>NW_020837966.1:14332524-14417565 GCF_003676395.1 Aethalodelphis obliquidens
CACACACACACACACACACACACACACACACACACACACACACACACGCCTCGCAAAAAACAGCTACTGTATGGTCATGATTGTTTCCGTTTACGATTATGATTGACAACAAAAAAGACTGCCCGAAGACTCAAAACCATCAAGAGTTACTTGGCTTTAGACGTTTAGAATTTCTAGAAATTCGGTAAGAGGGCAAGACTCCTTTGAGCAAAGAACAACAAAAAAGTTGGCTGTTTTCACATCAGTCAAGAATTGAACGGGAGAAAAGACCTGACAGGCCTCCAAACACCAGCTCTCTAGCCCCAAAGAAACCAACACCCAGGGCAGTGATGAGGTGGTGGGTCAGGGAGAAGGTGGGATGCCTTCTGCCCCCCTATTCAGACTTTCCTTCCCAAACAAAAGAAGATAAATGTGCCAACGTTCCCAGGGGCGGGCGCAGAACACAGGGTATAGGGGCCCGTGGAGCCGTCTCCATGCACCAGCCCCACGGATCTTCCGACGCCCAGATACTCACAGCTTGCTGAGGCTGTCAAGCCCTGTGAAAGCACCACTGGTGTCCTCGATTGTCCCCGAAATCTCGTTGTGGTCCAGGTCCCTGGGGAGGAGACAGACAGAAAGCTCACCATTCAGTCTGTGGCAGGAAGAGAGACTCACACCCATTCTGCCACCTTGAAGAAGCTCGAAACATCTCGGTGTGTTCTAGGTGCCCAAACGGAACATCCAGTTAAGATTAGAGGCATGGGCTTCCCTGGTGACGCAGTGGTTAAGAATCCACCTGCCTAGACACGGGTTTGAGCCCTGGTCCGGGAAGATCCCACATGCTGCGAAGCAACTAAGCCCGTGCGCCGCAACTAGTGAGCCTGTGCTCTAGAGCCCGCAAGCCACAACTACTGAGACTACGTGCCACAACTACTGAAGCCCGCGCGCCTAGAGCCCGTGCTCTGCAACGAGAGAAGCTACTGCAATGAGAAGACCGCGCACCGCCACGAAGAGTAGCCCCCGCTCGCCGCAACTAGAGAAAGTCCACGTGCAGCAACGAAGACCCAACACAGCCAAAAATAAATAAATAAATAAATAAATTAAAAAAAAAAGATTAGGGGCATGACCACTCAGCCACCCTGCTGTGAGAACTGGCTTTCTCAGCCTCGCAACACAGCTGACGTAGGCCTTGGACTGGCAGCTCCCCAGCTGCATGTGCTGCTCCCCAGTGGGCACATGCCAGGCCCCAGGGGAAAGCCTGCTTTGGATTCTGCCCCCAAAGAGCGGACTTCTGTCCACTGCTCTGAGAATGAGTCCGAAAGGTTCCCTAAGGTTCCCACCTGCTTTCACCCCAGCCAGGGTCCCTTTCCTGGACTTGACCGAGAAACTGCAGAAGGCACATGGAGGAAAGGACAGGGAAGAAAGAGGCCCCGGCACAGGGCCCTCTCTAGTGGGTTTGGCGCCCAGAGCCCGTCTCCCCCCAGGGCCTGCACAGGTGCTGACTCCCAGCCAGGGACGACATCTGGGTGCTGAGTCAGACTGGTGACCCAATTGCCAAGACCAGAGGACCAGGCCAACTTTTCAGCCCAGTCTCCGCCAACAACGCAAATCACAAGGCCAATGACTCAGCTTCCTCCCCCAGCTTCCAAGGGCAGGTCACCCCAGCGGGCAACACACCCCACCTGGAGACCAGGCCCCCATGCTGCCCTGGGCTGGCCCGCTCCAACTTTCCATGAGCTCCGCCACACCTTCCCCTCCTGAGCCTCAGCAGACGCGGGCCAGGACCACAAAGGATGCTGCTCTCGGCTCCCGTGAGCGCCAGCGGGGAGGGGAGCTCAGACCTTGGAGAGAAACGCTCATTCTGACCTTTACTTTACAAGCGGAAGCTCAGAGCCGAGATCCTGAGGCTGGAAGGGCCTCCTCCTTTCATCAGGTTCCTCCCATTATCTTGGTCCTGAAACACCCGGGACCCGGGGCTGCTGCTCTGTGTGCCTGTCTCCCTGCTCTGAGCCCCAGCTGCCAAAGGTTTTTTCTCACTTCTCTGGCCTCCTGAGTCTGAACGTCCCGGCCTTGTCGTTCAGCACTGCCATGGCTCCGAGGCTGACCTCGGCTTGAGCAGCCTGGCGTCGGGCTCTTTCTCACTCCTCCACGACGGCCTGGCATGAAAGCCTCTGCGCCTCTGCTAAGCGCAAGTGCAAAGGCCTTCCTCCCCGTCATGCCGGAATAGGCCGCTCTTTCTGCAGGGGGCACAGCTGGGAGGGAGGCCTCAGACCCCATGGCCACTGCCTGTTGAAATCCAGATGCCGCTCCCACCGTCCCCAACCCCCGCTTCATGGCTGCTTGTTCTGTTGCCTGGAAGTTCTCGAAAGCCCAGAAAAGCCCAGAAAATTTGAAGTCCCAGAAAAGCACCCTGCAGCAACTCCTGGCAACTCCCTCCACCTCATGGGGAACTTCGAGGGAAATGACATGATCATCTCCATTGTGTTAAATGACCCTAAAAAGGCTCCGGGAGAGACACGGGATTCCCTCATCACCTCTTCTGGAAACGGGCGTCCTGGATGCAGGCTATATGCTGAAGAAGTTGAGACGCTAGCCCAAGACATGAGCCTCAGGATTGCCCTGGCTCAGATAGAAATACTCAGGACTGAAACGTGGAAGTCGCAGCGGGAAGGCTCAGGATGGGAAAGACGGCCCCAAGGCTGCTGATCTGGGGGCGGCAGCGCACAGCCTGGGGAACCTTTCCCACTGCCGGACCCCACGTCCCGCCAAGCGCAGTGCAGGAACCAGTGCGTGGTGATGACAGTGTTCTTTGAGTCGTCATCCCTCTAGGCACCACCCCGGGGGGAATGAGGGACACTTTTCTGCTCAACTAGCTCTTTTTCGATTTATTACATGAAACTTTGAGAGTCTGGCACACATCACAGGTCAGCTTTGGATCTAACTGTGACTCAAGACCAATGAGAAGGGAATGCAGTGAAGCAGCTGGTGTGCTCTACTCTGCTCTCCCACCAACCCAACGGGGAAGGACGTACAAGACGCGCAGGCTTTTGAGTCCCCGGAAGGCGCCTTCCGCGATGTGACTGATGGAGTTGTGGCCGAGGCGTAGGATGCTCAAACTACTCAGGTCAGCCAGGCTCTCCTCGTCCAGCCGGGTCAGATTATTGAAGGACAGAATCCTGAGGGAGGGGAGGGGAAAGCAAACATCGCAATCAGGTTGCACGGCATTGCCCTCCCCCTCTTCTCCCGAACGTACAGCCACGGTCGGCCAGTCACCTAGGTCCCAGTGGGAAGGGATACGCCCACGAGGATCCCGAGGGCAAATGGTCTCACAGCTAGAAACCCACCAGGGCTTGATACCCATACATTTTGACTCCTGGAAGGAGGGCTGTAAACTGGGAGCACTACACAGCACAGGGTCATACAACAAAGAAGCACAAGGCTCCAACCCCTGCATGCACCTGGTGTCCATGGCTGGTCCTGATTCAGGCCATGACAGATCTCTCATGGCTGTGGCCTGAGACTCTGGACAGGACGCCAGCGGGTTCTCATAGTGAGCAAGGGAGCCGGACAGCCTCCCAGCATCGGCCAGCAGAGGGCACCACCAGCCACTGCCTGGAACAAGCCTTCCTCACTGAACTGCAGGCCTCACCTGGGCAGCGCCCGGGGGACCAGAGTCTCCCATCCGGGCTACCTTGCCCTCACCCAAGCCAGCCTCTTAGCATGATCCCCCTACCGTAAGTAAGGAACACACCCCCAATCACACACCTTCCCTGAGCATCAGAATCAATCCTTCTTTCCTCCCAGCACAGTCCCTGCGTCTCTGACATAGCCCTGGGTTGGTTACTTAGCATATTAGTCATCTATCCTCAAAAAATGGAATCTCTGGGCTGGGGCAGGAGGAAGGAAAATAAATTCGGAGAAGATTAGCAAGTTTTTAAAGGTAGCAGGGAGTGACAGTTTTTCTCTCCTGGAAAAATAAGTCATGGTGCCTGTCAGTTGCAGAGACCTGGCAGGAGATCAAAATTACATCCTCACCTGCAATTAAAGAATTTAGTTTAAAGGAGGGGCGGGACACACACGTGGAAAGCAGCTCTGAATCTGGCTCCAAGGTTACCTGGTGTCGGGCAAAATGCTAGGCTGGTCAGGGGACACTCCCGTGACCTTCTCTGCCCCTTTGGAAGGGCACAGGGAGTGTGCCCCTCACCGCTGCCTCAGCGCCAGGGCGCACACACCCTCTGCGATTCAGAGCCTGTGCAGGTACGGGGCCCCCGGGGGCTGAGAAGACCTCTCCCGCTTCCCTGTGGCTCCCAGGCCTGGACAGCGGAAAACCATGGGTCCTGGGAGTTCCCTAGCGGGGTCAGGGCCTGAGGGAAGAGTCTTTCAGAAGCCATCCCATTCCACGTGAGAACACCGTGCAGGTGCACTGCCTGGAAGGGTCAGGAAGCTAAACCCAAAGGGTTAACACACACACACACACACACACACACACACGCACGCACGCACACACACACACACACACACACACACACAATCCAAGGAAAGCCAGCCACAGGAAAGAGGTGGGACTATTGATTTCTGCATTAGGTAATGATGGACTCACTGAAATATAAACTCCAGGTCAGAGTGGGGTGGGTGGGGAAGGGAGGGGGGGAAGAAGGAGGGGAGCTGGTGGAGGGGAAGAACGTGGACAAATAGATAAAAGCACTAGCTGCAAGACTCAGCACTAGGTTTAAACATCCCCTTCAGTTTGCCTGCTGAGGGCAAGAGACAGACAAGAAAGACAGGCTTGGCACTTGTCATCACTCACCTCAGCGGGTGAGCCTTTCCCTACAGTCAAGCCTAGAAAAAAGAAAACCCACCCGAACTGTCTTAAAAAAAAAAAAATAAAGAAACATACTGGACCACACCAGAATTGAACAACCTTGAACATATTGAGATGAAAACCATGTTGAGGAGCTACTTTTCTTCCTCCAAAAACCCCAATCTTCTAGACGTGGGATTAAAACAAAGGGACGTGACTGTGTCCACCAAGTCCCAGGAAATGCTGCTTTCATGATCAACGACCCACCGGGACATGGCAGGATAGCCCAGGCCCCAGCCCCTCCCCACCCAGGAGAGAGCCTGTCACTGCGGGTGTCAGGGATCCTGAGTGCCAGCTCAGGGGATCCGAGTCCCAGCCTGGAGCCCCGTGGGGGAAATCTCTTTACGTGAAGTATAAGCACACATTCCCGTCTGCACGGGAGCCTCGCCACCAGGCCGAGGGACCCAAAGCTGGGGAGGAGAAGGAGCCAGGTGCCTGGGCCACTTGTCAGGGGAAGGACGACAGAAACCACATGACAGAAACTACATGCACGTAGAAATTCTCCCACTGTCAGTGTGTCACCGTCCCTCGGGTTCACTGTCCTTTCTGTGTTTGAGCCCCAATACAGGCGCACCTCGTTTTAGTGTGCTTTGCTATATTGCGCTTTGTAGATATTGCCTTTTTTTTTTTTTAACCAAATTTAAGGTTTTGGCAACCCTGTGTAGTCAGATGATGGACAGCATTTTCTAGCAATGAAGTATTTTTTAATTAAGATCTGTATCTTTAATTAAGATAATTTTTTAAGACATCATGCTGCTACACACTTAATAGACTACAGTATAGCATGAAGATACTTTTCTATGCACTGGGAAGCCAAAAAGTGTGTGACTTGCTTTACTGAGGTGGTCTGGAACCGAACATGCAGTATCGCCGAGGCCTGCCCGGAGCCCCTCTCGTGAGAGAAGCACGTGTTACGTGGTGGAGCCATTCGTAGACAGAGGCTCTCAGAACAGCCGCCCTTCGACAGCAGCCCCTGCTAACGTGAACTGGGGCGAAGAGTAGAGAGGAGTTGGGCGTCAGGCCCCAGTGGCTGCGATCCGCGGGGCCTCGGGGTCCCGTTCTGGGCCTGCCTGCTGGGGGCTCTTTCCTCCCTCCGCCACAGGCCCCTGAACCCCCAAGCCCGCCGTGCCATGGGATGCGCGGCCCAGAGTTCCCCGGGCTCTGGAGGAGTCACCTCCGGGCCGTGTCCACAAAGCACCTGCGGAGCCAGGAGGGGACACTCACAGCTCGTGCAGCTTCTGGCAGAAGCTCCAGCCGTCGCGGTGGATCCGGGAGATGGAGTTGTTGCCAAGGTGGAGCTGGTGCAGGGCCGTGAGGCCGTAGAGCGAGCCGCTGTTCACCTCCGTCAGGCTGTTGTACTCCAGGTGCCTGCAATGACGGCCACGTGCGCGGGGTGAGCGTGGACCCCCGGGGGCTCACGCACCCACCCAACCCTCGGCGAAGGAGCGGCTCCCCGGCATCACCCAGGATCCGACAGCACTGCTGGAGAGATTGGTGAGGGGAGTGTGCGCACCTACATGTGTGTGTGCACACCTGTCTGGGGGGCAGGAGAAGACACTCAAAGCAACGCAGATGGCGGTGAGGACCCAGGCCGACTGAGAGAGCTCAGAGGCCAGAAGCTCCTAGAAGCAACCTTATCAGCCGAGTACAAGAGCACCAGCACACACACGGGCACAGGAGCTCCGAGCAGAAGGCAAAGCCCACTCCAGAAAGAGAAAGAAGAGCGATGAGGAGGAAGCTCGCATCATTATCCCCATCTTGCAGATGAGAAGACTGAGGCTGGGAGAAGCCAGGGAACCTGCCTAACGCTCATTTCCAGCTCAGCCAGAATTCAAACCTGGGCCTCGCTAACCAAGCCTGGGCTCTGGACCACTGCGTCAAGAAACACGGTTTGAGCTCTGGGGTCAAACTACTGGGATTTAATTCTCAATTCTGCCACCTGGCTGGTTGAAGGAGCCTGAACAACCATAAAGTGGAGATATCCAAGAAGTATCGACTCCACAGGGCTGTGCTGAGAAGGAAGAGAACGCAGGTCAGCGACTCAGCGTCGTGCTGAGAACTGAGCTCCTGCTAAATTAAGGAGGGACGTTACTACCATCCTGCTTCTCGTCGCCGCATAGCCCGGCCACGGACAACTCCGCCCCATGGGACTGGCCTCTTGAACAGAAGCTACTACTTCAAATGCTGCTCCGCGTTCAGTATTACAAGGGCTTCAGGCAACCCGGTTTCACTTTTATCCATCGTCCTTTTTCTGCCTCTGCTCAAAAGGTTAGCCTTTAATTTATACATAACCTCTAAGGCAACTCTTTCTTCACCCCCCAATTGGTGTGAATTTGTTCACCGTAAAACCCAAATGTCATGTGCTAAGGACTCCATGTTCTTCTGAGAATCCTGACTCCCGGCCCTCCCAGCTCATGACCACCTGGGTTCCAAAGTCCAAAATGACAGTTTTAAGAATGTCAAGGAAAAGCGTGTTCGAATATGTAAAAACAGAGGCAGAGCCACGCAAAGGTGAACAACGAAGAGAGGGAGAAGCAAACCAGCAGTGCTAAGGATGCCACTTTACAAAGGGCGTGTGTGTGCGCGCGTGCACGTGTGCGCGCGTGTGTGTGCGTGTGACGGTGTGCATATCGAGAGATGCTCCTGATAATGAGGACGGCTCAGAGGGTTGACGGAACTGGACCTGGAGTTTTTGTTTTTTGTATCAGTTGCAAAGATAACTGATAAAAGGCATAAATGGAGTGACGTAACTTGTAGAGACTGGAGGGGCATGGGGGTGTCCTGAGCGCGCTAAAGCTTTGACAATGAAGCAAGAAACCTCACGGTAACACATCAAGATAGTGGTACAAGTGTATTAACTGGGAAGTAACCACTACACATAGAAAACCCCCAAAAGAGAATGAATGGAAGTGACTGCTTGCCTCATGGGGGTGGAACTGGGGGAAAGAGAGAAGGGCAGCTGGGATTGGTGGGCGGCAACAACTACTTTTCTTTACAACTTGATTTTGCTCAACTGTGAGTAAATGTTTCTTTTGATTAAAAATAAATAAATGTAAATGTTGAAAAGCTGAAGCTTGGTAACTGCCTCGTCTGCCCTTCTCCGGATGCTTTTCCATCCCTCCACAGGCAGGCAAGCCCCGTGATTGTCCACATCTGGCTGGAGCGAGCGCTCCCCCGATAAAAGTGGAACATCTGCAGCGAGTGGCTTGATTAGTTCACAGAACATAAATAAATCTCTCAGGATGAACTATACATTTTTGGCCCACCTGCACATCAAGAAAGATGGTCAAACCCAAAGTGAGGAGAGAGGGAACTTCCTGTGGCGTGCGCGAGACAGGAGAGGATGTGGGAAGGGAGACCACTGTCCTCCAAGGCGGCAGGGTGGGGGTCTAATAGGGAAGAACAAATCTGACTCCATGTCAGATGCCTCTTTTACTTTAACCTTCGCCTTCTATTGCTTTTGCTTCCAGTTAAGAATCTTGCCTGTAGCGTGAAATATACACGGTAGCCCACTTTCAAGGCTCTGACCTTTAAAGGTGTTAACACTTTTGTATTCACATAGAGATAAAAAGTTGCAGATAAAGGTGTTAACACTTTTGTATTCACATAGAGATAAAAAGTTGCAGAACAGAGACTAACATTTGTATTGTTGGAGGTTTACAGGAACATCGGGACCTGACCTACACCCTAAGCTGCAAGGACAAAGGATTCCTACACCAAGAAGTCTGCAACAACCAGCCACGCCCCTGCCTCACCTGGCCTTTAAAAATGCTTTGCTGAAACCCTCTGGGGAGTTCGGGGTTTTGGGGGCACGAGCCATTCGTCTCCTTGCATGGCCCCGCAATAAACCTTTCTCTGCTCCAAACTCCGACGTTTTGGTATTGTTTGGCCTCACTGCGTCAGGCACGTGCACTTGTACTGGGTTAACAAGGGGAGGGGAAACGGGGAGGGAAGCAGCCCCAGCAAAACAGCCCCTCTTCCGACCTCCCGAACCAACTCGCTTCACTGAATCCAATGAAACTCCCCCCAAGAGATTTTCTTAACCTGCAAGAAAAACACCCTGAGGTTTGGCGAAGTCCCCAAAGACACCGAGTGGCGCCCAGCTGAAGTCCCAAAGGGCAGGGGCTGGGTCCGGCCGAGGTCCTAAGTGGTCCCTCAGCGCCTGCAAGAATCCCCGGCGCGGGCCCGCACTCACAGCGCCTGCATCCTGGCCAAACCCCAGAAGGCGCCGTCCGTCAGCCTGCTGATGTTGTTTCGCTGGAGCCTCAGCACCTCCAAACTGTCGAGCCCTTGGAACGTCAGGCCCTCGATGAGCCGAATCCGATTCCGATTGAGGTCCCTAAAGAGACGAAGCCAGCGGTTCAGAGCGTCCCCCACCCACGGCCCCGCCTACAACCATCGCCACGCGGTCCCCAGAGACAATCCCGGGAAGCCGAGACGTACCACAGACGTGCACGCCCGTGTGCATGCAGACACTGACGGGCCATTGCTAACTGGTGAAAGGGGGGCCCAGAGCTCCCAGAAGCCGGTCCCACTGCACCCCCGAATGAGCGAGTGCTCCCATTTCTCCCCCAAGCACCCATGACTCTGCAGTGAGGAGGGGGTATGACTCAGGAGGTGAACGTCTTAGGTGAGCTGTCTCTTAACTCAGCAGCAGAGACCCACACCAGATGCCTCAACCCAGGAAAAATCTGACCAACGGGTATCAAACGGCAACGACGTTTCCCACCGAGGCACTACTCAGGTCTCTACTGATGGAGAGAAGTGACTGCCCTCAGGGGCGGGCATCTGGGCGCACTGCGAAGCATACACACGGGCTTCCAACCCCCGTGCGCTGAAGCCTCACTGAGCCAAAAGATCTCAGGAATCTGGGTGAACTGGCTCCATCGGTAACGCTCAAGCAACGGAGCACACAGCCTGGCCAGAAAGCCCTTGCATTTCCCCAAATACTTCCGCAGCGTCTCATGACCCACATACGGCCCTGAGCATCCAGAGAGCTTCTCCAGCACTGGAGAGGGCACGGCCGGGCCCCGCCGCGCAGGTGTGTCGCAGCGGCGGGAGGGAGCAGGGCGGGGCACACCCCGTCTCGCCGCCAAACCTGGCCGTGAACACTTGTGTTGTTCCGCTTAAACCAAACATCGATTATCAGCTTGTTTTCCCGAGGTAGCACTCTTCTGATACAAAAAAAGGACACCGGCCAACAAAACAACCAGGGGACAAACAGTCCATCAGGTTCTGGTAAACAGAGGTTCTCTTGACTCCAAACCCTGGGCCATTCTAGGAGGGCACTCAGCCGTGCTGGTCGAAAAAGTAAAGAATGACACCCTTTCATTTAAAAAAAACAATCCATTAACTACCTTCTGAGATTAAGGAGATGAAGGTGGTGACCCATCTCCTGCTTCCTACCGCTGGCTACACTGACTTCCTCTCAAACTGCCCGAGCAGTGCCGGACTCTGTAATGTCCACAGTACAGATTATCCGGGTGCCTTAAAGAAACACAAAAACCTCGGAGATAAGTAAGGAACCCCACGCCCACAGTCTAAGCATCAGCCAGGATCAGCTAGGCAGCAGGATTCCGCACTGCGTTTTGGAAAGTGCCGATGAGGACAGGCATGTACGTCCTCGGCGGACCTTTCCTGGGCAACCTGGGGCGGCCCGCAGGCACCAGACCCAGCTTCTCATTTGCGTTTATTAGGCTCTGCGTCCACGGTAGTGGATGTACAGCCTGACCGAGGGGCAGCGGGGAAGGGGGTGCATTTGGATCGAGGTCCTGGGGGAAATCTGGCCTCCGTGAAGTGTGGCTAAGCTGAATTAAAGTGCAGGTCTCTGTACTCACAGTTGTGTCAGCCGGGGTAACTTGAAGGCTTTCACAGGAAGCTGCGTGATCCTGTTTTTGCTCAGCCGAAGCGTTAGCAGCGACCGTGACAGACCGTCAAACGCTCCCGACTCCAGGGTGCTGATCCGGTTGCTCGCCAGGTTGCTGGAATGATTCATGAGAGAAAACGCGGTGGTCAGTAGGAGGCCTTCCTCGTTCTGTTACCGACACCAGACCTGCCTGAGTTAGGAAAATGAGCTTAAACACACCCAGAAGGATGGGTTTCCAACGAGACATCTGTCGTCCCGAGGCTGCAAAGCTCACCTCTACTCCCAGACTCGGGTGTCAGGATCATCCTTGTCAGGCTCGACGGAAGCCCTGTTTGAGCCCAGAGCTTGCTCTGCTCGTGGCCGGAGGGGTTTACCCCAGGAGGGTGGGAGGGAAGTCAGTTACCTCCACCCCAGCCATCCTCACACCCCAGCTGGGCCACTGCAGGAGTCCCTCGCACCCACTACCCAAGAGTTAGGGTTCAAGGTCGGTGAGAAGAACCTTAGGCAGCAGAAAGTCCACTGCGAAGCAAGGTCAGAGTGGATGTCATAATTTGGAGAAACAGCCTTTAATTTTGAAGTGGGTCTCATTGTATGACGTGTAAATGCCCATAAACCAATTCATTTAAATAATTTTAAATGTGTCAGAGAAACATTCTAGTTAGAGAGATCTGCATGAGTGCTTACCAGTGGGGAGAGGGGAGGGGAGAGGGGGATTAAGAGGTACAAACTACTAGGTATAAAATAAATAAGCTGCAAGGATATACTGTACATCACAGAATATACCCAATAGTTTATAACAACTATAAATGGACTATAATCTATAAAAATTCTGAATCACTAGGCTGTACGCCTGAAACTTATACAATACTATAAAATCAACTGTATCTCAATGAAAAAAAAATTGTTTTAAGGGGTCTGCATGGAATCCCTTTAAAAAACAAGCAATAGTTGCATGGGATGTCCACCTACAGGATTACATGTGCAAGGGGCACCTCCCCTCAAAACGCAACGCACTGGGCAGCTAAGGTCTGTGCATTCTGTTGTATGTAAATTACATCAAGGAAGGGGGAAAAAAGGAGAGAAAAGGGGGTAACGATTTGGTCTTTCCTATGAGAAGTCATCCCCAACACTTTTCCTTCTACCTTCCCTAGACCAATGGTGCTTTTTGCGGCTTAAGCAAAAGAGAAAAAAGGCCAGAGAGCATTTTCGACATTGGGGAACGGAACGGAAGAAGGCATTCTTCGCCTCCATCAGGCAGCGGCCCAGGACAGGGCACATGAGGATTCTGTGCGAACGGAGCTGGACTGTTTGTGCTTAACACTCCAGATGAAAGAAGAAGAGTCTGTGCGATGAAGATATACCGGCCAGCATGTGCCAAAGTACAACATCCCCTGCTTTCAGGCAGAGAGAGAGAAGGTCACTGCAATGCAGTTTAGCAGTGGTGGTTTCTCTGTCCCAAACAAGTCAGTGCCAGGTGGCAGCCGGACACCTTTCAAAAGCCCTCACTGAGGGCTGAGCACTGCCACATCGGCCGAAGGATTAGCCAAGACCTCCTTTTTCCAACTCTGGCGTTTTGACGCAGCCTAAGAAAGAAACCGCTCCTCTCCTCGGGGATCTCAACAAATCTGTGTGCCTGGCCTTGGCCTCTGAGCACACGGGTCACAACGACCCCTAAAGCCAGCCTCACGAACAATCCTCCAAAGCACTCACTAATAATGCAGGGGATGGGGACTCACCTGTCCCCTGAACGTGCCTTTTAGCCTGAGTTTTCAGTTTCTTCCCCAAAGCAACATTTTCCTACCAATAAGCGGTGGGTTAAACAGGCTTTGACTGTTTTTCTTCTGTCTGCCAACTGGTGGGGTGTGAGATGGGGCAGTAGGATGGGCAGAAGAGAAACAGACCGACGGAGAAGCTCAAGAGAACTCAGAGGACGCACGAGCACTGGCTGGCTGAGCCTCTACAGAGAGGTTTTGCTCCCATGTCACTCATCTAACTACCCCCAGACCTTTGTTCTAAGCTTTCGTGGGAGGCAGCCCAGTGAAGGAGAAAGGAAACAGGCTTTGTGGTCAACACAGCCACGTATTTCAGGCCTAGAGTCTGCTCTTAAATGGTCAGTCTGTTAGGCTACTGAACATCTCCCCGCCTCAGGCTTCCTCAGCCACCTCTACAGCCAGAATAACGCTGCTGGACTTGGAGATGCTCTATGAATGGGCTAACAGAGGACTACGGACCTGGGTCTCCTGCCCCCTGCCCTGCTGCGGGAAGACAAGGGAGGTGTGTGCCCATCCCACTGACTCAGCCGGGCCACGCTGGAGGAGAGGAGGGAACGTCCACCTGCGTCCAGACCTGGGGGCTGCCGGCAGACCCAAGGCACTTACAGCTCCTTTATGGGCAGCCCGTGCGGGAAGCAGGTGCTCCGGATCTCTGTGATGTTGTTGGAGCTTAGATCCAGCACTTCCAAGGACACGTAAGCCTTCAGCTGACTCCCTTCCACGCTGCGGATCCTATTGTGTTGCCTAAGACACACAAAGGAAGGTGAGTCCAGCATGTCATTTTGCAAAGAAACTATTTTCCTTAACACTTCTTCCAGACATTTTTTCCCCTAGCTGCTTTGCAATTTCAGAAAATTACAAACGCTATGACACTCTCTTTTTATTTTATTATTATTTGGCCGCGTCGGGTCTTAGCTGTGGCACACTTAAACGACATCTCCCATCCCTCTTTCCATCAAGTTCTTACCCGCAGACTGGGAGCTAGACAGAATGTCAAATTCTTTGTCTGTGACAAGTTTGTCTGCCCAAGTTCTAAGCCAGGCTACTCTCCCCAAGGACAGGAACACAGCGGTGATATTTCGGACGTGTGGAGAGCCGCCTGGCATGAACAGCACTCAGATCTTACTGGTACACCTTCCCACAAAGGATGTGCCCAGTGCAACCAGCCAGCTTCTGATGTGGCTCGCATCTAGAATCTTCAGAACCTAGTCCAACCCCATCACTTACAAGAATGCAGGCACCAGAGCCCAGAGTTCAGATTAATCCAACTGAACGCATCATCACATACCTCACATTTTACCAACACCTGCCATGTACCAGGCGGGGCGACAGGCACAAGGGATGAAAAAAAGATTGCAAAATCCTGACAACCTAATAAGGGACACAGGAACTCAGTGCTGGGTCTAACTGGAATCGAATCCCCTGCACCTCCAACTCCACACTCTTGATAGCTCTGTTCCTCAGTTTCCTCATCTGGAAGATGGGGCCACACCCTTTACTTCAAGGATATGGAGGATCCCACCTGAACCACACTGCTGAGTCTGGCAGATGTTCACATAAGGGTTCAGTGTTTATCTCCCTCCAAGACTTACTTGTCCTTTAACCCTCTTTCTAAAAAATCCCACAGTCTAACCCGCCAACCAGTATTTATTAATCAGGAGAAATTCGACAGACGCTAACCAAGGCTGGAGGGAGCAGGTGGCCCCCATGTGGGTTTCGCTCTGCCTGGCAGATTCAAACCACCGCGGCCCCGATCCCAATACTCAGATATTTCAGAATCTGTGGAGTGGTAGCGCTGGGCCTCTGGGCTCCAGCCTTTCACTCAGGCCAGTTTCTGAGTAAACAGTATCGGGGTCTCCAGCCAATCAAAGCATTCTTGAACATGATACAAGTGAGCCAGGCGTCGCTAACCAAGTGGCATCTCTCTTAAACAAACACTTGACCAAATCGTTTCCAACAGGCATAAACAAGGCCCTCTTTCCCAGAAGCTCTGGGGCTTCTCGCTGACGCCTTTGTTTTCTTCCCCTCTCTCCCAGGCCCTGAACCCAAAAATCCATTTACAAGGGTACAGCTCCTTTACACACAGCAAAGCCACAACAGAATGAGAGGCCCCTTTTCCCTCCATGTGCCCCACCCCCAAACTACTTCCTTTGAGTTCTTTATTAAGTTCTTAATAAAGATAGTCTCTTCAGTTTTCTGACTCCAAGAGAAAAAGAAAAAAAGAATAGAAAAGAAGACCTTTATTATGTAAAGTATGGGAAAAAAGAACAAGAAATAAAGGGAGTAGAGCTGAGCCTCATCCAGGAACTCTGAATGCAGTACCAGGGAGCTGGGAAAAGAAGGTCTGAGGAAAGAAGGGAAGGGGCGCCGCTGGCCCCAAGTCACACAAAGAGGGACCATACACAGTCCAAGGGACCACGGGACAGCTGCGAGCCCCCGCCCACTTCTCCCACTGCCCCTCCACCCCGTCCTCTCCTCTGGCTCTTTCATCTTACACCTTCCTTCTTTTTTCTCATCTCTGTATTTATGCACTGAATCAAACATGTTCTGGGCCCCTGCTCTGTGCCAGGCCCAGGCTGGAGGAAGGATGCTGTGATGAAGACGGGTCTCTTTCATACACTGGAAAGAGGTCCCTGTTGAGCAGAAGAGGCAGCCATGGAGATGAGAAACAACGGAGCGTGGGAGCGAGGACGGATGAGACCTGCCGGGAGGGAGGGCGGAGCTGGGGAGGATTCTGCCGGAAGAGGCTGCCGGGGCCAGCTCCAGAGGGTGGGATGTGCGTGCTGGCAGGAGACGGGCCGGGCAGAGGCAGGGGGACCACATCAGGCAAGCCCTCGCAGATGCCCTGAGGAGTAGGGCATCCATGTCCCAGGGGACCTGGTGAGAGGTGGCGGCAACAGAGAGACAGACACAGAGAAGAAGAAGAGAGGGGTCCACAGGACCTGGAGACGACAGATGGGGGTGCAGAGAATGGTGATCCTAAATTTTCTCGTTCAGAAATGCTAAGGTAACCAGGCGACTGGCTAGACCTTCCATCCTTGCCCTTATGGCCTATTCTCAAGCCAGCAGCCGTAGAGATGCTGTCAGGACATCTCACAGAATCTCACTCCTATCTGATGAGGAGTGAATACCTAGAAGACACAGGAACTACAACTCAACAGCAACAACACGAAAAACCCAAACGACTCCATCAAAAAACGTGCAAAGGGGCTTCCCAGGTGGCGCAGTGGTTGAGAGTCCGTCTGCCGATGCAGGGGACACGGGTTCGTGCCCTGCTCCGGGAAGATCCCACATGGCGCGCAGCGGCTGGGCCCGTGGGCCATGGCTGCTGAGCCTACGCGTCCGGAGACTGTGCTCCGCAACGGGAGAGGCCACAACAGTGAGAGGCCCGCGTACCACAAAAAAAAAAAAAAAAAAAACGTGCAAAGGGCTTAATAGACATTTCTTCAAAGAAGATAAATGGCGAATGAGCACGTGAGAAGACGCTCAACTTCACTAAGTGTTAGGGAAATGCAATGAGATAGCACCTCACGCCCACAGCATGGCTACTGTTACAAAAAAAAACTCCAGAATGGTATGTGGGGCAGAGGATGTGGAGAAACTGGAATCCTCGCGCAGCTGCTGAAGAAAATGGTGCGGTAGTTCTTCGAAAAATTAGGCACAGAATTATCAGCGTGTGACCCAGCAATCTACTTCTGGGTGTTCATCCAAAAGAAATGAAAGCAGATCTTGAAGAGTTATTTGTACACCCATGTTTATAGCAGCATTATTCACAGTAGCCAAAAGGTGAAGCAACCCAACGGATGGATGGATGGATGGACGGACGGACAAACATGACAGGTGTACACATACAAAGCACTATCATTCAGCCTTAGAAAGGAAGTTCTGACACACGCTATTAACACGGATGAATCTTGAGGACACTGCGTTAAAACGAAAAACCCTATGACTCCACTTCCATGAGTACCTAGAGTAGTCAAATTCATTGAGACAGAACGTAGAGCGGCGGTTGCCAGGGGCTGGGGGGAGGGGGAGCGGGGAGCTGTTTAATAATTTTGGAGTTTTCATTTTCCAAGATGGAGAAAGCTCTGGACATTGATTACACAACACGAGTGTACTTAACACTACTGAACTGTATACTTAAAAAATGAGTAAGACGGTAAATTTCATGTAATGTGTGCTTTACTACAATTTAAAAACAAAACAAAGCAAAAATCAGCCAGCTCACAGGACTTGTTTGCCTAAAACTCAAATGACGGCTTTCCTGTCTCACGCAGGAGAAGTCCTTACGATAGCCTCCGAGGCCCCTGTGGTCTGCCGCGCACTTGCCTTGCTGCTCACTTCCTACTCTTCCGCCTTGTACTCTGCCCCCAACACTGGCCCTCAGACACGGCAGGCAGACGCCGGACTCACGACCTTTGCACTTGCCTTTCCCATTGCTTGGAATGAATGCTCTTCCCCCAGAGATCCACAGGTCCCATGCCCTTACTTCCTTCCCATCTTTTTTCACATGTCACCTTCTCAATGAGGGGTCCCTGGCCACAGTCTCCCCCCACCATTTCTCCCTCCTCCCTCCCCCCCACCACTCTCACACTTTCCACTCTCTTGCCTGCTTTATATCGCTCAGTATTTTTTAATTATCATCTAATACATCCAGTATTTGCTTATTTCTACCTTAACATCTTCTCTCCCACCAGGATGTGGCTCCGTGAGGGCAGAGATGTTTGTTTGTTTTGACCACTGCTGTGCCTCCAACCACTGGAATAGGGTGAGGCACACAGTAGGTCCTCAATAAATAACTGTTAAAGGAACCACAAAGAATACAGGCTGAATTCAGAAAGGCTTAGACACAGATTTGGGACTCATCTACATTTAAGTAGAAGAAAACCCAGGCAAGCAGATGAGTTTAATCAGGAAACATGAAGGAAAGAGTTTGCCAACTGCCCCATGGCAGCACTGCTCAGAGACAAATGACCCAGCCCACAGTGGCTTCAGGGCTTCTTGGGGCTCAAAGAATGCACATCATCTTCTCTCCCCAGGTCTGGTCTCTCTGCTCTAGACTCTAGCCCAGCACCCTGATCAAACTCTTCCTGAATTCCTCCTATTCAGGAAAGCTGACCACACAGCTCTATCTCCCTTCTCTCACCAGAGCAAGAATCACACCTTGTTAGACGTCTCTGTGGACCCTGGCAATTCCACCCAAGCCCATGAGTTCTTCATGGGCTCGAACATGGCATGGCATTGAAGAACATGGCCCTGCCTGAGTTCAAATCCCCATTATACCACTTACAGGTGTGAACCGCTATAAAGGTGGTGTGACGTTCCCAGGCCCTGTGGGCTGATGTGACCTGACATGAAGCAGGTACTCAATAAAATGAGTTCTGCTTTTTATTAGCCATATCTGTACCCTCAGAGCGATGCTCTGACCTAGTTTGCAGCGGGTGCTCTGGAAAAAGAAGGAATGAATGGTTCCTAGTCCTGCCTGACACTTCAGTGCAAACAGGCAGGCCTGACTCCTTCTTGGGAACAAAGGGCTGACTCAGAGCTCTCACTCTTAGCTTCATGCATGAAACGAGGCTGCTCCAGCTGGAGAGTGTCAAAAACCCCACCACTGAGAGACTGGGCTATTTGGGGAGCTGTGCTTCAAATTAAATCCCAGATTGAAGCTTCTGCAGGATTCAGGGGGCCTAGAGATCTGGTGGGTCCCCAACCAGCTGGATTACATCCTCCTCCTCACTCCTGTAGCACGTGGGACTCAGGCCCACGCCCCTGACCCCAGCCCACCAAACCCTACCCCACCAGGGACATCCCCTCCGGACACCTGTCCATCAAGGTTCAAAGACTCAGTATTCAGGAAAGCCTCCCTCCTCCTCGAGAGGTGTCCCACTTTCATAAAACTCTCCATGTTTTAATGCCACGTGCAACACGAGCGGTTATGTCACTCCTGTAATGTTAACTAACTGTCCAGTTTTCAAGGCCCCCGTTCATCTTTATAACCTCTGAATCCTTGTCCAAGTTCTTTTTAACAACAGCCGACCAATTACCGAACACACCTCTAGGTAGCAGGCCCTGGGTGAAGGCTCCGTGAAAAGACACAGCAATCTCAGGAGGAAGGTACTATTCTCATCTTTACAGCTGAAGACACTGGGGCTCAGAGCTCTGCTGGGCTTCAGCCACGGTCACACAACGGGGACACGAAGAGGAGCCAGCGTGCAAGCCCAGGGGAGCGGGACCCCCCAGCCCATCCGAGAGGCTCTCCAGGCGGAATTTGAGGTGCACTGCCCCAGATTCAATCCATAAGCCTTCAGCAGAGCTTGGCTACATGTGACTGGCGGCTGGCTCTTCCCGGGTCAGCTCACACTGGTCTGTGTCATTGGCCCCAGCCAAGCTGGCGTTTGTACCAGCCTCCCAGAGCCCTGTGTGAGCGACAAGTCTGCAGAGAGCGGCGGAGGGCCACGCTGAGCAAATATGGCGGACGAAGCTCCGGCTCACAGTGATGGAAGCTCCGGGTGGAGAGAAGAGAACAGTGCAGGACAAGCTGCAAAGGGAGGCCCTTAGGGCTAGAAAACAAGAGTGAGCAGAGGGCAGGGGAGAGGGCAGTGTCAGAGGAGTACTTCTCTAACCGGTCTCATCCAGGGAGCAGCCCAGCCCTTTCTCTGCCACCAAACAGAATCAGAACAACTCTGTGGTGACAGGGACTGGGGGGAGGGGTGGCGGCCAGATCGCGCAGCCTGTGCCTCCACCCCGGGTTGGTGTAACCCTCAGGCTGTCCTCTGGGGTGCGGAAACTGTAATACGGCAGAAGTCTATTAAACCAACACCTGTTAAAGGCTTCACAAATAAAATCCGGCTTCAAAGGCAGGCAGCGGGAAAGATAAGCTTTCTCCACTGGGCTACATTTTCAGAGTCGATGTTAAATTAGACAGTGAAACACCCGGCGGCATTTGAAGCCAACACTGAAAGCTTTTCATCATAAGTGATTGTTCCACTGTGGTTCTGTACACGGGGGTTTAGAAGGTAGTGCCCTTAGTGGTGGAAAAGATCTCGTGTCACAGATAACAGCCAGGAAGAAAGGGCGAGGGGATCAAAGGAGTCAAGGTGGGTCAAGTGGATTACAGCTGGTTGCTGAAATTAGGCACCTACTGTCTACACCAGGGGTCAGCCATGGAGTCTATAGTGGGCCAGATTTTAAATATTTTAGGCTCTGTGGGTCATTCGGCCTCTGTCATGCCAACTCAACCCTGAAGGTGGGGTGTACAAGTAGCCGCAGACACTATGTGAGCCGAGTGTGGCTGTACCCCAAGAAAACTTGCTTGACCAGAGCAAGCTGTAAGCCAGATCTGGCCCCTGGTCTACACCACAGAGCAACCGGTCTGGATTTCTGGGAGGCAGGGACCCAGATTCTAATTCTCGCTCTGATGCAGCTTTCCAACTGTGTGTAAATCACTCTTTTTGAATCTGGTTTAACCACCTGCAAAATGGGGCTAAACACCTCTCTGCAGCAGAGAGAACCCTCCCGTGCTCCCTCCAAAACCCAGGTCAGACATCAGTCATCACCATCTTTCCCAATGACGTCTCTCCTACCCCTTCAGGAAGTGAAAACGGAACCTAAGTTTACATCATTCTCACGCTCCTCAGAAGATGATCCAGGTTCCTGACCGGGGCCAGTGGAGGCAGGCTGGCAAACAGAGCGATCTTACAGAGAACAGACATTCACACTGTGTATCCTCGCTCTTTTTAGTTCTTCCAATGACACAGAAAGAAACACACCGAAGCCGGCCATCACACCAGTCCTAATATCTAAGCAGGCGTGCCCTCAGCTCTCCCAGACAAGCAGGGTGACTCACAGCAGTACACGTGCTCAACTCCTGCAGTGTTGACTCTTACTAGATACAGCAAGTTTTCCATCATGTTACCTCAACATCAAACTTTTAATAATCAGCAAAACTCCACTTACAGCTCTTGCCTCATCGGAACCTCTGGCTAAGAAATAGTTTCACACGATCTAGCCCAGAAATGGGGGTAAAAATGTAATACACCTGCCACCACTCCCATCCCTCCCCCTCCCGCCATTCCCCACAGTGACCCTGGCAGACGTGGTTAATCAAACTCCACACCCTGTAGCCGCTGAGCACCCAGAGCACGTTGCACCTGGCCCATCACTGTGCTGCCCTGGAATTCTTCCTACGGCCCTGCACCACCGCACATAACCCCACTGGCCCACGTAGCAGGTGATCAAAATGATCAGGATGAAGGCGCGTACACGGTATTAATGATTTAATAACCCGAGTAGCCCTGATGTTTACCTAAGGGGGTTCGACTGTATTATTGCAAGCGCTAAAAAACATTAATCATTTCAAGGACACACAAGAAGACATTGATTTCTCTTTTGTTGCAAAACACAGCAATATCCAACAGACCATGCGGTCGGGGCAGGGGGACAGTCGTTCTGTTTGTTTGCAAATGTTTTTACTGAAATATCACAGGCATACTGAGAAGGGCACCAATGATAAATGTAGAGCTCAATGCATTTTTACAAAATGTCTGCACCCGTGTAACCACATGACAGATACGGAACATTTTCTACATCCCAGCAGGCTCCCTCCTGTCACTTTCCTTGTCATCTGTTCTTCCCCAGGGGAACCTTAACTTCTACCACCTATGATTAATTTTGCCCGTTGCTGTGCTTTATCTCCCTGGAATCGTTCCATATATACTCTTCTGTATCTGGCTACTTTCACTCCACACATGAGACTCACCCATGTGGTTGCATTAGCAGGACTTAAGTCTTTTTCATCACTGCGTAGTATTTCTCTCGAGGGAACATAGGGCAATTTATTTTTCATTCGACTGCTGATGGACACCAAGTCATTTCCAGTTTGGGTTACTGCAAAAACCACAGCCATGCACAGGGACATGCCTTTTGCGCATATCTTTTGGTGCACATTTGCCTGCATTTCGGGCAGGAATCGATGTCGAGGGTGGCGCTGGTACAGTCATGGAGCCCACGTATGTGCAGCCTCGGCAGACACCGGTAGATTCCTTTTAACCAAATCCTTCAGGGTTGAAATGCATCTGAAAAGTCATCTGATCCACATGCCATATCTCACGCTGCCTCATTCAACCACATTCTCTGATGCCACCGCCCCCGTGTGTCCCTCCTTCCTGTACCATTCCCCCACAAACAGCATTAGGAATACAGCCTGGAACCACAGAGCATGAAAAAGCTCAATCTAATCTTGTCCAGGTGTCAAACAGAGTAATTGTATTATCAGTGGGGGGCCTGAGAAGCACCAAACAAGAGAAAAAAAGAGAATTAATAATTCTAAGTCCAGGGGCTTCCCCGGTGGCGCAGTGGTTGAGAGTCCGCCTGCCAATGCAGGGGACACGGGTTCGTGCTCCGTTCCGGGGGGATCCCACATACCGTGGACCGGCTGGGCCCATGAGCCACGGCCGCTGAGCCTGCGCGTCCGGAGCCTGTGCTCCGCAACGGGAGAGACCACAGCAGTGAGAGGCCCGTGTACCACAAAAAAATAAAAATAAAAAAAATAATTCTAAGTCCAAAATTGGTAAGAAAACTGTGAATGTGCCCGTTATTGGGACCAATGCCCATAAGCACCTTGAAAATAAAGATAAGGAGATTTTAAAAACAACTCATGAATCCAGGAGAGCTTTCCTAGGCCAACTCGAAGAAAAGTTTCTCTTCTCAGAATGACAGTTGAAAGCATCACCCTCTCACTAGGGCTGCTTTGCATTCATCTTCTTAAAAATGAAAACCAAAACCATCTGTTCTATTGCATAAATCGATAATTTGCCTTAAGAAACCAGTGCCTCATAAGGACGGCCCAGCCTGGGTTATTTGCTGGACAGGAAATGAGACTCCGAATAAGCAGGTCTCCTTCTGTCTCTTGCTCACTCCCTCTCCCCACACCCGCTGCTGGTGAATCACCAGTTCCCTGGGGAATTTTGGCCCGATTCTCAGCCTGGCTGCAGATGACGTTCCGGATCTGTTTATTCAGGTGGAGATCGGACAAAAAACAAGAGTGGCCCAGTGGCGGGATAAACAGCCTCCGCCAGGCGGGGTCAGACCCTCCGAAGGCAGGACTGGGCTGTGTCAACCGACCTCCCGACCCGTTCACTTCCTTCGGGGTCACTTTCCCCTTGGGGTCTTCAACGGACCGTTTTGATGAACTCCATATGAAGAGGACCCAAGGTCCCCAAGGCGCCTTGATGCACCACATCCCGTTTGGTTCTCCCACCCGCGGGCTTCTACACCTCGAGCTGGAAGTCCGAGATCTGGAATGAAGAAACTTAAGCACAGTCAAGAGTCAGCCACTATGATTCTGTGAAGTTAAGAGCGGCCCGAGCCACGAAGGGCTGCAAATCATCAGGATCCAATCCCAACTACAAGCACAAGACGAAGACGAGCCCTCCTGAGGAAATGCACACTGCGGAACAAAAGCAGCTCATCAGAAAAGGCACCTACTGCGTGACTCCGAACGCACGACCTTCTGCAAAAGGCAAAACTGTGGGGACAGCAGAAAGATCGGTGGTCAGCAGGGGTCTGGGAGGAGAAAGGAATGAATCAGTGATGCACGTGGGAGTTTTTTAGGGCCATGAAACTATTCCGTGTGATACCGTAATGGTGAATAAGCATCACTGAACATCTGCAGAAGCTCAAAGAATGTACAACACAGTGAACCCTGGAAAACTACAGGTTGGGTTAATGAGAATGTCTCAGTACTGACCTATCGATTGTAACGAAGCAACAGACTAATGCAAGATGTTAACAGCAGTGGAAACCAGAGGGGCACGTCACAGGGTATAAGGGAAGTCTCTGTACTTTCTGCTCCATTTTCCCGTAAATCTGAAACTGCTCTAAAAGTCTATTAATTGTAAACAGAACACAACAAAACCTCCTAAGGTGTTAAGTAGTCCCAAGATCATTACATCATTAGAATGTAAGTTTAGTTGGTCTTCTTTACTGCTATATATCCTTAGCACCATGAGTATAGAGCCATGAGTATAACATAAAAGACATTCAATAAGACTCACAGATTTAGAGAAGGAACTTAAGAGGTTACCGGTGGGAAGGGACAGACTGGCAGTCTGGGATTGACGTGTACACACCACTATATTTAAAATAGATAACCAACAAGGACCTACTGTATAGCACAAGGAACTCGGCTCAATATTCTGTAATAACTTAAATGGGAAAAGAATTTGAAAGAGAATAGATACATGTGTATGCATAACTGAATCACTTTGCTGTGACCTGAAACTAACACAACATTGTGAATCAGCTATGCTCCAATATAAAGTAAAAATTTAAAAAAAAAATCTGTTGAATAAACAAATGAATTACAACTTCAGTTCAGTCTCCTGTATTTGCCACCACATTCCTGAACAAAGGAATGTTATTCAGGAAAAAAAAAAAAAGGCAAAATCAACCATTCAATTAAACAAAGCTTTTAAAGAGAAAAATGAGAGGTGCAATGTAGAATTCCCTTTTTTAGGCAGGGAAGCTGACAGATGGCCTTAGAAGAACATGTCAAACACAATGGACTTTCAGGCTGATCGTGCATCTCCCAAGTTCAATGTTACCCCGAACACGGACATTCGTTGATCAGCCGGGGCTGGCAGAAGTGGTGGCTCTACTCACCACGCAACGGCCACCAGTCCCCCCGTCACCCCATCCCTGGCAGCAGCGAGGGCAGATCGGCCCTAACCCCGGTCTCCATAGCCACACACATGCTTCCCCACTCCTGCCTCAGCCACGGTGGAAAAGGAGGAGGAGAAATTCAACCAGGGGAGCTCCAACCCGACACGCTGACCCAAGGAAGCCCTTTAAGCCACGTCTGGACTGCGCTCCCCAGGGAGAAGAGCCCGTGCCATTTCACACTGGCAGGGACTTCTAAGGGCTGGCTGGGCACTCAGCTCCGTGACCAGGGGGAGGTAACCTGCCCTGCATGTGGGCAGGGCAGAGCGGCACCAAGTCGGGCCAGGAGATGTTAAGTTAGGAACAGCGAGCCACTCCATCTGCACTGCCATCCACAGAGGGGCATCCCGGGTCAGAAAAGCCCGGAGAGTTTCTCTCTCCAGGTCAAAGCTGACACGGCCACTCTCGGCTTTATCTTCCCTTAAATGAGTCAATCCAGCCCTTTTTTTCTTCTTTTCTCCCCTCGCCCTGGCAACCTGCTCCCTGAACACCCTATCCTCTGCACCTCGGGGGGTGGTGGGGGTGGGGAGCCCAGCTGTCAGGCCGCGTCACGTGGAACCACACACCCTGGTACCAGTAGGGAGCTCATGGCTGAACTTGACTTGCCCGATTTCTCATTACAATTTTCAGGGCGGCTCTGCAGGGAAGGCCAGCCACAAGCCTATCCAAGAGCTAGAGGCACAGACTCTCCCAGATTCGAGGGGATGAGCCACCATTCCCGGGAAAGATGGAGACATGGCAGCGATCAGGAACCAGGTGGTCAGAGCACCTGTTAAGGCCAGGCTCAACCAAGGGGTGTTCACACAGCGCCTCCCGGAGGACGTGAAGAAGCTACGATGGGTACTTCTCCTCTAACTGATGGCTCTCCACCAACGAGGGTTAGGTGGGCAAGCCCCCGGCCGGGTGACACGATCAAGCTTCTGGGCTGCGTAGAGCAAACACCCCTCCCCAGGGTCCATAAATGCTGGCTGGCAGCTGGCGGGTTGGGGGAGCAAGGGGGTCACCCAGGGATCTAAGACTGACAGGCTGTGTCATTAGCTCCTCACAGACCTGGCGGTTTCGCTTCTCACGGACCTCACCACCCAGGACTTGAAAACATGTAACCACCACACAGAAACAACATAGAGGCTCCACTCAACATCTGCAAAGGAAACCTAACCTCATCCCTCGCATTGCAGCCTCGGCCACCAAGCTGCCCAAAGGACTCAGGCGCTCGGGAGACTGTCCACACCGCCTGCCAAAGCAAAAGGCGGGACGCGGAGCTGATGTGCACTCTCTAAACCACACAGGCAGGAAAGGTAGGGAGAACTGTAACCCTATAACTCGTAGCTCTGGGACAGAACAGGAGGACGCCGGAATTTCCTCCCTCCCTTTTGCCTATTCTTTTAATGTGCTCATCAATTACGTAAATAAATTAAATAGATATTTTACAAAGCTGTTAACTTGACCTTAGACACTTAACTTTGGGACCTGATCCTTAAGTGTACCAACACCTGGCCTGCCTGACAGCCCCCAGGCGGAGGGCCCTGGGGTGGGGCACAGCTGAGAGGCCCACCTAAGGAGCAGCGGCCTTTCTTCAAAGGGTGCCAGCAGGGAGGAGCCCCAGGGCCGCCACTCACAGCTCCTCCCCTCGTTTATCCGGCATCCCTCACCTAGCCAGGGATGACGCCAGTTCCAGAGTCTCCTCTGGAACCCCCCGAACCCCTGCATGCTCGGGCACACAGCCTGCTCCGGGCCTGCTATGAGCCCTGGGGTCCTCCGCAGCCTCCAGGGAACGGGTCCAACGCTAGCGTCGGCTGCACAGGGCGGCGGACCCTCCCAGGAAGCTGGCCCGTGCCGCTTAGCCACTGAGGACGCGCACACTTCTTGCGAGATGCACGAGCCGGACTGGGGCTAACAAACCGAGCGTTGCGTAGTTCGTGCTCACTCGGTACCAGGCTCCGGGTCAGCTCCTTTAACCCCCGTGACGACCCGAGAGGCGGATACTGTTACCATCCCCATTTTACAGACGGGGGTGATGAGCTGTAGGAAGTTTAACCAGCAGGAAGCAGCGCAGCTGGGGCTGCAGCCCAGGCACGAAGCCTCATCCCACGCTCCTGCGTGGAACCGAAGTGGGCAGAACCACCCCCGGGGAAGAGGGCTTCTCTGGACAGTACCCTGTGTCTCCCACCTCTTCTCAGCATCCACCAGGGCCGCCCCCCGATCCTGTGACCCGAAGGGAGGCAGGACCCGCCTGCAGATGCAGGAAGGGCACATCCTGCCACCCCCCCGCCCTTCCACACGCACACGTGGGCCTCCCGGACCCTCGGCCCACCGCATGTCAGTGCACAGTTGCTGCAGGGCCCAGCCAGACCTCTCGCTATTTATATTTAAGATGACGGGCGCGGGCCCTAAATAGCAGCGGCAGAGTGGCTCTTCTATCCTCCGGCAGCAAGTATGACAAGACTGAACCGGGCACTTTTCAGGGAGCAGAGAAAACCTGCTCACCCTCTGCTCCACACCACGCTACAGAGGCACCGCTCGGCCGGATGAAGAGAGGGTAAGACGCTGCTCTGGGGTCACCCAGCTAAACAGCACGCGAGCCCAGGTGCCCTCTGGCTCCCAGCTGCGCT
Source organism: Aethalodelphis obliquidens (assembly GCF_003676395.1). Lineage (NCBI taxonomy): Eukaryota > Metazoa > Chordata > Mammalia > Artiodactyla > Delphinidae > Aethalodelphis > Aethalodelphis obliquidens. Next base: position 14,359,333 of record NW_020837966.1, read on the forward strand.
CCTTTCTGGAGACGGCCTGTGGCTACGAGGACAGAGACGGGACTGGGGGTGCTGGGGCGCTCCTGTAACTGCCCCCCCACCCCGCCAGCCACTGCCAGCACGTTCCCCGGCTCGCCTGCCAGCTTCCCGGCAGCTCTGGAGCTCCGGCGTGGAGGAAGCTGTTTCAGCACTTGGCTGCAGCCTCCAAGCCAAGATCCTCCCCGCCTCTGGGGAGTGATACCACTGACATGTCTTTAAAATAAAACCAGGCCTGCTTCCTGCCCCATCTGGAAGACTTCTGATCTCCCGATCATAGGATTCAGGGTATCTCTTATCACGCAATTTCCCAAGCCTCCAGCATACGACCTGACTGCACTCTGGGAGGGTTAAGGATGTGCATGGGCGGGATTAAGGAGTCGGCCCTCTAATGCAGTCCTTCTTATCCACCCTGAGATGATAAGACCCGCGGCAACATCAAAGCGGCACCGACTCTTCTCCACCCCGGAACCACGCCATCCTCTTGTCTTGCCTGTTCTGAGTTCCTACAGGAGCCAACTCTTGCTCTGCTCCTTTCATGAAACAACAAGCTTCGATTTTCGCCTCTGTTTCAGGTTTCAAAATACGTATCGGCCGTTGCGGCCACCTCCTGGAGCTGTGGGGACCCTCCACCGCACCGCCCTGCCCAGCTTGCCGCGCCATGCCGTCGGAAAAAACCTGCAAACAGCGCCGAACCTTTGTCATTTTGCAGGGCTTCCCTAGTGGTGCAGTGGTTGACAATCCTCCTGCCAATGCGGGGGACATGGGTTCGAACCCTGGTCCGGGAAGATCCCACATGCCGCGGAGCGACTAAGCCCGTGAGCCACAACTACTGAGCCCGCACGCCTAGAGCCCGTGCTCTGCAACAAGAGAAGCCCCGACTCGCCGCAACTAGAGAAAGACCGCACGCAGCAACGAAAACCCAACGCAGCCAAATAAATAAAATAATTAAAATATGTATCATCATGAACCTCAATGTCAAACGTAAACTAATGACTTTTAGAAAAATACGTCAGAGAAATCTATGTTTCGGGCCAGATAGATCTGACCCTAGGGGCACAATCCATAAATGGAAAAATTAACACATTGGACTTGCACCAAAATTAAAAACATTTGCTCCCAGAAAGATCCTATTAAGATGAAAACGCAAACTACAGACTGGGAGAAAATATTTTCAGACCACATATCCAACAAAGAACTACTATCTAGAATATACAAAGAACACTTGAAACTCAACGGCAAAAATACCCCAAACAGTCCGGTTAGAAAATGGTCACAAGACATGAACAGATATTACTCCAAAAAGAATATACAGATGGCAAATAAGCACGTGAAAGGATGTTCAACATCATTAGCCATTAGGGAAGTGCAAATTAAAACCACCAAGAAATATCAATACACACCTACCGAATGGCTAAAATAAAAAATACTGACAGCACCAAATGCTGGCCATGATGCGGAGAAGCACGCTGCTCATGCACTGCTGGCAGGAGCGTAAGACGGTACAGCCACTCTGGAAAACTGTGGCACTTCCTTAAAAAATCTAAGCATACAACTACCATACAATGCAGCAATTACCCCCCAGGGCATTGCTCCCAGAGAAACGAAAATTTATGTTCACACAAAAATGCTCACAGCAGCTTTATTCGTATTAGCCCAAACCTGCAAACACCCCAGATGTCCCTCAAGAAGGGCATGGTTAAACGAAGTGTGGTCTCTTCATACCGCGGATACTACTCAGCAGTAGAAAGGAATGAACTACTGATACACACAACAACCTAGATGCATCTCCAAGGAACTATACTGAATGAAAAAAAGCCAGTCTGCAAAGGTGAGACGCTGTATGAAGCCACTTATATAACATTCCTTACATGAAAAATTATATATATGGAGAACACACTGGAGGTTGCCAAGGGCGTGGCGGAAGGAAGGAAAAGGGTGTGGGTGTAAGAAGGCAACACAAGGGATCCTTGTGGGGATGGAAATATTCTCTACCTTGACTGTACTGATGTGTATCCTGGTTGTATGAAATTTCGCAAGAGGCTGTCATCTGGGGAAACTGGGTTAAGGGTATACGAGGATCTTTCTACGTTATTTTTTTTACAACAGCACGAGACTCCACCATGAGCTCAAAATAGAAAGATTAATTAAAACAACAAAAAACGTAGCAAGACATTCACAGTGGAATCAGACAGCAGTGCTGGTGGAATGCACGGTGCGATCAGCCAGCCAACCTGCTACCTCACTGGGTCTCCAGCAGAAATCTACCCGGTACGACTCAGTTCCAAGGGCCGAGCACCAAATACTGCTGTGCTTTGTGAAATTTCTGAAATCTAGGGATAGGCGTGAACTGTTTAATTACTTTCTACCGATCAGGAAGGAATTGGGGGGGGGGGGGTTGGACTCAGTGAGAAAGGTGTAGCTGATAAAGCTGATTGGAAGACCCGTGGCCACCAGTGGGGACGTATCAGGAGTGACTGCTGGGTTCTGTGTCCTGTAACTCAGCTGAACCCCAGCACTACGTGGCCAAGCAGGAGGGCCTCCTGGGCGTCTAGACTTAGATGGTGGTGGACGAAGGTCAGGCCTGCACTGCCACACATGGGGTTCTCAAAACACCATCCCTGGAACACCAGCCTTGGAAGGAGTTCCATGAAAAGGCTCTGGAACAGCCGCGTACATTCCTCCCTTGTCAGCCCTGGCAGACGCCCAAAGTAGGTCCAAGAAAAGGACCTTTTCATTCTGCTCGATTCTGCATTTGCTAAACTTACGTGACCACCAGACCCCCTTCTTTATGAAGCAACTGTTAGGGTCTCATAGAAGAGGGGTCCAGGTAGGCTCATTTTATGTGGGAGACACCACACTGCACCCCCCCCCCGCCCATGACTAAAGGCCCTACATATCCTGTAGCAAAGAAGGCTGCTTACCTTTAGCTCTGGGTTTTCTGAACTTCCTGACTACAGAGGAGTAGTCAGGATGGGCTGGAGGCACAGAGGGATCTGCAGTGACTCTCCACCTTCACCTTGGAAAAAGCCTATTCCCCAGTCTACCTGTTGGCCACTCACAGGTGAGCAGAGACCAGGAGAGCCCTTCTCCTGACACACCCACGCCAGTTTAAGGACAGTTTCACATCTAAGCAAACCGAGGCTTGCAGAGCTGCTGCTAGACAGCAACGGATAAGGATTCCAACCTGGACAGCGGGACCCCGGGGCCCGCACACCTCCCCTGAGCCACGCTGCCTTCCACGGGGTAGTGTCTACACCTGCTTTCCCTCCTGTAACAGCTGCCCGGATTTTCAATAAATCAGGGACAGCGAGTCCTCTCTCTTGGCTGAAAAGAGCCAGGCCCTCTAGGAAGCCACAACAGATCATTTCTGTTATTACTTGTCCCAAATGAGTCCCTTTACCTTGACGATACATGTCTCAAACTATCCAGTATCTGCCCTGTGCTTCGACGAACCCATTCATTTAGTCCTTCGTTTATTTGTTCAGCCAAGCGTGTATGGGGTGCCTGTTAGGTGCAGCTGCTCTAAGAACAAGGTAAACTTGACCGTAGTATGGTCGACCCCCTTTCCCCACCCCCCAATTCCCAAAAACACACCCTGGAGACACAGAAAGACAGAGATGTGATGGGCACACTAACAGATGGGGCCACAGTGCTGTGGAGGCGGCTGGGGGAGGGACAGCCATTCCAGACAGCGGTGACAGCATGAACAAGGCCTGGAATCAGACCCCCGGTCTGTGTGGGCTCCCATCACGAGCAGCTTGATGGAAAGCTCGAGGCAGGAAGTGGGGAGATGCCGGAAAGAAAGGGAACCAGGGGCCAACTCTGAAAGAGCCCAAGACTTTATTCCTTAGGTGACACGGAAGCCACAGGGCTCCTTCCTTCATTTCTTCACCAAATACTGACTGCGGGGCCACCACAAGGCAGGCACCCCACTGGGTGGTAGGTGTGCAGTGGCAGGCGATGAGGGTAGAGTTCTACGGGGCTCATGTGGGAGGGAGGATGGAGAGGAAGAGAAGGACCAAGCCTGGACGCCGCTGGAGCCAAGGCCGTGAGGACCCCTTCAGAAACAAGGTGTGGGTCCCAGGTTTGGCAGTGGCCAGGATGAGCTAGGGTGCTAATTAAGCAGCTTCTCAACACGGGTGGCTCAGTGGGCCCACTAGACAGAACTCACAAGCATCTGAGCCTCTGCCAGGAACCCATGAGAGACGTTCTCAACTAGAGATGGACGTTCGTTCCAGAGAACACGCAGCCCAGGTGCCGCCCCAGGCCTGCAGGAGAGGAAGTAGCCGTGTGTGTCCTTGACCCTGGTTAAGTGTGGCTGATACGGGACCAGGACATTTCCTTACAGCTGAGGCAACAGAAACCCAAAGTGGAGAGGTGACTCGTGAAAGACCCTGTAGGGGTATATCTGGCAGAGGCAGCGCTAGAAGCTGAGGGGGAGACCAAGTTCACGGGAGGGATGGTTTCTCCCCGTTCCTCGGGCGCCAGCACACACTTCGCTGAGAATGGCTTGCGTTCTGAGTTCAAGAGATAGGAAGCACTTTGTTGGGTGATGTCCTGACAAGAGAATGGTGTAGCGGGGTTTTCCTGCCAGCACAGAAGTCACCCTAACACCCCGTGTCCAGCTGGAGGTGAAGAGAGACTGGACCAATATTCTCTCCTCAAATGCCCGTAAGGAGCAGCTGTATGAGAAGCAGGCAGGGTCCTCACCAATGTGCTTTCTCTTCCCCAAAGTGACCCATGGGACCACCAGGCAGGGACAAGATGAACCTTGGCCTCAAGGTCTGATGGTACCCACAATGCACAGCAGCACTTTGCTTTCTTTGTTATTTTCTTTTCTTTTATTCATTTATTTTTGGCTGCGTTGGGTCTTCGTTGCTGCATGCAGGCTTTCTCTAGTTGCAGCGAGCGGGGACTACTCTTCGGTGCGGTGCACGGGTTTCTCATTGCGGTGGCTTCTCTTGTTGCGGAGCACGAGCTCTAGGTGCGCGGGCTTCAGTAGTTGCAACTCGCGGGCTCTAGAGCGCAGGCTCACTAGTTGCGGCTCGCGGGCTCAGTAGTTGTGACTCACGGGCTCTAGAGCACAGACTCAGTAGTTGTGGTGCACGGGCTTAGTTGCTCCGTGGCATGTGGGATCTTCCTGGACCAGGGCTCGAACCCGTGTCCCCTACGTTGGCAGGCAGATTCTTAACCACTGCACCACCAGGGAAGCCCAGCACTTTGCTTTCTGAAGCCCTCTCTCTCCCTGGACAATTTACTGAGCCTCCCAGGAGCTACAACTGTTTTTCAGGGAATGGGGGAAAGTGAAGACAGGCGTGAGAACCACAGGCGTGTGGCGATTTGGAACCACATAATTGCTGGAGCATCCCCAAATCACGGCTCTTGCTAACACACACTAGAGAATGAGGGAGGCAGGCAGGGGCCGGCCTGGCCTACAAGGAGCCTCGGGTGGTGAAAGGGTTTATCACTGCTGTCGGCAAGGCCAGGAGGAGAGGGAACCCCTGGAATGGCCAGTCCTCACATGGATTCCCCAAATCAAACAACAATCACCAGGCAGAAAAACTTCACTCTGCGTGCTGATAAACACTGTTTTTCCGCATACAAAAAAGAACCACACATGATTTGGAGAAAACGTCACATTCCCAAAAAGTCCAAGGGAATTTTCCCCCTTATTTCCAAAATTCTAATTACTCTTTGTGACTTGTCGAAGGGGCCTTGTCGAAGGGGCCAATTCCAAAACAACCCTCACAAAATACCAACAGATCCTTATCCGAGCTGAATGTCAGCACTAGAATTCTGCTGTATTACAGCACAGCCTTTGGGTGGGGTTAGAGGGAAAGCTTCACTTTCTATGGCTTTATATGTACGTATTCTTTTTGTTTTTAAGAAGAGCAAAGCCTGACTTTCGGAATGATAAAGAAAAAGGTTTTTAAAAAGTCTGAGGTAAGTTTTGCCTACTGTTTCACCATAAAGAGGGTTTTCTTCCCCCACCATCATAAATGCTTCTTCTCTGATTTACAGGCAGAACGCAAGTGAGAGATGGGTGGTCTGCCTCTCGGGGGAAGAAGATACCCCAGTTTAGGCGGCAAATCCACAATCAAGTTCTGTGATCACCCAACGAGGTGGTCATGCCTCACCAGGCGAAACACGCTGCCCCACACACGCCAAGGCCAAGAGCCTCTCTCAGTCATTTTGAATGGCTAACTTTGCAGTATCTTCCCGTTAAATCAGTGGTAGAAGTGGTAACTAAAACCTTTCACAGGCCCCCCCCCCGCCACCGAGAATCATAAACGCTAAATTAAAGGTCAGCCTTAGTATCTCTTTTTCCTCTACTTGGAGAGAAAAAGAAAGAAAGAAGGTGTGAAAGTCAAGAAGGTAGGGGAGCCTGAGTATGTTAAGTGACAGGTATCAGAGGGAAGGAGAGAAGGGGACAAAACCTTTCACTTGCATGTGCCCAGCTGTGGCTCATTAAAATTTTCGCCTGCATGTTGAAAGGAACTGGTGAGCTTAAAAAAACCCAAAAAACACCAACGTCCCTCCCGCAACAGCCCCCCAGCCCCAAGGTTCTCCTTCAACCTGCCCTGCGATGCGGCCCGGGCTTCTAGGCTTGTTCAAGTTCCCCAGGTCCTTCTACGGTGCGGCCAAGGATGGGAGCCACTGCTGAGGTATCTGCAGAGTGCTTTGCGCCTTGCTGCACCCGTCCCAGGTAGAGGAACGGGCGATGAGAAGAGAGGAGGGAAATCAACTCTCCTGGTGCACGCAACAGTTCCCACAGAGGGAATTAATACACGAGAAAGCTAAGCTAAATCCCACACACAAGGATGGAGAGTATCTGTCTATCACAAGAGAGCGAGCCACACCACAACAGGTATCTGCAAGCAGAGTCCATTTTCAGGGGACGTGAAGAGCCTCTACCCCTGCTTCCCACACCAGGCCTCCCAGTTCAGGGTGGAGAATACCCACCAATGCCCCTTGGAACACAGCAGCGCAAAGCAGGGCCAGCTCCATCCACGCCCAGAAGGCCCTTGATGGGTCAGGGATAGAACAGTGTCTCCAACCTGGTGCACTTTCAGTGGACACCAGACCCTGTACTGAGACACGGAGTATTTAGCGGATCCTCACAGCCAACACCATGGCACAAGTGGAGCCAACTGAGGCCCCAGAGAATCAGCACAGGCGACGGAGGCAGGACTCACGTCCAGATGCGGTGGATCCAGAGCCTCCTCTTAACCACTGTGCAGAACTGCCCCCTCTCTATAAGGCGCTTATGATGTCGGACGCACTGTAAGGGGAAGACATCCACTGGCACCTGCCTTCTCCCTGTATTACTTGGGGAAGGAGCCCCGGTCTTTACAAACTGATTCACAGCAGCCTGCCTCTCACAGCCCTACCCACTGATGAAGAGCTTCTTTGCCCTCAAAGACCCTACAGCCATACAGCTGAGCAGAGACCAGCAGCCCCCAGAGAGGACACCCCGGGAGGGCCACCTGGCTGCATCCCACAGCCCTGCCATCCTTGGCAGCACACAATTCCCCCTCCTGGTTGAAGGGGTTGGGAAGAAAGAACTACAAATTGGCACCTTTATTTCAGCCGTTTGGGTTTGAAAGGCGTCCAGGAAGTGAGGAAACTGCGGAGGAATTCGCCTCGAAGTGATGTGTTGGAGGGCAGAGGGCCACTGTCTGAAGAGCTCCTGGCACAACTGAACAGGCCTGGGAGCTGCAGAGACCTGACAGCAAGGCGAGTCTTCCTCCCTGCACCCTTACAAGACGGGCGACCAGAATCAGTCAGAATAACCCAGCAGGGTGTGTTTGGGGGGGTGAGGGGAGGGTCAGGCTAATCTTCAGGGCAGGAGGACTTCCCGTCACTCTGCATCAGTTAATGAAAATCATACTGAGGGCTGCCCAACGTTCCGAGGCAGGCACGCGACTTGAAGAGACGCCCATGCGTGGGGTGCAGCCTCTCATCCACACCAGAGCCTACTGGCCGCAGTCCCAAGGTGCACCCCTCTTAACACAATTTGATATGTCAGCACGTGAAAATGACAAGACCCTCCCAGGCCCCCAGACCATACATTTCCCTGCGTACAGTGAGCACACAAACCCCAGAGGTGCAGAGAAATGAGACCAAGACTCACCTCTACCACCTCCTGTGTGACCTCAGAGAAGTGTCTTGCCCTCTCTGTGCCTCAGGCGCGTCATCTGTAAAAAGTGCGTAACAACAGACCTTGTGCCTCCTAGGACTGCAGAGGCAATATAATGAGGTGAGGCCTGGGGAGGCACACAGAGCAATGTCTGACAACGACTGTGTACCACATACAGTGACCGCTGCAATTTTCCATCTCAAGAGGCTGAACCATGATGAGACTACTGATGTTTTGACCATTTTTGAACTAGAAAATCTGGCCATTTTGCATGACTCGACTTAATTCACTGGGTAAACTAACCTGTCTCTAAAAACCCTTGCCTTTGAACAGGCAGGGGGAATCTAATATTCCCTCCGTATTGCCCAACAACGAAAGGCCTTATGAAGGGAAGGGCTGGCATAAATACAAACACATTTCTTCCACTTGGGTTGTAAAAGCTGAAAATGGCTCCCAGGTGTGAGCAGACACAACTGGCCTGGCCTTCTCTGCAAGGTCACCACGGGGGTCAAAGTCGAGCTGGCCATTTTCGGATTAGGTGCACACGCTGGCGAAGCTTCCCCCGGGGTAAGTGGATTACAGAAGCCACCTGCAGGAAGTGGGAGTGCAGGGGGAGGGGGAGGAAACGGCCTGGCTGGAAGGAGGCTGTGGATATGGGCGGGGGCCAGCTCCTTTCACACGGGAGATTGTGCAACGGACAAAGCAGCTCCGCTTCCCTTCCCCGTGCTGCCGGGTCACACGGCCCTGCCGTGCTTTCAGCACCCACTGCTGGAAGGAGGTACTTCCCTCCAAGACCAACCATGCTGCACCAGCATCCCCATTCCCACTGGGTCTTGGACTCTATTTAAAACTTACACGGTCATCAGAAAAAATGAGACAGAGAAGGGGAAGAATAAAACCAAACACACAACAAAGGCCAACTCTCAACGACAGACCCTAAGCTACCGAGTTCCCAAAAAAGGCAATGACCTCCGTGACCAAGTTCCTATTCCACGGGTGCGCCCCTCCCTCAGCTCCCCAGACTCCACAGCTGGCGTTCCCTTCCCTTTCGCAGCAAATGGTTTGCAGATGGACCGCTCATCTGCCTGCCTTACCACCACCAGTCTCAAAGAAAGAAGAAAAAAAAAAAAAGGAAAGAAAAGAGAGAAGGAAAATTACAAGTCAGGACTGTGTGTAATTTGGCAGGCTCGCCGCGGAGGCCTCAGCGATTCCTTTCCCAGCGAAAGGCTCCCTGAGACTTGGGGCAAGAGGCAGTCCGCACTATAGAAGTCCTGGGAAGCTTCCGGGACACAGAGCTGCTGTCTTTGTGTACTGGGTTTCCAGTAAACTTTCTATTTTGAGGCTCACTCATGGTGCCCAGAGTCTGATGAGCCTGCGGGTCTGAGAACCAGGGGTCCCGCTCTGCCTTCCAACAGAAGCTTCCTGGCCCTTCAGAGCAGCCTGCCTGTTGACAAAGGGGTAAATGGGGTACAAACTGGCCTTAAAAGGGAAGCAGCCATGTCCTATGAGCCCTTCTCCCAGCGCTCCTCCAACTGGCCAGCGTGCTGGCTGAGCACCTCACGGCCCCATCTTGCAGGGGGGAGAGAAAGGAGGTATACACCTTACAGGGCACTTTGTCTGGGAACCTTCCCCGTCTTGCACCCCATCAGCAACGGCGGCCAGGAGCCCCTGAGAACTTCCCAGGCCCTGGCTGGTATGACAACTGCCTGTTTACTCATCCTTCTCTGCAACTAGACTGCGAGTCCCTTGAGGGCAGGGACTCTGGCCCGTGGGGCACGTTTGTCTGTCCTGGGCTTCAGGTGGAGCGCGCGCTGGCACACCTCCCTGTTGGGCCCCCGTCTCGGCTTCCTCCACTTTCCTTTCATTTCTGGCGCTCACTGACAACCAGAAGGTCAGCCTCCTGGGGGGCAGAAGGCCAGAAAACAGGAGGTGAGGCTCGGGGCCACGACTGGACACAGGGTGGAGGACAGCTGTGGGCCCCGAGTTCTGATTCCCCCATCAGGGCAGACGAGCATGGCTGTGCTCACCTTCCAGATGCTTCGCCTGGAACAAAGCAGCACCTTTCAACTCTCAGTCGAGGGTAAAGTTGTATCTGATAACAGCGACTGATAATCAGCAGAAAGGTAAGCGGTGCTGAAAGCGGCTCCCGGCAGGGAGGCACAGCTGTAAGCAGAGCTGCTGATACCCGCACGTGGAGATGGTACAGATCTCCTGCCAGAAGAGGCTCCCTGCCTCCCAGGGACTTGTGAAGGTCTGATGGGGAGGCCTACGTGATCGCCAGTCAACAGTCAATTAAGCAGAGACAAATTGATAACAGCCGTGGGCCTCAAACCGCGGCCAGAGACAGAGCCGTGCTGCCCACGCTCGCTCCCAGTCCACTGCCCCCAGCACTTTGCTCGGAAACAAATACCTTAACCAGGGCTTGGAGCCCCACTGTCCCAAAGAAATGCCTGTGCCCATACCGGTGACGAGGGGAATTTGTCTAAATAATTGACTGCCCTCCAAAGGCTCAGCAGCGTGGTTGCTAAGGACACCACCCTGCCCCCCACCACAGTACTACAGAAGCTCAGGTAGTGGTTCTCCAAGGGTGGGAGGTTCCCAGACCAGTAGCAACAGCAATCACCTAGGAACTTGTGAGCAAAGCAGATTCTTCAGTCACAACTCACCCAGACCTGCCGGATCAGAAACTGGGGCTGGGGCCCAGCCATCCTGTGGCCCAGCGAGCCTTCCAGGTGATGCTGGTAAATGGTCTAGTTTGAGAACCAAACAGGTGATGGAGAGAAGCCATGATCTCCCAAGGGAACGGGTGTGACGTTTTACCCAGAGGAAAGAATCCGTTCACACCCACAGAAATCTGGGCAAACAAGGCAGAAAGGGAGCACGTCTCTGAAGACACAGAAGAGAGGAACCGAAGCCCCCAGTTTACATCTATTTTCCTGTTGTGCTGCTTTCTGACTAGGGCCCTGGCTTCCGTTTAGCATCTGGGATCTGAACTGGCTACAGGCTGCTCAGGGAACACGGAGATTCATTCACACTTGACTTGGGGCCTTTTAAACACAGCTTTGTTCCCAGTTTCTCCCTAAAGCGTTTCAGTCACTACTGACTCCACGATCCTGATGAGAGTGTGTCCAAAGGCCTGCAGCGAATAAGATGTCAACAGCCCAGATGGGGTTTACTTTTACACCAACGCCCAAGCCGACTGGCCTTCCTTCACCAGCAAGACTAACCTGGGTTCTTACTGGAGGATGCCGCTCAGAAGCAGGATGCGGAAAGAACTGCCCATTGCCACCTTTTCTATTAAACTTGATTAAGTCCACTCTTAACCTGATGACTCGCGGATGGTCCAGCAAATTCCCCCACAGGAAGGACGGACAATCCTTACCTTGGGGAGAATTTCGACGTCCACCTCCCCTTGTACACACACTTGTAGTCCCCATAGGTCCACCTTCGTATCAGGACGTAAAGAGCTCCACCGTCCAAGGTTACCACTCAACTTTGTAAGACCACACACACCCACGCGCACACACGCACACGCACGCACACACACGTTTTAGCAATGCTAGGCGACTATTCATTACTCAGTGTAATTTCACCTGAAAATTAACAGTCTCAGCTCAGGTCCTGAAGCCCAACCTAATTTTCTGAAGTTGAGTTCGGGGCCCCTTTCTCCCTGGCTGGGCCCTCGGGGAAATGGATTCCTCTCCCCATTCCCGAGAGGCTGCCCAGATCCTCACTGCCTCCTGCTAAGGCTCACTCTTTTTTTTTTTTTTTTTTTTTTTTGTGGTACGCGGGCCTCTCACTGCCGTGGCCTCTCCCGTTGCAGAGCACAGGCTCCGGACGCGCAGGCTCAGCGGCCATGGCTCACGGGCCCAGCCGCTCCGCGGCATGTGGGATCTTCCCAGACCGGGGCACGAACCCGTGTCCCCTGCATCGGCAGGCGGACTCTCAACCACTGCGCCACCAGGGAAGCCCTAAGGCTCACTCTTTAATTACGCTTTAATGTGAATTGATCTTCCCATTAATGAGCCTGTAAAAAAGACTGATCTGGCCCCTTTTTTCTAGAGGGTGTGCTAGGCACACGGAGAGTTAAATACTGCTGGTGATTTTACCTCCCCAGCAGACCCAGCCCAGAAGAGCTCCCTCCATCCCTCCCGGCCTCGCCTCATGCTCCCTCAGCAGCACCCACTTAACTGGCTCCCAGTGGGGTCACAGACGGGACAGCAGGTTTCATTCCTTCCAGGTTTTATTCTCCGGAAGTTACCATAAAGCGATGTTAAATACGCCATCCCTTTGATTTCATCAGTTTTTCTTCAGCTAAGAGGTCACAGCAAAATACAGAACCACATAGTTCAACCCGCCTCTGATGTTTTCATTTAAATTTTTCATATTTTAAGTCTTCCAGGTACTTTGCTAACAGGAGAGAAAGATACTTTTCTCAAAAGAAAAGATGAGTTTTCAAATTACTGGTTGCCAGGAAGCCGGGAGGACGGGGATAGGAGAGGTGACGGCTTCAGGGGTAGGGGGTTTGTACTGGGGGTGATGGCAACGTTCTGAAATTCGACAGCATTGAGGGGTGCACAACACTGAGGAGGTACTAAAGGTTTCTGACCATACACTTTAAATCCGATAAAACAGTGTTTTATGTTATGTTAGTTTTTTCTCAATAAAAAAAATATAGGGGCTTCCCTGGTGGCGCAGTGGTTGAGAATCTGCCTGCTAATGCAGGGGACACGGGTTTGAGCCCTGGTCTGGGAAGACCCCACATGCCGCGGAGCAACTAGGCCCATGCGCCACAACTACTGAGCCTGCGTGTCTGGAGCCTGTGCTCCGCAACAAGAGAGGCCGCGATAGTGAGAGGCCCGCGCACCGCGATGAAGAGTGGTCCCCGCTTGCCACAACTAGAGAAAGCCCTCGCACGGAAACGAAGACCCAACACAGCCCTAAATAAATAAATTAATTAAGAAAAAAAAAAAGAGTAATCCTATTTTCAAAAAAATATATATATAGTTTTCAGAAAAGTTTTTTTTCCCCCCCGAAGATTCGAAGTAAAAGGTATTTTGATGTGTTTTCAAATGCAACATAGAACCTAAGGATTTTAACAGCACAATGACAAAGTCACAGGTAATTGTGTGCACGGAATCTTAGCCAAGCTCTCCTACCTGATCAAGGCCACAGCTTGGGGGAGGGGGAGCGGCAAGGCATGGGCAGGGGACAGGGTCCAAAACACACCACCAACTGGAAAAGAAGTTACGTGGACAAAGCCAAGGGCCATATGGGAAACATGCTACAGCTAATACACCTGGGACAAAGCTGCTGTGCTTTAAAACTGAAGTCGATTTTACAGCAAGTTTTTTACTCCTCGGAGTGAAAAAAAAACGCAACCATTTCCACTGGAACCAATCTCCTCAGTGATACAAGTGCAGTAACACCACAGGAAAACTGGAAATTTTTCTTCCCCAGAAACGTCACTTATGCATCACACGAAATTACTGTTGCTGTGGGAATCATAACTTGAGTTTCCTGGACTTGGAATTAGAAAAAAAAAATCTCAAACGTGAAAATCTACCAGCAGATTCTGTCCCTGTTGAACAAAAGTCTGTTTCTTTTTCAGAGAACTATTTTATCAAATTTAGCTCCCTCGCTCCAACCCAATCCTATTAAAAGCTTTCCTCGAGTTTAATGCTTTTTGGTTATTAAGGACAAAGGGCTTTGGCATTATCTGCAGAACGCGATGCAAATAAAAATCCGCTCTTTGACAAATACTTTAATTGAATTTGATTCCTTTAATCAGAAAGTATTAACCAACTGAAATTTTCCTGAAGGACTCCAGTTCCCCAAACTCTAGAAAACTGTTTTGAGGCCCTGATAGTAAAGCCGGACTTGAAACAAACCCTCTTCCCACACAGCCCTCCTAAGTGTGACCTCAGCAAAGAAGGGCACTGGTGTCTGGGGGATCAGAACACTGTCTTGTGAGTGAGGAACCAGGGTTACTGACAAGGACATGGGAGACAGGAAACCAAACACAGAGATCAAGAGCCGACTTCTACAGGCAAACAAAATCCAGAGGCAAAAATCCCTCATTACAGGTGTCTGAGCTGAAAACCACAAAGCTGCGACTTCTGAAAGACGTAAGGCAGCAACAGTGCTTACAGGACAGGGGTATTTCTTTTGTGACATTACTGCCCCAACTCTCAGTTTCTGAGTCACAGAAGGAATATACAAGCTGCAAGTGTACTTGTACCACGTGTTTCAACCCTTTCACTCACCAGATGAGGAAAAGGCACCCTGTCCCACGTCACAACACCATCAGAGACAGAGCTGGATATATGCCTGGTCCCCCCTGTTCCCTGCCCCGCCAGCCCACAACCTTGTCCCCAGAAAGCTGTCCCAGCTCCTCTCACTCAGACAGCCTCAGCCATCTGGTCCCTTTGCACATTCTCATTATTCTTCTCATCCTCCTCCTGCCCACAAAGGGGAGAATATGGAGACGAAGGGCCACCAGCGTCAACGCTGAGGAAGCTAACTGACCAACCACATTTGCAGACATCATGTCAGGAACTTCCCACACGCGATGGCACTGAATCTTTCCGAGGTCACTCTGGGCCCCAACTGCACGGGCACAGAAGGTACCGACTAAATGTTTGTTGAACATGTGACACCTTTTACCGCTATGGTTCTGAAAAGCCACAAACACACCAGCAAAACATGCTCTTCGAAGCCTGGACGGTTGCAATCATCATGTGGATGGAGATGTGAGAAAACCATGTTCGTTTGTTGCCCGCTCTGCTATTTTCTCCCCTGTCCTTTGCACGACCCACTCGGGAAATACAGGAAGGCATGAAGGATGAGAGCAAAATTATCTATAATCCTGCTACCCCGATGTCACCCTGCTAGCCTAACTCTGCAGGCACTAGATCCAGGGGTCTAAGATTGGAGAACACAGGCCCCTCAGAGAGAAGCAAGATAAAGACCCTTCAGTGTCTGTATTTTCAGGGCAATCACTGACCAAGTCAGATGGAGACCAGCTTCAGGCCAAAGGTAGTATCTGCCAATACGAACCTCCATTTTCCAAACTGCATCAAAACCAGGAGGGAGTCTTTTTTTTTTTTTTTCTGTCCTACTTTACATATTTTAATGCTGTCTAATGGAATAGCAGGAACAAGGCCAACCAGCCCCACTGCTCCTGACACTTCGGCCAAGGAACAGAAATGTATTTTTAGTGAGCAGAGCATGGCCTGATTCAGAGCACCACGGGCCGTCCGGGCAAGGACGGGTCACCTGCCACACTCCTGCCTGCTGTGCCGGGGGGAAGAGAAAGGAGCAGTGAACGAGCATTTGGGTCCCGTTTTGGTTCACCTCTCGATTTTGCACCTTACAGGAACTCAGGCAGCCTTGGTTTCCTGTCTGGTAACACAAAGATGTTCTCTCTGGCCCTGGCTTCCCAACCAAGGGGAGGGAAAGCAGTGCTTCTCAAACTTGAACAAGTAGGCAGGTGGCCAGCGGAGCTTGTGAAGGCAGCTTCTGACTCAGCAAGGCTGGGATGACACTTGAGATCCCGCATTTCTAACGAGCTCAGTGCCGATAGGACTCTGCTGGTCCAAGAACCGTCCTTTAAATAGCAAGGAGTTAAAAGCGTCTTCCGGTGCATTGCTCTATACACATACCAGGGATTGACATGTCCCAAACTGGCCTCAGGTAAGGGTGACTCATTTAATTTAACGAGCAATGAGACACCTTCCAGATGCCAGACCCTGCAGGCCAGATGGGTACAAAAAGAGAGTCAGATCCTTGACTGTCCATCTTGGGACAAAGAGCTACGTCCTTTGCGCCAGCATTTCACAGGTACAAGAAGTGACTCACAGACCCTTAAAGGTGAGATCATGCCAAGGCCCAAGGGGCCAGGTGACAACTAGCTACCAGCCAGCAGCCAGCCGTCATCTGTCAAACACCTACTCTGGCTGTGCAGGACGGGGAGCTTCATACACATCACACTCGCCTTGAACCTCGGGCCCACTGCCCCTATGTGTACAGCAGGCCAAGAACACATTCTGCAGATGAGGAAAATGAGGTTCAGAGAGGTGAATCTGTCTGTCCGGGACACAAGGCTGGGCCACGATTCTAACCCCCTGCTCCCCAACCCCACAGTGCCTTGAAAAGGGTTGAGCCCGAGACCATGTTTCACAAGGACAGGGCATCTCCGGATCGCAGGGCCTGTGGCCAGCAAAACCCGGAGATCTAAAAGCTGCACCAGCCATCAGACGGATGACGACTCCTTCCCACCAGGTCCCTCTGCTTGGCTCAGGGTCGGCAAGAGATACCCACAGGTGAGCAGACCAGTTACAACACCAGCAAAACCAAAATCAAATAAAAACCAGTGGGGCTGGTGTGGGAACAGGAAATTAGGTGTGAAGAGGGAGGCGCTCTGCTGGGGGAGCTGTCACTAAAATCTGGCCTAGAAAATTGTTGGACTCATGACTGGTTTATCTGGAAAGACCTCTGGGCGAGTTTCAAACAAGCAAACGCCTCCAGCTGACTGCTGAAGAAGTGGGGTAGCTCTCAGTTACCTCCCTTTCTTTCTCATTTAAGTTTCTTTATACCCTTTTTCATCTCCAGTGTGTTGTCTATAATAATCGACACGCTGTATGTTGTCTAACACTTGACCATGACAACGAATTCCTTACTTTTATATTGATTTCAGAAGGCTGGTGTTTTTTTTTTTTTTTTTTAAGCCATGAAAGTGAGTGGAGTCACATTCCCAAATTCATTACCACAAAGATGAGCCTACTGTCTTATCATGCACACAGCTTCTTTTAAGTTGAGTTTATTCACTCAAATTGCAGCTTAACCGCTAGGACAAAGAAATTTAATTCTACGTACCCCTGGGCATTAAAAAGATAATTTCCCCCCAAATTAGAGATGAGGCAAAACTTCTGGGTTTTAATTCTACACACCCCAAAACAGCAAGCAAGGCTTTTGTTATCATCATTAGAGCTACATAGAGAAAGGCCCCTTTTTTTTTTTTTTTACCAGTGAGCCCACAAACACGAGTTGCCCTGCCACCAAATGTCAGCAAGATGATACCATGGCCTCCCCGCACAGTCCAGGGTCCCCCAGATGGCACCACTTACAGAAAGAGAGAGAGGATACGAGATGAGGCAGCACCCAGTGACGGTATGGCTGTCAACTCATTGTTATTGAGGTACCTGTAATGACAACAAGAAGAAACGAATCATTCAAAGTAATAGTAAGAAATCACAGACATAAAAGGGAAATAAAAAAAAAACAACAGTGCTGAGTTGGCCATGGGAAGACTGCTATGTTGTAATGCTGAATACAAGATAAAGAATTTAAAAGCAAGTTGTTAACGGGAGAGAATTTATGCCAGGTCACAAAAACCAATTATTTACCACACCCAGAGTTTGTGAATAAACATTCAGGAGATGTCTCCCGTCCTCTAGGAGCTTCCAATCTAGCTCAGAAATCAAGACTAACAGACAGCGAACTGCGAACGCAGGCCAAGGTGCGTGATGCAGAACGACAGCGCCCTCAAGACCCCCAGTGAGAGAGCTCCTTGTGGGCTGAAACAGTCAGAAAAGGATCTGGGGAGGAAAGACCGCCCCCTCCTGGTTGTTTTGTACACAGCCCTGACGCGGCTCTGCCCTCACCAAAGGGCAACACGCTCGGACCCAGGGCCAAAGACTCCCGCACTCCAGTTGGGTTCCTGGCGCTGGGACACGTGGGTCAATTACTCCAATGCCTCATCTGTACAACAGCAAAGGAGCTGGACTTGGAGATTCTCATCTATTTGAGATTCCAGCTTCTCTGAACTCTGATGAAGTCTCCAGACACGTTTCCCAGGAATATATCCGTATAACGGATATATACACACACACTTTTGCACACAGACAACTGGAAAATCCTCCTCAGACCTCAGATGCTTCCCAAGCTCCCTTCCCGCTCGAATATTCTAAATCTGTATTTCCATAGTTCATGACTCTGAATGGAAGGGGAAGCCCGAGAACCAGAACACAGCTCGCCTGGTCCGCCCCCACAGGCTCCGGAATCTGGCCTCCTTACATGGACATGTATTTCCAAATCTGAGAAGAGAATCGAAAATCAGGCTTGCACAGTGAGTGCAAAAATCCTTAAGAAAGCCAAAGCAGTGCTCAGGCTTTTTGCCGGGTGACGGGCTGGAAAGAAACTGCATCAGGGACGCAGAATCAAGGATAAAGCTAGGTTATCTTACTCTCATTTTTGCAGAGAGTATGTCTTACATACAGCATCTTGTTATGGTTTGAAGACAAGGCCACTGAAATGACAGCTGTATTCATACAAGTTTACAGCTAGTGTTTGCTTGAACAGAATAATCTGATTGTCTGCCATCTTTTATAGAAATGAATAGGGTTAAAAAAAGGGAAAAGGCCTTGAATTATCCCATTTGCCTTCTTCAGTGCCAAAGCTAGTTAGAGATGAAGCTTGGCAATTACTGGGCTGAGGGACACAGCATGCCTGTTTCAATAGCTTCATGACTGAAGCATCTGGCAGAGAGAAAGCAGATCTGTATCATGCGGCAAATCCCTTCTCCACTTAAAGGGCCCTTGTTTGTGTGTTGAAGGAGACAATTAATTACTTTAACAGTCTCTTATCTGACCGCCCCCTAAATCAGATTGCTTCTCCTTCACCTTTTATCTCTCCACCCCTGCTGCGATCCGTTTCCTATCTCGGTACAGGGATGCTGAAAACACTCCATCAGTGTGAATCTCTACTAATAAATCTTCACAGTACCGTAAATGCACGTTATCACTAGAAGACAGCCTCAGATCTTATCAGAGCAAGGGAAACTAAGGTCAGGGGCCTGTTGCCAAGAAGGCAGCTTGCTTAAGAACTCTTCATTTCTTACAGATTTACTCTCCAACACAGGTGTTGGGGGGGTCATAATAATAATAGCGGCAGCTAACTTACTGAGGGCTTATTATGCGCCAGGTACGACTCTAAGAGCCTTTCAGTACACGGACCCGTCTTTAGAGCCCTACAAGGCAGGCCCCATGAACAATGTCATTGTACCAATGGGGAAACTGAATCACTAAGACGTTAAGTAATTTGCCCAAGGTCACCAGTAGTAAAAGGCAGTGGCCCTGTGTGTCTAGCCCCAAAGTTTAGGTTCTTAACCATCACCTCTACTTATTTATAGCGACGGTAGCAACCCTACAGTATTATGTCACTGCATCGCTACACCTCTGAGGTTGGAACCAGGTACTAGTACTGTTCCCCACCTTACAGGTAAGTTCTCTAAATTTCAAATCAAAGGAGAGCCACCAAGCGAAAAGGCCAGCAGGCAGAAAGCCCATAATTCCTTGGGTAACATGGTAACTGCACTGCCGTCGCTTAGGACTGGACTTGATTTTAAATCCAAAATGAACAGTATGGACTTCACTGCAGGGGAACTCTGGCTGAATGAGCTCGGTCTCGGGCCACCCCTGCTGCACATATGACAAACTGCTCCACCCAATTTCACAGAATAATAAATGAACAAGGAGAAGGGGCATCATCATAATATCTCGTATCTCGACCCAAATGCTGGAAGCAGAGTGTGCAGGTGCCGTGGACCAGTGCTGAAGGTGAACAGGACATTTTAGGTCTGGATCAGCAGCCCGGAGTCAACAGGATGAGGCAGAAATCGCAGGCTCTGATCTCAGCAGGGCTGCTGGATTTATGAAGAGGTCAGATGGAGCTCAAAGGAGAAGATCTACAAGGCTAGCTTACTTCTGGATCATTTCTACTTAAAAAGAACCGCTAGTAAATCTGAGTCAGCTCCACCACTGCGGGCTCTCTCTTTGTTCACGCTGCCCCTGGTTGAAACCAGAACACTACCCTCAGAAGGCAACGGAGGACCAACTCGCGCTGAGACACGACCAACTTGCCAGACTGAAATAGAGACCGGTCAAAAATAGCACAGCCAGAGCTGGGCGGGGAAGGGCCCTCGGGAAGTTCAGCACAGTCTCCACACGTAAAGACATTGTCGGAATTTAGGATTGTGTTTGATGAAATCTTCTGAATACCTCGGGCTGTGCAATCTTCCCCCACTTTGGACTCCCCCCCAAATTTGCTTCCATCCAAGGCCCTAAACACCCTTCTAAAATATCTGGCTTCTATAACTGAACCTTTTCCTGATGATTCAGGACCGAGAAGTGCTCCAGGAGCATCAGACCGCGAATTGTGGCCCAACCCTGCAGCTGGAAAAGGTGTGAAAAAGATATGGGGGTGGGGGCGGGGGGTCCCCCCTGGGCAGACGCGGAGGTGGGCCTTTCCCACCCTCCTGGGCCCCCTCAGCTCTCTCTGAAACTCCCATTTACGTCCTCGACTTGCTTTATAGGAAGCTTTTACATTCTGCAAGATGCAAAATGTTAAAAAAGGATGCTTCTGAGGACTTTCACTACTGTGACTGCCTCAGTCGAATTAGGCATCAAGAAACAACGAAAAACAAACCCACAGGTCATTCTGACTTATAGCGCTTTCTGGTTTTTAAAAAATTTTTGGCCATATTTATTTATATACTGATAGCTGAGACAAGCACACAGTAAAATTCCAAACTGTTTCAAAAAAGAACACCAGGAATACATATTGAAATACACAGCTTCCTTGCCCTCCAGGCCGCTGGTCGGCCTCCTCCAGCTGCCGGCTACTAGGGATGGACACGTGTTTTTCTTTCACGCAGATGCTTGTGTGTTATACAGACTGTTCAGTACCAGTTTTCCCCTTAGTAAGAGATCTTGGAAATCTCCCTAATTCTTTTAACCAGCGGTGGACCGCTCCTCGGCTGGGATGAACGGTATGAATGAACCATAATTTATTTAGCCGATCCGCCAATTCGTAGGCAGTTTGGTTGTTTCCAAACACAAAGGGAGCTGCCACTAACAGTCAAAGTTGGGCCGGGGGTTGGAACGTCAGTTCGTTTTGTTTCTCAAGCAGGAGAAAGTCGTCAGTAGCAGGTAGGAGCACGCTGCTACTTTGGAGTCGGGGACAGACTCCAAATCAATAACTGTTATTAGTGTTTTCAGCTACTTGAGAATAAGGCAGACTGCATAACGACTTTGGCAAGACTTACGATATAGTGTGTATACCAGCTGGCCGGATACAGTTATTTTAATATCGTGACATAGGATATAGTTACTTGAAGTCGGCACTTATAAACAACAAGGGCAAACGCTTTTCTACGTGCCAGGCTCTGTGCTGAGGGCTTTATGTGCCACGTCTCACTGAATGACATGTCAACCCTTTGAGGAAGGCACTAAATCATCACCTCACCTTAAAAGAAGAAACTGAGGCCCAGTTGCGGCACAGCAGAGCAGGGGTTATTTGGAGGGGATTAGCTCAGATTTTTACATCAGACAGACCCGGGTCCATTCTACCCCGAGCCCACCCCTACCGATCGAATGGCCTTCGGCGTGTCACTTAGCCTCACTGTGCCTTAGCTTCCATCTCCCCAGTGTGTGCAAAGTACGAGCACCAGCTTCACAGGGTTCTGGCAGGATCTGGCTGAAATCATTAAATCTAACAGCCTAGGAGAGAGCCAGATATACAGTACATGCTTAACAGGTGGGGGTAATTCATAGCCCCAAAGCAGTGCCTCACAGGACACCCCCTTGGGAGTTCACCCCGCCCTTAAACACACCGCGTACACGCACACGTGGAGGGGGGAGAGCAGAAGCCTGGGACACCAGAGGGTGAGCCATAAATACCCAGCGGCAGGGCACACTCAGCCTTCCTCGCCGCCTTCAGGAACATTTTAGGTCAACAGCCCTGGAAAGCACACGACAGCACCCACATGAAGCATTCCCGGGCCAGGCAGCAGTAACGTGATCCGAGTGCCGTTTTGAAAGAGGCCGGTATAAATAGCCCCTCTTATTAATAGCGGAGCCTCGCCGTCCAGGCCCGCTGGCTGGAAGCCCTCCCTGGTGGGCTTTCCTCGGAGCTGCGGGCAGTGAGGACCAGGTGGCTTGGCAGCAGGTGCACGAGCATCCTCACGTCCTCCGGGGGCCTCCGCCGGCTCGCTCTCTCCCTCCCACTGGCCTGTGATGCTCTGTGGTTCCGGCCTCCAAAATAAAACCACTGCTAAACCACCGCCCGCCGCTTTGCCAGCCTGTGGTTCCCCTTGCGCTCAGCTTTCCAGACTCGAGTGGCTGTGCAGGGTTTAGGAGGAACTGACAGCTCCCGGGAGACCCAGTTAATTTAGAAGCAATTGTGTGTCGGCTGTGATTTTTTTCTTTTCTTCAATATCCTTCTCCACCTCCCCACCCTGCACTCCTGACGGCCTCTTTCTGCCTCCGTCATGTATTAAAATTCCCTTCGGGAAGGGCTCCGATCCTTATCAGTGAGAAGTTCCACTGCTCTGGGGCCCCGGGGAATTTGTCTCGTCCATCCCACGGTGTGACACCAGGGACCAGAGGTGGTCACGGTGGTAAAGGTTCAACCTATCGGCCCTCAAGGATTTGTTTCTTAACAAGGTGCCCAGCTCGGGGCGAGGGGCGTGCGCTGTGTGCTTCTGAGAGTAGCAGAAGAGAAGAGAAATAACACACAGGGAACCCTCCCCGTGGGCAAGGCTCTGGACATCAGCTCCAATGAGTATTTATTATAATTCGCTAACGCGTCATTATGCCCATGTTCCAGAAGAGGGAAAAGAGGCACAGAGGTAAATAACTTGTCCAAGGACACAGTCCCCATAAGGGGCAGAACCAGAACTCAAATCCAGGTCTGCTTGCTACCAAATGTGCGTTTTCCCCAGTACCCGCTACTGCATCCATAAAGGGCAATCCGTGTCTTTACAACTCCCACACCCAGGAAGGCAGCGCTGCCATGGAGAGCTTGGGACAGGAGTTAGACTGAGGACTGCAGGCCCAGCTCTCCCATGTACTAGCTGTGCAATTGCAGCCAGGTGCCCAGGCCTCGACTCCTCCAACCGTCTCAAAAAGGTAGAATGTCCATAAGGTGTGGACGGCTGGGCACAGTGGCCAGCTACACGTGTCAACATTCCTGCGTGCATTAGCGGGAAAAAGGAGAGAAGGCACACACAGCAGAGAGAGAGCGCAGAGGAGTGGGTGAGGAGCCTCCTCCTGTCCCTAAATTCAACAGGAGCTCAGGGGAGGGAGAAAAGGCAGGTTGGGAGGGGAGAAGGGAGGCTGGGCTTGGAGGGAGTGTGGGTTTGGACAAGGGGTCTGGAGGAGTTAAGAGGAAATACCCGGTACCTAGAGAGAGAAGACTGGTGCAGGACGAGTGATACAGGAGAGAAACACTGCACTTCCTGTCCTTTTAAAATCTTCGGTGGAAGGCTGTGGGTTGAGATGAGGGGGGTATGGGGATTTAGGGCAGTGCAGCTTCAGGGTTAAATGCACAGCTCTGGGAATCAAACAGATCTGAGTTCAGCTCTCAGCTTTACCAACTAGGCAACACTGCAGAGGTTTATTTAACCTCTCCGAGCTTCCATTTCCTCCTTTGTAAAGTGGAGAAAATAACTGTAAAGGAAAGAATTTAAATCAGATAGAACTGGTGTCAGGGTGAAATGAGGCAGTCTTCCCCAAAGTTTGAGTGTGGTGCTGCTGTGATGACTGCGGCCGTTGGGACTCGGGGAATTTATTTTTAAGACTAACCAGCATCCCCAGTGAAGGACAGGTGCAAGTCAGATGCTCTCAGCTCTAGATCTGGGTGGGGTTTACGTTCCAAAAAAGCACCAAGTAGAAGGGGGATTAGAAGCCGGAGGTCAAGGGAACCAAACCAAATGAAAATTGAAAGGCTGTCTGGGGAAGGAACCAATGGAAAAAGAAAACTAGAGAAAATAATGCAGAAAAGGCTCATGGGAGCATCTACTGTGCCCCAAATTTATGGCAGGGCCAATGATTTTGGAACCATAACCTAACATGACCCCCAGGGCCCTGCAGGACCCAGGCGCTGGCCACACACCCCACCCCTCATGCACTCCTGGCACAACGGCCCTCGTCCTCTTCCTTCCTTGGGGGCCTGTATTTGCAGCCTGTCCTGTCCACACCGTTCACATTTGCTTGATCTGATCATCACCATCCTAAGCACGCTGGCTCCGTTCTCACCCCTCCAAAATCACAAAAGAAGAAAATCCTCCCGAGACCCTGTCCTACGCCCCCTTAACACTTACCACCAGTGAGTCCTACTGGTTTCCTTGTTACCCCTAGGTCGTGCCCCATCTTAACGTGAGTCCTGTGAGAGGCGAGGTTTGTCTGCAGCGCCAGGATTGGGGGAGAAGGGGAGCAGCATTTAAGGGGCCGTCGAAAAACTCTGGAGCCAGGATAAGAATATCTGAATGCAGTGTTTTTTAAATATCAAAGTGAACACAAAAAACGAAATTCATTAAGAACAGAGTATCTAAGTTTTCACACCAAGACGGGATTGGCAACAGTGCCGGGTCAAGCCAGACTGGAGCCTGGGGCAAAGGAAAGGTGAGTAAAGCTGATCGTGACTTTACCAGAACTTCTGGTATTTTGTCGACCATGGGGTTTCTTGGGCATTCATTGTGATGTTTTAAATACTGCATTAAGGTATCGTTTATCTCAAATGCTGAGTTTTTAGAGGCCCCTTAAATTCTGCACCTGAGGCGAATGCCTCATTTGCCAGCCCTAATCCTAGCCCTGTATGCCTGTCTTATTCACTCCTGTGCTCCCAGCAGCACAGCAGTGCCTGGCTCATACTAGGTATTCGAGGAAATGTTAAATGAAAGCTTGAATAATGCCAGAAGAAACACCTCAATTTGTTTTTGTCCAATTCTAAAAGAAACCACTAAGCTCTGAGACTCAACATGCAGAAGCTGAATATCATAACCACAAGCATTAAAGGCAGCCTGGATCAGGGGAAAGCACTGGGTTATGAAGCAAACCGGTTCCTTGATGGACTGCGTTTATCATCTTGGGTGACTGTGATGGCCTGAACTGTATTCCCTCAAGATTCATATGTTGAACTCCTAGCCCTCAGTACCTCAGAATGTGACTGCATTTGGAGAAAGGGTCTTGAAAGAGGTCATATGGATGGGTCCTAATCCAATATAGCTGGTGCCCTTTTAAGAAGAGGACATTTGGACACACACAAGAGGCACCAGGGAAGTGCACATATAAAGGAAAGGCCACGTGAAGAGGTGGCAAGAAGGTGGCTTCAGTGGAAACCAACCGTGCCAGGACCCTGCTCTTGAACTTCCAGCCTCCAAAACTGTGAGAAAATAAGTTTCCGTCCTTGAAGTCACCCAGTCTGTGGTCTTTTTGGCAAACTAACATAAAAACCCACTCCAAACTTCCCTGCCCTGACCACTGGTCTGTTGACCCTATGGGAAAATAATGATCCTGGACAAAGTATTTCCAAGAGCCCCTTCCAACTCTGATCTTCCTTTAACTTTGGAAGTTGAAACCTTTTTAAAACAGACATGGAAATCATAAACGCCATCTTGGAGAATCTGGAGATGGCGGTAGGGAATGCCAGTATTTTACAAATTGCACCATCTGATTAAATTTCCTTTAGATAAATCATCAACAATGGAATCGAAGAATAATAAACAAGGACTTTTATCAGTTACATATAGTAAGTAACATATGTAAAGCACTTAATAATCTCTAAAAAATATCTAACAATAGAAGCACTGGGTGAATGATTTATGGAATATTCATGTGTAGTAGTTTTACACAAAAATTGAAATGGGATAGTAAAAACCTTTTAATTTACATGACAAAGTAGTCAAAATGTAAGGATAAGAAAAAAAACAGACATAATACCACAATATAAACACAGCTTGATTCCAGAATTTTAAGTGTAGAGGTGTATATTTTTCACTAAGTGTTCACAATGGTTAGGTCTGGGTGATAATTCTAGTGATTTTCATTTGTTTTTACATATTTCTACAGTTTACAGATTTTCTGCAGTGGGTATGCATGGCTTTTCTCTAAAGTCCCCGTGGAACTAAAATCCTCATAACCCTAACATCCATGTTAAAAGCAGAATTCTTTACATTAAAAAGAAGAAGAAGAAAAAGTAGAGGAAGAGGAGGAAGAGGAGGAGGAGGAGGAGGAAGAGGAGGAGGAGGAGGAGGAAGAGGAGGAGGAGGAGGAGGAGGAGGAAGAGGAGGAGGAGGAAGAGGAGGAGGAGGAAGAGGAGGAGGAGGAAGAGGAGGAGGAAGAGGAAGAGGAGGAGGAGGAGGAGGAGGAGGAAGAGGAGGAGGAAGAGGAAGAGGAGGAGGAAGAGGAGGAGGAGAAGGAGGAAGAGGAAGAGGAGGAGGAGAAGGAGGAGGAAGAGGAGGAGGAGGAGGAAGAGGAGAAGGAAGAGGAGGAGGAGGAAGAGGAGGAGGAGGAGGAAGAAGAGGAGGAGGAGGAGAAGAAGAAAAGATTGAGGCCTGATTTAAAGGATACTGCAAGAGGCAGCAAGCCTAGAGTTCCAAAGGCAGTAATGTCTAGTTCTCTTTGGAGATGGGAAGAGAAAGTCTACCTTACTATCTATTCCTCTATACCTTGGTTTCCTGGGAAACAGAAGGGGTGGGCTGGCGCAAATGTCCCTGCAAAGCAGGCTGCTCTAGCGCCCTGGGAACTGGGGGAAGTACTAGCCAGGTGTGTTAAACCAGCTGGTCCACCAGGCTTCCCACAAGCCTATACACCCACCATGGACTTGTGATTTCCAGTAACTCCACACCTGCTGGACTGCCCAGGAAAAAGAGGGGGGCTTCAGTGAAGGAGCACTAACTAAGTAGGACAGTTTGTCACTGACAGTCCCTCACAGATGCTCCTTCTAACAAGTTCAGACTGCTGATCCAGGGAAGAGAGCGACGGTGCCATAAGAGAGAATCTTCCCAAGGAGCTCTCCATCCCGCCAACCCCCAAGAAGTTTGGGGAAAAGCACTCACACTTCTTGTAGATTCGGCAAGTCCTCAAAACCAGCAGGATCAATCTCAGAAAGTTTGCTGTGACTCAGGTTTCTGGTAAAAGGAGAGCAAAAAACAAACAAAAAATTCAATCAGTACCCTCAAATTCAGGAATCGTCGACCCATCCCTCCCCTCATAACTGCCCGTATCTCACGCCCTGTTTTAAGTAATCTTATTGATAATGAGATTTACAGCTATACCTCGTCCCCGCTTGGATCCATAAACAAGCCACTGTGAAAATCTCAATTCACTTGAGGTTGGCTAAATCCAAATGGATTTCAATCAATACCATTTTGCCACTTCACAACTTTATAAAGAAATTCTGAGGGAAGCTAACCCTCCTACTTTACACTAGAGCATGCTGGTCCAAATGCTTTGTACCATATCAAGTCCAAGGCTATTCTAAATGGCATTTTTTTTTTTTTTGCGGTACGCGGGCCTCTCACTGTTGTGGCCTCTCCCGTTGCGGAGCACAGGCTCCGGACACGCAGGCTCAGCGGCCATGGCTCATGGGCCCAGCCGCTCTGCGGCACGTGGGATCTTCCCGGACCGGGGCACGAACCCGTGTCCCCTGCATCGGCAGGCGGACTCTCAACCACTGCGCCACCAGGGAAGCCCTAAATGGCATTTTTTAAAATTAATGTTTGACTAAGGCATCAAACACTATCAAGAAGTAGTAAAGGGAAAGAAGGGCTGGAGACTGATCCTTCTTTGGCTAAAAATCCGTGGTCCTCAACCAGGGATGACATTTGGCAAAGTCTGGAGACACTTCTGGTTGTCACGACTGCAGGGAAGGTGGGGGGGGGGGTGCTACTGGCATCTGGTGGGTAGAGGACAAGGATGCTGCTAAACATCGTACAACGCACAGGACAGCCCTTAACAACAGATGATTATCCAGCCCTAAGTGTCAACGCTAACATACAAAGGTTGAGAGAGCTTGGTCTAAACAAGAACTTAAGATGAAAAATCGCTCAGATGTACACTCCAAGTTCAAAGGACCGTTTAAGAAGTGAGCAATGTACAACCCTAATCATAAGGTTTATACGAACACAACATTCCTACCGTCAATGAATAAATATTTCGCGTGATAAGCACACAGGAGAGAGGATCAGTGTCACAGGGAAACATCGGTGTGAACCAAAGGCTCACATGCCAGCAGTCTCCTCGAGATGAGAGCATCCACCACAATTATTCAGAACTACATCTCTCTCCCCTTCATCCCCGACCCCCTTCCTCGGAGGAAGACAAGGACCAAGTCGGGCAATGTTTGATCAGCTGAGCTTCTCAGATCACACCCTTAAACCCAGACCAGCTTAATCTTCCAGGAACAGAATCCACAGAGATGCGGACCACAGGGGCCCTTACTTCTTCTTCTTTATTTATTTTTTTTTTTGCGGTACGCGGGCCTCTCACCGTTGTGGCCTCTCCCGTTGTGGAGCACAGGCTCCGGATGCGCAGGCTCAGCGGCCATGGCTCACGGGCCCAGCCGCTCCGCGGCACGTGGGATCTTCCCGGACCGGGGCCCGAACCCGTGTCCCCTGCATCGGCGGGCAGACTCTCAACCACTGCGCCACCAGGGAAGCCCTGGGCCCTTACTTCTTAACTGTGCACTGTGCCCTGCTCCCTGCCACTAAAATACACCTAGTCCTGTGTATGCCGAAGGGGCTGGCTGACATTTTTCATCTCAGCTATTCATTCCATTGCCATTACTGACAATTAACAAGTACCGCGAATCATGAGTTTAGAGTCTGTCTCTTAAGGGGCCCAGCATCACATTAAGTGCCAGCTTTCTTTGAAGCTTCTTCCAGAGACATTCCAATCAATACTAGGCCAGAGCTGACAGACATTTCACTGTCAACTCAAGACATTCATCTAAATAAAAGTCAAACTACCCTTGAAAATTAATGGCACATCTGTGTTCAGGGCACAGCCTGAATTAAAAGCAATTTGTCCAAGGATTATGATACCATAAAAATTGAAGGTGGTAATTTTTAAAGCACCTATTGAAGTCAAGTGTGAGCTTGTCTGCTCTTAGGAGTATTTACAATGGGATACTTAGAAACCAGCAGGTTAGACTTGGAACAGAAAATCCACAAATGGAGAGAATTCTCTCACGTCACAAAAAGGACTGAAAAGACTGAAATTTTCTTCTATGGTGAGCATATTATCATGACAAAGGCGGGTGGAAATCTCGTTTCTGGGTCTGCAGATACTGTGAGTTTATAATGACTGTGACATTTATATCATCATAGGTAATGGGAGTTGTTGGGCTAAAGGAAGCATGAGAGAAAGACTCAGAAACCACAAAGGCAACAGTAGGAAGGGCAAGCAAGTAATGCGGGTGGTCACCTGCCAGGTGTGGAATGAGGTTGACACAGTAGTGGCCACTCACCCACCCTCCACCTACAGGGGGCATTTGCTCCTATTTCCAGAAACAAGGGTGGTATTGACCAGTCTCCTCCATTTCCAAGAGAGGCTCAATCTGTGAATTTTTATGTGAAATCGTTTCAATTCTTCAAGTATATATATAAATGCAGACCATATTTAGCCCAAGAACCACTGTTTTTCAAGCTCTGATTTAGGTTCAAAATGAATAACTTATTTCTGGCTTGTTATACGTGGCCAGGGCTGGAGCTGGGGCTCACAGGATCCAGGACCCAAGCAATTCCTGGTGGCTCCATTTTGAACGCTCTGGAATGAAATCACTTCCCTCAATTCCCACCCCAGGAGGGTCCACATCCTTCAGCAACTCAGTATTAGAATAAAACCACTTTTGGACTTCCCTGGTGGCACAGAGGTTAAGAATCTGCCTGCCAATGCAGGGGCACGGGTTCGAGCCCTGGTCCGGGAAGATCCCACATGCCACAGAGCAGCTAAGCCCATGTGCCACAACTACTGAGCCTGCACTCTAGAGCCCGTGAGCCACAACTACTGAGCCTGCGCTCTAGAGCCCACGAGCCACAACTACTGAGCCTGCGCTCTAGAGCCCACGAGCCACAACTACTGAGCCTGAATGCCAGAACTACTGAAGCCCGTGCGTCTAGAGCCCGTGCTCTGCAACAAAGAGAAGCCACTGTAATGAGAAGCCCACGCACCGCAACAAAGAGTAGCCCTCACTAGCCACAACTAGAGAAAGCCCACGCTCAACAACAGAGACCCAACGCAGCCATAAATAAATAAATAGAATAAAAAGATTAAAAAAAAAGAATAAAACCACTTTAAATCACAACACCCCTTGGTCCATCTTTCCCTTAAAGAGCACACACAATTTATTTAAATTTCAAAAATGCTACACAAATTCTGCTTTTTAGATAAGGCAGCTTGAGAAAGGGGGCTTCCATAAGCTAGTTGTATCAAGAAACCAGCCAGTAACAGGACTTAACATGGAGATTCTAGGAAGCAGCAACAAAGCTTTAGATACTTGTCAGTGGAAATTTAAGCACTCACTGGGTCTGCCTGGATGCGGTGACTTTTTGACTTTCAATGAACTAGAAAAGCCATATATCAACAACTGAGTGTCTGCAGACTGGCTCTAAGAGTAATTATCCTCTCGAGTGCCTATCAGCCACACAGACAGAAGACAGTGGCTGAGGCTCGGGTCCCTTGGAACAGCTGTGCTTGTGGACGCAGAGCTGCCTAGCTTTTTAGTCTTGAGAAACAAATCCTGGTACAAGCTGCTGATCATCAACTGCTTTATCAGGAAATGGGGAAAATATTTATTCCCCCTGACAAATAAATACAATCTGAAGTCAAATCCTCAGACATTTTCTTGTTTGCTCATTTCTGGGAGGCACACTCCCAGCATAATAATTTTTTTATCGTGGTAAAAATATATATAACACAAAATGGACCATCCTGACCATCTTTAAATGTACGGTTCGGGGGCATTAAGTATATTCTCATTGTGGTGCAACCATCACCACCATCCATTCCTCACTAGAACTTTTTACGCATCTTTTCCAACTGAAATGCCACACTCATGAAGCACTGACTTCCCACTCTCCCCTCCCCCCCGGGGCTGGCCTCCTCCACTCTACACGGTGTCTGTATGAATTTAACGTGGCTCCGTACTTCATAGAAGTGGAGCCATACAGTATACGACCGTGTGTGTCTGGCTTATTTCACTCAGCACAATGCCCTCAAGGTGTGTCCACGTCGTAGCATGTGTCAGAATTTCCTGTTCCTTTTTGTGGCTGAATAGCATTCCATTATTCCATTGCATGCAGGTAAGTATGTATCTCACTCACGTTTTGTTTATCCCTTTAACAGCTGATGGACAGTTGGCTTGTTTCCATCTTTTGGCTACCGTGAATCATGCTGCTATGAACATTGGTGGGGTTTTTTTCCCAGTATAATGAAGTTTTTAAAAAAAAAACCCACAAAAAACCTTTGACTGCCATGCTTCCTGACAACGTCCATTCCTCAATGATTAAGGACATCCATCTACTCAGCCCAAGAACTGTGGAGAGAGGGGTACGAATTCTCATCTCAGGTCTGAAGAACAATCCAAGGGTTAATCGGCGAAAAACCTTTCACGAGGCCTTTCTTTCAGGTGGCGGCTGACATGCACACCAGTCAAAAGCATCTCACTTATTTCTACAGACACGATTGCCCCTTACCAGGCCCGACATCTGAGTGTGTCTTCAGTTGAAGGTTTCAGATTCTCCTGTCAAAACAATTCATCTGTCAGCAGGACAGATGCTGTCAAAAACATTTCTGCACCTTTCAGGAGCAAAGCAGAGGGGAAAGAAACCTCAGGGAATTTAGTTACTGCCAATTGCACCTTTCATTAAACAGTGTGTCAGCCATGGTCATAACATACACTTCCCTTGTTCTTGGCACAAAGGGTGCGCAGATCTTCGAACAATGGAGCCCGGCCGTAGATACCCTTTCTGCTAACGTGCTGAGAGATGACTGTCCAGCCCACCATTTGCCCAACACACAGGAGGCCTCTCGGCAGAGACCAGCTCAAGTCTTAGCCAGGTTTTATCTGCGGCTGAAAAGCAAAGGGTTCAACGGTGCACGACAGTAATCTTTTTGCTGAGCCTTTTTCCTGGCAAGACCCCCTACCCTGATCCCACAGAATGAGAAGAGCTAAGTGTTCAAATAGCTGAGAAATCCCCACTGTTCTGTAAACCTGTGATCTGCAATTCAGCAGCCACTAGCCCTGTGACTACTGACATTTACGCTTTAATTAAGATTACAGAAAATTAAGAATTCAGTGTCTCAGTGACACTAGCCATTTTCCAAATGTCCAACCACCTGCGGCTAGCGGCTACTGTCTTGACTGCACGATGCAGGGAGAGGACATGTCCGTCATCCCTGCAATTTCTATTAATCTAAATCATGGAGTAATCAACAAATATGTCTGAATCATAAAGTAATCAACAAATATTTAAAGTGAAACAGCACGTAGGGAAGACACTTGGACTTTAAAAATAACTTTGACGACCATAGCTTTATAGTACAGTCTCAAGTCAGGGAGCCTGATTGCTCCAGCTCCGTTTTTCTTTCTCAAGATTGCTTTGGCTATTCGGGATCTTTTGTGTTTCCATACAAATTGTAAAATTTTTTGTTCTCATTCTGTGAAAAATTACAAAACAGGTATAGAGTTACAGATGTAGAAAACAAACTTATGGTTACCGGGGTAAGGGGGGGGGAGAGGGATAAATTGGGAGATTGGGATTGACTCATACACATTACTATATATAAAATAGATAACTAATAAGGACCTACTGTATAGCACAGAAAACTCAATACTCTGTAATGGCCTATATGGGAAAAGAATCTAAAAAAGAATGGATATATGTATATGTATAACTGCTTCACTTTGCTGTACACCTGAAACTGACACACAACACTGTACATCCATCATAGTACAACCAAAAAAATTTTTAATAAAATAAAAAATAAATTTGAATTTCCCAATAATTCAAGAGCTTTGTTAAACACGTGGTGGCGGAGCGGCACGGATCTCAGCCGACATCCTCTAGACACACACAGTTCTTAACCAACTCCGACAGAGGAGAGAGCTTTGAGAACTCGATCCACAAGGAAGACGCTCTTATAAAAAAGAAATGCCCTCTGAACGTAATTCTATAGGCTTAATCAGTATTTACATAATCTGACCAGCATCTTCCTGGATGACAACCAGAACCACATATTACAAACTTGGCAAACGCCATTCAAAGCTGGCAAACAATAATTCATTCATTCCTTGCAAGTTGAGGGATAAAAAGTTCCGTTTACTTCTGAGTAAGGTGTGGTGAGCAAATAACCCCAGTATCATTAGACAACGTCTTTAGCACTTCATCCTCAAAAACAGGCACGGCTCACAGACCCCTGACCGTACAGGCCGAACCTCTCACGGGGAAGGAAGGTGCAATGCATGGCTGTATTTTTCAACTTTAATAAGAATAATAATTCAGAGTGGAAGGAACTGGTCCCAAATCTGTGACAGGCATTCCCTGGGGAAGGAAGTTTTCCCATTCAGTTTGGTTTCCAGGCCCGTCTATTTCCCAGTACTCAGCCCTGTCTGGGCTCCTGAACGGCACAGGAGTTTGCATGTTTTACCTTTCAGATGTTGGCTAAAGTGAAGAATACAGCCGGAAAGAAAAGTGTGAAGCAATCCAATGACCCAACTGCTGAGCACATGGGGCACACATGACTAGCCTGGGAACCTCTTCTTTCTTGGGAAACTGTGGGCTTCATCTGTACGTCTCTACTTGACCTCACACTGTGCTATTGGTCGTCCATTAAAAAAGGAGTCACCAGCCTAGGTCTAACTGGGAAAAAGTGATGGGTCCTTTCAAATTTCAAGGGGTGTGAATGAGGAAGAGCATGTGACTTGTTAAAGTTATTTAATCCCTTAAGCTTTTAAGGCTGTTTCTGCTGCATTTTTACCTTCTGAGGAATTACACATCAAGTTCCAATGAAATCACCACACTGTGTTCCCTAGGCCCACGTTATAAGGTTTTACGAGAAGAGATTTCTTTTTAAATCTAGGATATCAGATGTCCTTATCTTTTTTTTTTCTGTTGCAATGTTTTTCCCCCTCATTAACCAAAAGCCACAACTGAATGGCCTATTCATACACATTAAAGGCTTACACTGAGAATGATAAAACTGTATCTTAAACTGGAATCACTCCTCTGACATCGTCACCCAAGAATTCCCACTCAGAAGGTAGTTCTGTACTTGTCTTTCTTCAGTAAGCTGATCAACCATATATTGCCTAAACTGAGGCTTGGAAAAAGAAACACATTCAGCAAATAATCCAATGTAAAATCACTTGATAGCAACTCAATACGTACAGCTCACCTTGAGAGCTTTTGGTCACTAACGCTGAACAAAGTCAGTAATGAGTCCGATTTTTGAAAATGTTACACAGATAATTCTCTATGCAAATGAGGCTTACAAGCAACTCAAAAGAAGAAATAATACACACTAGCCATTATACAAACCCCAGAGTCAGTCACTCCTTAAAATCGGCTTTAGAAATTGGTGTGGGTCTCTGAATTCTGATGCTTAAGACATTGTTTGAGAGAAGTCAGCCGCGTGTGCCTCTGTAATCCCGCCAGTCTTAAATGTGCTTCTCTGCCTTAATATCTCACACATCTCACCTGGGCCTGTTGGTTGATTTGAATGGAGGTTTAAGTCTTTGTCCTACAGCACCCAGCAGATGTCAAATTTGCCAAATATTTATTGAGTGTTTGTCTACAATCTGCAATGCACTTAGGTTAAATTCTAATACAAATCAGGATAAGATCTAGTCCTTGACCTTAAGGAGTTTACAACCTACTGGTCAGATAAGTCTCTGGACCAAATAATTGCAGCCAAAGGCTGTGACAGGGCAAGCATCTTGGGAATGATGGACCAGGAGTTGCAAACTGGCAGCTTTTGGGCCAAAGGTGGTTGCAGGGAAATTTCTTTCTGAGTGAAGAGTGTTTGGAGAAACCTAAAGTTTTTAGCAAATAATAAAAAGTTTCAGCTTCTCTTGAAATTACAGGCATACCTCAGAGATACTGTGGGCTCGGTTCCAGACCACCGCAATACAGCGAATATCGCAATACTGCAAATCGGACAAATTTTGTGGTTTTCCAGTGCATACAAAATTATGTCTTTACACTATACTGTAATCCATAAGTGTGCAACGGCATTACGTCTGAAAGAAGAATGGACATACCTTAATTATAAAATAACGCTGTTAGAAAAACGGTGCCAACAGACTTGCTCGAGGCAGGGTTGCCACAAACCTTCGATTTGTGAAAAAATGCAATAAAGTGAAATGCAATAGAATGTGGGCTGCCTGTCATCACGGGGCCGGCACGCTGACAGCACACTCAGCTACATTCATTTAGCAAGGACCCCGGCTGACCACAGACCTCACCACTGCTACTGTCTCCCCCAGCACCTCTTCACTCATTTGCAGTATCTCCCTGGCCCTGCAAGCATCTGAGTTTGTCCTCCTGGCGTGGATCCCACGGAGTCCAGGTGATGTTCAGAGCAGGGAAGACCAACTGCGATGAGGAAGGTTTATCAGAAAACGCAAGACCTTAGCTAAACCTGGAAGAACAGTAGAAGAACAGCATGGTTTTTAAGGACGTGTTTCAGGAAACAAGGCCAGAACAGTACAATAAGGCACGGAAGGCATGAATCTTAAAAAAAAAAAAAAAAAAAAGCCAAGTCAGGACCTCCTAGAAAGGAGAGGGGCAAGACAGGAATTGTCTTAGGGCAAAGTCGCGAAGAGTAGCCCCACGTTTGTCAGATATACAACCTAGCAGGCAGTTAAGTCAAGGGTTACACAAACCTTAGCAAACCCCAGTGCCAGGTCCACCATGAATGTTAATCTACAGGGTCATTAAAGCTGATCCCCACAGGAACAGAATATCTCCTTGTTCATCTACTTCAAGTTTTGAGCCAAACAGTCAAGGGGCCCACCACCACTGAAAGTAATCAGCCTTTGCTTTCCACAACAGCCCTTAAAACAGGAGACCTCCGGATCCGTTTTGCCTGCCCAAATCTTAGTTTGGCTAAAGAGAGACAAAGTAACTGGACATGATAAGGCTTTGTTATTTAAGCAGTCTCATGTTTGATTGTGGAGGATGTACGGGGGAGAAGCCCACAAATTTCCCACCACAGTCATTCATGAAATATGGCCTGTGCATCACGGACCCTTAAAGATTTAATTAACTTCATTAAGAAGAGGTACTCCAGCCGATGCAGCGGCCGCAGCTCTGCAGTTTTTTTTTGGCGGGGGGGACCTTACAAACAAAGAGAATTTAGGCACAGAATAGCTGCTGGCCACAGGCTGAGCCTCCCACACACCTGTCACAAAGAGACCGCCCCCCAGGACCACCCCAGCAGGGAAGAGGCACCTACAGCCATCATTTGGCTTTGCTATTAGAGAAGTGGCTTTGCAGAGACTTGGAAATGGGGAGGGGAGGGGACAGGAGTCTGGTCACCTGCTCTCTACTTTATCACCTCTGAAGAGGGATCACCAATTCACCCTTTCAGACAGTCCTTAAGCTCTCTAGGGCTTTCCAAAGTCATCAGCCCCTTGCCAGGCACCATCCCACACATAGCTGAATCCTTCCCTCCTCAAGCCCAGCCACTCTGCACAGCAGAGGGTGGTGATGCCTCAGATGCAGGTGCTCCCACCCCTACCAACCTCTCCTTGTCCTAAGGCACTAGGGGCTCCAGTGAGGGAAGAGGGCTGATCAATCAGGACCCAAAGGGGACAGACGTGCGCCAAGAACGCATGCTCACCTCCAGCAACACACTTAGAGGCTGGAGTGCCTTCAGTTAAAAACAATGGAGGAGAATTTTCCTAAATGAAAACCATGCTCTACTGAGGCAGGAAACGGAGGCTCTTGCTTCTGTTGTAGTTAAAACAAGTCGGGCAAACGGGACAGGAAGTGAGGGACACATTAATCCAGTGGATAAATTTGGAATCCTTGGTTTGTCAAGTGCTTTGTAGAGTCCACCAGTGCCCCTCTGGTCACAGATTACTGTCTTCCTGTCCTAACACCTCCACCTGTACCCCTCTGTCACTACAAATATCCACTTTCAGGAGATTATTTTCCAATGGAACCAACCACTGCAAAATACAGGGTGTTTAGTAAAACCGTGATGGGGATTTGAAATTCATTAACTTTGGCTTGACCTACGCAAGATGCAAACTACTAACGCCTTAGGAACCGTTCTTTGATTGAATGCTTCACGCAAGAGAATTTAACTGTGTCAATGTTGGCATAACCACCAACCGTAAGTGATCAATTTCCTTTTCCAACACACTGAAATGCTTCTCCACTGAACACTGAGTGACTGCCCACACTTCATGCCCCCACCTAAGGGCCCTGAGAGGAATGTGACTGTCAGAGAGGGAAATAACCATTTTAACATGGCCCCATAAAAAGTACTCCTGGTCGCAAGAACAGGGTGGCCAGATTCCGAGCCTGTCTTGCTGGCAGAAGCTACAACTGAGGATTTCATTGGGATAAAGGGATAAAGAAGTTCTGTATCAGTGACTCAAGATTCTTCAGAAATGAAACCTCCAATAATGGATTACTTCCCCTGAGTACAAGAGACACACACTGAAATATTAAGAACAAACAAACAAAAAAACCCCTTCCCACCATCTGAGTCATTACACGCCATTCTAAACACTCTTGTCTAGATGTTTCCTAGAACCAGGAAAGGACTAAGGCATTCATTCTATGCTTTTTTAACCCTCATCTCTTAAAATTCACTCTAACATAATCCAATCAACAAAAAATAATAGTACATAAACCTCACGTAACAGAAATGTACGCCAAAAGATGAAAATTAAACTTTGCACGTGTGATGATCAGAGTTTGTTGATGTTGTTTAAAAGAAGTATTTAGAAGAGTGATTTGAGGCAAATATACTTTTGGGTTACAAAAGGGCAATATATGATAATTTGCCTAATTGTCCCCCTTAAAGGGGAGGAAGAAGGAAAATGAAAGACTTTTTTTTAAAGCAAATACATCTCTACAAGGAACAGTTTACCTTAGTTTTATCAGCATCTCTTTCCTTTCCCACTCCCACACAAAAAATTTTAAGGGACGAATGACATAAGTGGGCATAACTACCTTCCCAGAATAGAGCTGCTCATAAGGAAAACCCTTTCTGGAAAGCCAGAAGTTCCTAGGGGTGTGCTCTGGAATGCCCTAGCAGCTTCCGCTGGAATTTACATGCATCTTTTATTTTTCAAACTGAAATCACACCCCGCATTCACTAATGTCTCAGGCATCTCTCTGTGCCTGTGCAAAGCCCAAGCACCCACAATCTACAAAGCTAACATAAAAATCTAGGTTTACTTGCATTCACCGCGATACTCTGCGTTACAAGCAGATTAAGCGCAAGGTTCCCACAAGTATTACCGAACATTCTCTTCTTGGTTTTCCACGTCTTCTTCTAGGTTTCAAACAGTCAAATATTATCTTCTCGGTTTATCCTCCCATCTTTTCCCAGCTACCTCCCAACTTAAAAATGAAGATGACTCAAATACAGAGAACAGATCCCTGATATGAAGTCAGCCAAGTTCAAAAACTGAATTGACCCACAATTTCTCGAGAACACATCCGCTGCATTACAGGGAGGCATGCAAGGGACTCGAGCTAAGTATCTGAAAGAAAACGCAGTTTGGAAAGGTCAGCCTCCTGTCTAACAGTGAAGGTGCTGACTTTATTAGCTAGCTTATCGACTTGGGATCTCGTTCTGTCAATTCTTCCACTGGGCTTTTTAAAGTTTATGCGTGTCATGAAATGCTCAGCTGAAGCCAAAATTTTTCTTTCTATGATGCTCACACGTCACGAAAACACCATAAAATTAAAAGCCCATCCACGGGCTTCCCTGGTGGCGCACTGGTTGAGAGTCCGCCTGCCGATGCAGGGGACACGGGTTCGTGCCCCGGTCCGGGAAGATCCCACATGCTGTGGAGCGGCTGGGCCTGTGAGCCATGGCCACTGAGCCTCCGCAAAAAAAAAAAAAAAAAAAAAAAGCCCATCCACATCGCTGTCCTGAGGCCATGGTGACTTCTCTGGTTTTGGTTGTTGAAACGGCCGAGGAGATGCTACGTAAGTCAAGGTGGGGCAGCCAGGTGGTATTTCAGCACAGCTTTGGCATAGAGTGCTTTCTGCTGTTGCAATACAGGGCCTTCCTTTTCACTGAAATTACAGACACAAAGCATCAGATGACGCCTGTGACCTGCACCCTGGACATACTAAACTTTTACTACATCGAATGGAAAACTGGTGGTGAAAATGACGGAGCTGCAATACACTTTTGTTGCTGCTTCTTTTTTTAATCATTCATCAAGACTTCTAAAAAGGATGCTTTCCCTCTTCCATGTGGTCCATCAACATTCGCAGGGGCCCAGGGCATCCTAACACCTACCTCCTCACAGCCACACCCTCCCCACCACCACCCTGCCTCTTGAGAGTTTGTAGTTCCAGGTCATTTACTCCCAAAGATGTGTCTTAAAGGTTGGATCCTAACAGTACATTCCGCTAAATTATACCTCAACAAAATAATGACCACTGGTATCTACAAGATGCGAGTCCGTTTTTAGAGTAAATCACTAGCAAAATCAATGAAAAGCTCTACCGGAAGTCATTCACAAGTAACTCCCTTTGGACTCCCAGTTACAGGCTGGAGAGACCTCAGAAACTCCATGTGGACCTCTGTGAGTGCTAGGGAGACAAAAGCCATTCACTTCCCATCCCAGCAGGAAATCAGAGGCCATGGTCCTACCAAACCCAGACCTCCCTGACATCAGCTACAGAGAGGCAGCTTCCCTATGAACAGCCAGCACTTCTTTGCCTAACACGTGTTACCTGTTGAACACACACATACACACACACCCAGCTTCCACCATCACTCCTTCTTAAAGATGACGTAATCCAATTCGAACTGGTCACAGTCTCTGCTCAGCCTGTCCTGGTCAACCGACTCCATCACTCTGGTGGGGAGAGACTGACTTGCTCCTGCAGACTTCACACTAACAAAAGTGGCATCCGAAACCCTCTTCAGTTAGAAGCCAGTTGGGTTCTACGTACTGAGATACAGGGAATCAAACAGGGTACAGTTCGGAGTGTGGCAGAGTTTGTGCAATTAAGGCATTCAGGGACGAGACCCAATCTGTCCTCCAGGTCAGACTCTGCAGGCTGGCTTTCCTGTCTCCTCACTCCCTCCCACTGGAAGACTGTCACAGCAAATAAAAGGTGCTCCCATCCCAGGTCGGGTCTGCACGGCCACACAAGCGTGACTCTGCAAAACCGTGCTGGCGACTCCGTACACCTGTGGCAAACTCCAGCCCTGATCCATAAGCCGAGGCGGGTTTGGCTTCGGTGAGGCTTACCCTTGCCCGAGCACGGGGAGAAAACCACCCACGCGCTCAGACCCAGAGAGCTCCTGCAGAAAGGCACCTGCACAAACTCGCCGGGGTGGGTTAGAAGGTCACGAGTGCCTCAGAAAAGATCCTTTCTTCCCAAGGGCATGGGACAAATGGTAGGCCTGCCACATTGCTGGTGTCAATATTTATCTAAGGCCTAGGTATTCACCATGGTAGAAACCGGGCACCTTTTCAGTTCACTCATTCAGGTGATTTGCCACTACAAAACCCCCAAACAGAGATTCATTACAGCTTGAATTTCTTTTCTTCCACTGCCATAGAGGAGGCTGGCGGCGGGGCCCACCGTCTATGTCAGCCATAATCCCAGCAGCTCGAGAATAAAGCGTTCAGCGTGTTTCAGAACTGCCAATATCAAATGGCCTTGCCCCGGGGACAATAAAGAGACACGGAAGTGAAACGAAGCGCCTGCTCTCTCCCTCCCCATGGCACGCATACTTTCTGCCCTGGAAATGAACAAAGCTTAGGCCTTGCAGTAAAGGAACTGAACCCCCCAGAACCACACCCGGGCACTTCTAGGTGTGACTTACACTGCAGGATTAATCCAGCAACCAATACCCAAAGGTACGTGCAGCTCAAAGGAAGCCACGTGCTATTTCAAGAGCCCTCTTTGCTCAGCTCCGATTCTCCCAGACTCCCTCCTTCTCACCCTTTAAGGAGTCTTTCTCCCTTAGCCTCTCCTTCCCCCCCCGGACAAAGGCCTATACACAGTCCCCCTTCCCAGGTAGAAGTCAGAAGAGAGAACTAGCCCATTAATATCAAGGTTAGGAGGCTCTTAGGACCCCTGAAAATAGCTGTGCATCGTGGAAACCAGGTTCACAAATGGATTCCTCCAAGTCTCTCCCCACCAAAGTCCTGAAATCGCCTTCCTGCAAAGGACGCTGAGCTGTAGCTCCCTCTGTTGGCTGTGCCGGCTTCTTCCAAGGAGACTCGCTGCTGTGGCCTCGTGGGGCAGGCCGACTTCAGGCTTTCACGCCAACGAAACTGAGGCACTGGAGAAAGACGGCTCTCTCTCCGGTGACAAATTAAAGAACCTGCCTCAAAGCCCTCTTGCAAAGCCGCTGGGGCGTGAAAGGACATCTCAAGCCAGCTTCCCGTGATTCACTAAAACTACTTTTCTGATCCCATACACACGATGCTTCCCAGCTAGATGGGTATCCCCACCAACCCCCTCCCTAGGATCTGCACACTCCACGCAGCTCACTAAGGATCATCAGACTTATATCTGCCAACAGGCTGCAAATCACTTCCGTTCCTTCCTGAGCAAAAGTGTCATGGCAAGTGAGGAGCTATGACGCACGTGTGCTCTATGAGGGGCCAACATTCCTACCTCTGCTTTAAATATGCCTGCTGAGCGAAAGCAGGCCAGCGCTGAGCACCAAATGGCAGCAGCTGAGGGTGTGGTCAGTTTCATTTTTTTTCTTACATAAAAATATACAGGACACTTAAGCGCCCAGTATTTCCTCAGCACACTGAGGTTAATAATTCACAACCAACTGACATTCATCAAGGATCAGAAAATTTAAAGGTGGTCTGTGCAAACACTCCTGTTCTTGCTCTTAACAGCTGGTTTATTTAACTGATGGCTTCTGTGGCCATTAGGGGTAGGTAGCACTTCAAAAGCTTACGTGTGAAGGCAGATACACCACTCCCTGGGTTGCTTAGCCACCGGCGCACATGTTACCCAAAGCCCAGCAATTATTTTCCTCTTACACAGAGAAGTTAGACAATTCCAGTAAGGTAGAAAATCCAGGACAGCGAAAGTCCTGGTTTCCTGATAAGACTTTACTGTAAGCATGCTCTCTCTCTCGTTTCTAATCTGGGCCCCCCAGACGGACAATTCCTCCAAAATGTCAGTTCACGAAAGAGCAGGAGGTCGGTGGCATAACACTCACGCAAGAGGCAAGCTGCCTGGATCTCAGACCAGACTGTCACCCACCCAAAAAGGAGGGCCCGATTCCCTCTCCCCTCAGACCTTACTCCTTCCACCTCTCTTGATCTCACGTAACTTCACTCTCTCTCTAAAATCATGTGCGTGTGTACTGAGAATGGGCAGGGGGGCAGCCTTCTCCAGACCCTTATCTGAGTGTCTCCAACCTGCTGTGGGACAGGTCGGTTACCAGTGGTTGGCGGTGGTTGCTTTTCAACCCAGGGAAATAAACCTTGGGGGTCCGTGTTACCTGCAAAGCCATGAACTTGCTACAAACGTGGGATCTACCGCCTGGGTTTATG
Organism: Aethalodelphis obliquidens; assembly: GCF_003676395.1. NCBI lineage: Eukaryota > Metazoa > Chordata > Mammalia > Artiodactyla > Delphinidae > Aethalodelphis > Aethalodelphis obliquidens. The sequence goes on from NW_020837966.1 coordinate 14,402,075, forward strand.
AACCCACGATGGCTCTAAGGCCACACGGACGTCCACATAATCCTTGTTAAAGAGGTTACACATTAACCGCCACACATCTCAAGAGCCTATCGCCTCCACAATCTCTACACCTTTCATATCCCGCCTTTGAAAGGGCTTTCTGGAAGTTGCTACCACAGTGTTTCAAATAAATAAAACTGGATCTATATTTTGCTTTAGTTCTTAATAAGCAGCTATTTCAGTGGGAGCAGCTGGCCCTTAAAAGGCATCTAGTTAACCCCCCAGGGGCAGAAAATAATAATAAACCCAAAATGGCAGACGTACAGGACGGCCAACCTGTGGTTATTTCAACACGTGTTTCAGGGGCATGGGGAAACAGTGCCTGGGATAATACCGCATGGCAGAAAGGCCAGTGGTCATTTACATGTGGTTTGGAAATGAATGAACACACACAAGTTGATTAAGCACCAGGAATGGTGCTGGACTCCAGGACCACACAGCAATAAAGTGTCCTCTACCCTCAAGGAGTGTACAACCAGGAAGGGAAGACGGATGCTGAGCGAGTAACCAGAGATGTGTACCAAAGGCCATCGCGGAACAAGGCCTCGGCCACCCTCACCCGGGTGTTTCAGGAGATCTGCCTGAGGAACGGTTTAACCTGAGACCAGAACGATAATACAAGTCACGCAGGAAAGGCACAGGGATGAGAGCACAGGCAAAGGCCCCGAAGGGAGGAAACGGCTCAGCTGGTGAAGGAAACATCCAGTCCCCCGTCACCTGAGCTCAGAAGGCACCTGGTATCAAGCGACGGCAGAGGAGGGAGGGCGGGAGACAGGGGGACAGGCACCTGGTACCACAGGGATGTGAAGCTGAGCCAAAGGGACCCCACCGTCCAGGGCAACGAGCCTCACACTTCACACCTGAAAGCCAAGCCCCCCGTAGAACTGCTTAAAATGCAGATTCCCAGGCGCTGGCACCACAGATTCAGACTCCAAGGTCAGTGGAAGAGTCAGAAAATGCCTACTGGCTCCCTGGAGGACTAACAGAAGGCCACCACGTCATCACCATTTCAATAACAATCAGCCCACTGGCCAGTCCACCTAAATCGGTGGCTCGCCAAAGATGGGCTGTCAACGCTTTTCCCAAAGCGTACCTGTCGGCCTTCTCTCAAGTGCCACACTACCGCCTGGGACCCCCCACCTCTCTCCATTCCGCTCACCTAGAAGGGGACTAGGGAGTAAGAAATGAAAAACACATAACAGGCCATCGGGCCCTCCAGCCCGGGCCCAGGGTTCCCAGTGCCTGCAGAGGTGCAGTACTGACCCCCCGAGTAACCCCACCGGCCGCTCTCCCTCTGGCTTCTCGCTGTAAAGGAAACCGCGTGCAAAGCCTTGGCTTCCTTTCTCATTAAAAGCCACCAGGGCCACAGTTTTCAATTAGCTGTGTCAGCCTACCACCCCGAAGCGGCCCAAGTTCAACAGGTGGGCCCTCCCCGCAGCTTCCGGTCTCCACCAAGCACTTCACACCTCCCTATTGTAAACCTGTCCAGAGCAATTACCCTGGCTGCATTTGGACAGCCTCAGGACCACATTTCTGTCTAATTTATAGCTGCGAAGCTCTGTCGGCAGAGGCAGCCTTGCCCTGGAGCAGAGGAACTGCAGAGAAAATGGTCAGACCTGGCTGTAAATGCATGTGCACAGCAAATTTCCTTAGGTCACAGGAGGGCAAATTCTCCCATTCTCCCAGGGGCCAACATGGCGTGATAAGTAAGCTCCCCCAGAGGGTCTGAAATCTGGATTTGCTGCAGGAATCACTATTGTTCTGTTCTGCCACATTTCCTCCTTCGCCTGGGATTACAAACAGGGAGACAACTCAAGCAAATAAACCTGGCAAGGGCCGCACGTTCTATTTCTACCTGAAGATTTTAAACGTCTTTCAAATCTTAAAAATAAAATTCTGCTCACCTGAGGAACATAAGACAGAGACATTTCTCTATCTGGGGAATTCAATTCATCCAAAATGTTATGACCTGTCTCTTTTTAAAACATGCCCTCTTACAACTCAACAAAAAGACAAATGACACAGCTGAAAAAATAATGGCAAAGAAAATGAAGAAATATTTCTCCGAAGAAGATAGCCAAGGCGCACATGAAAAGATTCTCAGCATCACTAGTCATGAGGGAAATGCAAATCAGAACCACAAGGAGATACCACTTCATACCCACCAGAACGGCTATAATTAGACAGACAGACAATAATAACAAGTACTGGTGAGGCTGAGGAGAAATGGGAACCTTTATTTGCTGCTGATGAAATTGCAAAAGGGGGTGTGCAGCTTCCGTGCAAAACAGCCCAGCAGCTTCTCAAACACAGAGTTACCATATGACCCAGCAATTCCAGTCCTAGGTATCTCCCCAAGACACATGAAAACACACATTCATACAAGAAGTTGTACACCGATGTTCATAGCAGCATTATTCACATTAGCCAAAAAGTCCATCAACTCATGAACGGGTAAACCCAGTGTGGTCTGTCCAAACAAGGGAATATTAGTCAGCCATAAAAAGGAAAGAACTGCTGATACATGCTACAACATGGAAGAACCCAGACACAAAAGGCCACTTATCATATGATTCCATTTACATGAAATGTCCAGAATAGGCAAATCCAGAGGGACAGAAAGCAGATGTTGCCAGGGGTTGAGAAGAAGAAAGAGTGGCGGGGGGCGCCTGCTAAGGGAATAGGGTTTTGTCCCTCGGTGATGAAGATGTGCTAGATTTAGTAGTGAGGGTTGTACAACTCTGTGAATATACTAAAAACCCTGACTCACATAGTTTAAAAGGATGGCTTCTATGATATTGAAATTATATTTCAATGAATCTGTTATAAAAAAACAAAACACAAAACCTTCTGCCTTAACAGGCTTTCAAAATTCCAGACTGAAAATGCCACCTAGCTACTTCTCTACCACACAAATGCAGAAACAACCTTTTCCTCTAAGTGCTAGGAGATAAATGAAGTGGGGTGCAGGCAAAATACCCACATTTCAGATGGTAAAGGCACGGTACCACCTCTGAAACCCCTTCCACCCAATCAACTCTTTCTTGCTTCCTAAACTATACTACACTCATGACCATGGCTCTGCCCATGAATCTGTCAGAAGTGGAAAACCTCAGCTGGAGTTTATCCCCCCACAGAAAACAAATTCTCAAGATTTCAAAAGAGCATTTTTTTTCTTCTTTTTTTAGTAATTATTTAATAAGGCTGTGGAAAGCAGGGTTTTCCCGACAGCCAGCCATTCGAAAATGAAGAACAAGCCAGAGGCAGGAGGAAATGTCACCACAATGGGGAGAAAATAAATTAGCTAGATTAAGATCTAACTGATTAAGATCTGACCCCTTTCTGTGGTTCAGGCAGGCAGATTTTAGAAAAAGAGCATGCTATTTCGGGAAAAGTCCTTCCAGAGGAAAAGTCGGCGGGGGTGGTGGTGGTGGTGGTGAGACTATACATTTCAGTTTTATATTAAAAATTTGTTGACACTGATTGAAAGCAGATGCAAATGGCCAACACCTCCACATCCCCTGCCCTCCCCACCTTCCCCCACAGGTGTGCTGGGTCCCTTCTGGTCAAGAACGTGTCCCCCTAGACTGCAGGTACCACACCGCAGCCCAGCCCTCGCCAGCAAACATGCAGTTAACTGGGAAGTCCAAAAGTCTAATGGGGCCAGGATGCCAACCAACATCAAAGAGATTCCAGTTGCTCCCCTTATGCAATAAACTTCTTTCACCCAACATCATTCACACTTTCAGAGTGCAAAGTTCACTCTGATATTGGTGGCTTTCTCACTTTGTAGCTTTTTTGGCAAGGGTCCCTTGGCCTGGTTGTTCATTAATATATAATCAGAACATTAAAAGCCTTGTTTCGCCTTCTAGGGAGGCTGTGGCCAATTGAATAAAGCCGACATTGTCCCTGGGATGGAGGAACTACCTTGTAAGGCACAGACAATTCAAAGATGCCCAGGTCAAAGGGTACGTGTGTCCACACGCCCACACTCATACAGAGCTACGTTATTTCACAAGATGTTTCTGATATTCCTGGCAAGGGGGTAAGATTAAAATGTTGATCTTACCACAGAAATGAACCTGGCGTTTCTTTCCCTTTCAACACCAAATTACTCCTTACCTTTTAAACCTTTCCAGGAAGTCATGATATCTGTGGCAGGAAGACAGATGAGCGAGAAGGGACATCCCAAGGGCCATCAGGCAGTCTACAAGGATGCTGGGGAGGGCACTACTTTTACTTTTCAAATCAGACACACACCAGGACAACTCACTTTCGAGACCATGTTTACTTTGCCGAAAGCCACATTCTAAACACGGGCTCGTTTGTGGAAGGGAAGCTGCTTACCGTCCAACCTTGTTTATGCTCCAAGTAGGTTTGACAGAAAAACCACATCAATTTGTTTTAAAATAATTTCCATTTGCTGGAAGCTGTTCCTGAAGGGTTCTCCGCCACGCTAATCTGCTCTGATTCCTACCAGCTGGAGGTGCCAGGCATGCCGGCCACAGATGGGGTGGGGTGGGTTGGGCATAGGCGGGCTCGCTCTGCAGGCAGGGTGGCAGGCCGGGGTGACTTCTGGGGACCCACAAAGCCACTGTGACATCCCCCTCTGGGACGCACAATCAACTCTGGTCTAAGAAGAACACACAGGCATTTCCTAGTTCAGAGGCAAAACCGAACTAGGAAATGGACACACCCACACACAAGCACAGTTTTCCAGGCAATGACACCGGGGGCGGGGGGAGGCTTTTCATGCTTTCAGAAACACATCACCTCTAAGAATTAGGGATATGGATGTGTGTTCGAGCCTGAAGTTCACAGTTGAGGGCACTAAGAGAAATAATTTGGCTAACAGAGCCTGAGAAAAAGAAGGAAACTTAAAAAAAAGGAAGTGTCCATGGGTAACACCAGCAAAGATCTGCGGCCTCGCCAACCGAAGAAACACAGATTAAAGTAATCCAATGCCATTAACGTGTATTAAACTGGTGTGTGGTTAGAGAAAGATAGCAATCTCATGCTTGTGAAGGGAAAACGGGCAAAATTTCACATGTAAATCTTAAAGCTGTGGCCTCTTAGGAACAGCAGTGCCAAGTCTTAAGAATTTGCATATCCAGAGCAACTTAGATTTAACTCATCCTAAGGAAATAAGAGATGTATAAACATATATGTATAAGGATGTTTACCACAGTTTAAGAAAAAACCTAAATACACAATAGCAGGGAAGTCTAATTATGACTTAAACCATATTTATTTAAATGTTTAAAGTTGGAGAAAATATTGATGATACTGAGTCTTAAAAAAAAGCACACGTTCTGTTGTACCTACACCTGAAACTAATATAATGTCAATTATTCCTCGATTAAAAATTTTTTAAAAAGCAGAATTACAAGTGAATAGTAACCCTAATTTTGTTTAAAAAAATATAACTTGAAATACTACTCAACCACAGACATTATTGGAAATGTATACACCAAAGTGATATTTATCAATGGAGAATAAGATCAATTATTCTTTTTTCTTGTGTAGTTTCCTCTTTATGCACTATATGCGTCTACCATGTGTCACCAGAAAATTAAAAGTAAATAAAGTAAATTCACAGGGAATTCCCTGGTGGTCTGGTGGTTAGGATTCGGGGCTTTCACTGCTGAGGGCGCAGGTTAAATCCCTGGTCAGGGAACTAAGATCCCGCGAGCTGCGCAGCACAGCAAATCAGTCAGTCAGTCAATTAAATTAAATAAATGCATGGTAACTAGGCTAGCAGGTTCATGGCACAAAACCCCTTCAAGTCACCTTCCTCAGCTTACCGGGTACAAAAGGGTCTTCCTACAGAGCCCAAGACCTTGACACCATTAAAATAAACATCTGAAGCAGAGCGCAACAGGCAGAACACAGCTTTTCCACTGCCTCCTGTTAACATCTCTGGGGGACTGCCCACACCTGAGGACCAGGCTAAAAGGGGCCAGATTTAGAAATCTGTCTGCCCAAACTGCCTCCAGCCACTGGAAGCTTCTCTCTCTTTAAGTTTCTATTATTTTTAATAAATTTATTTATTTATTTTTGGCTGCGTTGGGTCTTCATTGCTGCGCGCAGTCTTTCTCTAGTTGCGGCGAACGGGGGCTTCTCTTGCTGCAGAGCACGGGCTCTAGGCGCGCAGGCTTCAGCAGTTGTGGTGCGTGGGCTCAGTAGTTGTGGCTCATGGGCTCTAGAGCACAGGCTCAGTAGTTGTGGCTCACGGGCTTAGTTGCTCCGTGGCATGTGAGATCTTCCCGGACCAGGGATCGAACCCATGTACCCTGCAACGGCAGGCGGATTCTTAACCACTGCACCACCAGGGAAATCCTTAAGTTTCTACTTTGGACTGAACCACTGAGGGCACAGTAACCTGCCCTTAGTGTGTGTATGTATATATGTATGTATGTATGTATGTATGTATTTTTGGCTGCATTGGGTCTTCACTGGGGCCATGGGCTTTCTCTAGTTGCAGCCAGCAGGGGCTACTCTTCGTTGCAGTGCGCAGGCTTCTGACTGCAGTGGCTTCTCCTGTAACGGAGCACAGGCTCTAAGGGCGTGGGCTTCGGTAGTTCCGGCACGCGGGCTCAGTAGTTGTGGCTCACGGGCTTAGTTGCTCCACGGCATGTGGGATCTTCCTGGACCAGGGCTCGAACCCATGTCCCCTGCATTGACAGGTGGATTCTTAACCACTGCGCCACCAGGAAAGCCGCTGCCCTTAGTGTTCTTATAACTCATCTGGTCGAGGAGAACAGCCTTTCTCTCTGCCAGCAAAGAGGGAGAAAAAAAATGACCCTGGCCTGGTCATCCTCTCTGTCAAAGTAGAGGTCTTAGCAAAGTAAAGGAGAGCCAGGCAACCCAAACCAGCTGCCTGGCCAGGGCTCAGCATAAATAACCACAGGGGAAGGGTGCCGAGACAGCCTCGGTCTAGGTAAGATGCAACCCTCCCCCGCAGTGTCGACTCTGCAAAAATGGATTCCAAACATTGGCTCCAGCAAGAGAGCAGAGAAGAGAACATGGAGGCAGGTGGAAAATGCACTGTGGGCTCCTTTGCCAAACACAACACGGAGGAAGGTGCCGGGCCTGGTCCACCTGACACCAGAGACCCAGAAGGAAGGCAAGTCCCTTAAACTGGAAACGGGTTTCAGGAACAGTACTTGGATATGGGCTTTTAACAGCCACCTTCCCACAACAGAGGGACTAAAATGACAGTCAGTTCTTCGTATGGCGTGGCAGCTGCCTGTACTTGTCATCTCTCCACTTGGCTGCCATTTCTTTCTTCTTCCTTTCCATTCTTTTAAGTTCCTCAACACGAATATCTGGTGGAGGATGGAGGAAACTATCAAACTGTCAAAGAGACAAGGTATAGAAATGACAGACAGCTGAGCCCCTGGGAGGGTTAAATTATCCCAGTTGTCTGGGAAGGGTATTTCTGTAAGACTTTCAGGACTACATACTGGGTTGGCTAAAAAGTTCGTTCAGTTTTAAGTAAAAATAAAAGAGACATTTTTTTCACTTTCACCAAGAACTTTACTCAACATGCTCATCAACCAAACAAACTTTTTGGCCACCCCCAAGAGAATGGATACCAACAGCTCCCTCTATCTGTCCTGAGCGTTTAATGTGTCCCAGGCTTTATGCTAGATTATGGGAGCACCACAGTGGGTCTGAACCAAAGCCAGTCCCTGCTTCCAGGGCGTTGACACAGTTTAACGGGGGAGTGAGATATTAATCAAATCAGGACACGGAACTTCTGTGTGAAGTACTGCAGGGTCCCTGAGGCAAGAATCTAATCCAGAGGGAAGGTCAGTAAAGGTCTCCAGGAGAAGAGACATTTAAGGGGGATGTGCAGCAGTTTGCAAGGCAGAGAGGGAAGAACGCTCCTCCAGGCGGAGGGAACAGGATGTAAGGGACACGTGACGCGTGCAGTATTCCAAGAGCCTGGAAAAAGTCCCAAGGGGTGGCCGGTGCACACGGAACCAGGTAGGAAGGATCGATGAAGCTGGAGAGGCAGGTGGACGGCCAGGGCAGTTAGGCAATGGGAGTCGTATGTTCCAGTCTGTGACTCCTGCCAAGATCCCCATGGCTGGAGGGGGTGGAGCAGAAGAGATGGGAGTAAAAAGTTTTCTACTTCCCGTAAAGTCTGCATAACACAAAGATTATAGAAGAAAACTGAACATAAAATTTATCCACCTAATCACCTTCTTTCCATCTTTGCTGTAGTCCTTTCTTAAAATGAAGGGGTGGGGGTGGTGGGCAGTGGGTCACTGATGGCCACGGCAGTCTCCCAGGACGACATACAGCTCACAGGGCCGCACAGCCCAAGGCACACCAAGGATCTCAGGCAGAGTACACACTCCATCGGCTGGCCTAACTGTTTATATGTTCTTGAGTTAAAAATACACCACTCAGGTCAGTGTTAACACCAGGGCCTTATGACCAAGGCTGTTTGTAAGCCGGTTACACAAAGCCAGCCTAGGACTCGCCCATCTTTTAAATGTGCCTCGATCTGCAAATTGTCTGCCGATACATCAATGGGATTATAATAAAGCCACCAAATACACACGCATTTGAGAAAAACACTTTCCAAACCCAAGGATACTTTACTGTTTATAAATAGTTTACTTTTTTTGATCCCCGGGCATATAATATTCGCAGTTGCTCCAGAAACCAAAGAAACATAGAACAGGAACACAAACCACAACCTCGCAGAAACAATAAACAACAGATGGCGAGACATACGCGCAGGCTGCCACCCCCTGCACCAAAGGGGCACACAGAAATGGATGCTGACACACCAGCCTGCCAACGAAGACACGTGCGCTTCTAGACACCATTTACGGAGCACCGTCCATAGAACTAAGTGTTAGGTGCTTTAGGTGGCTTGGTGGCTCCTTAGGCCACCAAGGAGGTGATCGGCCAATCACAGGCCTCAAGGAATTCAGAAACTTGAAAGGGAGGCAAGAGAAACACAAGAAAGCAGACAGCGCCAGTCTTACTGTATTCTTTCTAAATACCGCTATGTAGAGTCGGGTGTGGGTTCTGACTCTGGAAAGGTGCTAGATTCTGGGCAGGTTATTCAACCACTCTGGGCCTCGGGCATAACAAAGACATAAGATATTTCACAGAGTGAAGATGACAATTAAATGAGTGCATGTCCATGTGTCCTGATGCAAAAACACAAACTTACTGCTATGTGTTGGGCCCCCTTCTAACAATTATAAAGTATTTCAATTTTGTCCTCATAACAAGTTTACTGAGGTGGGCACTATGATTATCCTCATTTAACGTTAGAGGGAACGGAGTCAGAGGGAAGCTAAGTAAACTGCCCAAAGTCACCCAGGACGGTAGACATAAGCACCACCACTGCTACCACTGTGCCACCTAAAAGCATGGCTGCCTCATCTCCACCAGCAACACCCCCATCATCACACATGTGACATGAAGGGGGCTTTGTAGAGGACAGGAACACAGTATTATCTTCCCCAGTAGATCCTGAAATGCTGCACTGTTCTGGCCTTTTCATGGGTTAACACAGCTTAAACTTTAAAAGTTCAAGACAAATGCTAAAATAAATTCAGACTCTCATGTCACATTTGCCTTAACTAATGATTCTGATAAGTTGATGTTTATAAAACTTTTTTTAAATGTCATCTGTCTCAAAACAAAGGGAGGGGTCTCAGTAAATAAGCGTGGCCCTCATATTGCTTTCCAAATATGGACATGTCTATTTCAGGGATCACAAGCTCATGTCCAATCATTCTGCCAATTTCACCTCAGTGCTCATTTTTTAAAACTCTGACTAGAATTTTCCAACTACAATGTAACTTTAAGCTTTTGTGTTTCTTCTACATTTAAAAAGAATGCCATTTCCCAATATATAACTCCCAGATGTAGAATTCACAGATGATTCATCTCGCAGAACAAGTGTTCAGAGACATCAGCTCCAAATAGAGCAAAAACTTGGAATTCCCTTCTCCCTCAAAGTAAGAACTCGCCTAGATCTGCTCTGCTCAACAAAGTTTGTTTTCAATTATATTTCCAAATTATTTTAACAATAACTGCATGGCGTCTGGCACCAACACATCTGATTCTTTGAAGTGGTTCTCAAGCAGAGAGTAGAAAATAAGGGTAAAGGGTAAAGGAAGGGAGGCCCATCCATAATTTTTGTTTTAGGTCAAATATTCTCTGCAAAAGTGCTCTTCAACATATAAATTCAGACAAAACGCAAGCTATGCGTTCTCCCTGAAGGTTCCCGCTACAGGAAGTACCACGATTGAAGAAAGCGCCTGAATTCATCCCTTTACCCATCAGCTGGCTCTTCATGGGAAAACAGATCTTCAGCACAAAGAAAATGGCCTTTTACTCCTTATATCTCAACTCCAAAAACCCCTTTTGTTAAGTCCTCAGCACAGGTCAATTAGGAGTAATCACACTTGGAGGGTAAATTACAGAACGCTTTCCAGACACAGTGAAAACATGGGATCCTTTCTGCCCAGAAAAAAGGTGCACCAAGCCCCAAGAAGGAGAGCTATCGGGCAACAAACAAACAATTATCAAGGATTCCTGGGTACATGGAAGTGAACAATCCTGCTGCTTTCAAGTCTAAGTGGAGAAAAAGAGACAGGGATGTGTGAAAACTCACCTAACCAGAGAGACGCTTTCCTCTGGGAGAGGACAAGATAGAAATAATAAATCCATCGGAACAAAGTCAAGCGAATAACAGAGAGAGTGTCTAATGTTGACAAAAGAAGCTTGTGGAAGAGTGGGGGGACCATTTGACCTATTTTGATCTCAGAAAGCACATGGGCAAAGGCCACCTTTAGATCTTAAAGGGAGAATATTAAAAAAATGAAAGTCTAGTTCTTTGGACCATTTCCTTTAGTCCTAAAGTAGTCCCTAACTCTTGTTAAACTTCCTGTCCGGAAGTTCTAAACCACTAATTGTGCCTCTAACTTCACTGCATTTTAGCTGTAGCCCCAAACAAGGTTCCAGATTCCAAGAACTAGTTCTAAAGAAAAAAAAGAGAGAAAAATCCAAAGGTTCCACCTTACGAAAGTGTACATGACAAAGAATGAGCGGAAGGGGAAGAAAAGCCCAAGAGATTCCACTGACGGCACAAACTCCACGTGGAAGAAAGGTGGATATTCAGGACACAGAAAATAAAAGCTCCCAGGCTCGGCACGACAAAGTCTTCTAAGGAGTCCAATTGTGACAAGGACCACAATTTTCAAGACCAGCGTTTGACCAAGAGGGAACCAATGAAGACCCAGGCAGATGGGTCACTTGGTATGAACTTGACCAAAAAAAGAGTACGAGAAAGACTTCAAAATTGGAGAACTCAAGCCCCTGGACTGTACATATTAAGCTGCTGAGTTTCCACCTTGAAAGGCAACCTCAAAAGAGCTCCCTGGTGAAAGGGTTAAAAGCTACACTGATACCCACCACGTTCCCTGCACGTTGTCAATGGCGAACCAGCTCAGAGAGGACTGATGAAGTGGTGTGTAGCTGCCCTTCCTCAGGCGATTCCTAGTGAATCGGCTATAGGTGGCTCACCTACTCACTTCAGGCAGCTTATCAACACCACCTACAACTTCACTCGTCAGAACTACGCAATGAAGGCCCACTTGAGAGAGATGCTGCCTGCAGCGGCCCTAAGAAAGGCAGAGATAAGTGACTCTTGAAAAAACAGGCCCTCAATTTATTTGCCTTTTGTGACCTAAGATCTTAAAAAGCTAAATTGAAGATCTAAAGTAGGTCTGCGCCAGCTTCCATAGTTTTCTTCAGGTCAGAGGGAAAAAGAGGCAACGATCAAAGAAAGAAATACGGTGGGGTATTTGCCCCCTGCATTAACTCCCTCACTGAGAGTCCCCCAAGCACACCATGTTTCCCTCTGCTGGAAACATGGAAATCCATGTTTCCCATCTGAGGATTCCACTCAGAAACACCAAATATGCAAAGGTGACTTTTAGGTAAGTATCCTAGACACACAGATCCATTGACTGATTCTTACCAGCCAATGAGTAGTCAGTTTATTCCTTCTTTGTTTCAATTCGGATAGACTCATATACCTGTATGTATGTAGAAGTCATACATCCCCTTTACAGAAAGGAAATTAACTGATCAGGTCAAGGTCACACTGCCAATCAGGGGCAGAGCTGGGACAAAACCCCAAAGTCTCCTGATACCCAGCCATGGGCTCTTTTCCATCCATCCACATTCCTGCCTTCACAGCTTTAAGACAACTATTTTTTTTCCTTTTAGGTCAATAATTTTTAGCCCTCTTTGGTCAAGAACCCCTTTACGAAGGGGTTCTTGAAAATGTGGGCTCATTTCTGCCCAGAAAGATACACTGAGCTCCCAGATTTCACATATAATAAAGTTCCCTAGACAGTCCCCCCCACAAAAAAATATTTGAGTTCAGCAAGTCTTTATTTTAGGACAGTCTGGAATGTACTATAATTTAATCAATTCACAGTACTGTTTCAAATGAACTTGTGAAAGAATCCAAAAAGCTCCATAGAAGATTTTTCTCTTGGACAGAACACAACCATCGATGAGGCCAAACCACTGTGGCCAAGAGTCCCACACAGACACCGAATCTGAGAAAACATTCAAAGGAATTTGGGATGAGGCAGACCTCAAGAGCTATAAAACATTTCAGATCGCTTTCTGGATCTCCTCTCCTCCCAAGACGAAAGGAAACCCCATCCCATTTGAGCTGCGGCTTCTGCATCCATCACGTTGCTGGATCAACAACCAACTTCCTGGAAGCAACAAGCTCTTCTGGCTGTTTATAAGTTTTGCAAGCACTGGGAGCTTGTGTGCCAGAAACTCACACCAGCCCAGGTGGAGGGAGGAAATCACAGGAAAAAAAAAATGTTTTTAATTAAAAAAAAAAAAATTAAAATATAAGCAAGATGCATGTTGCTGGACCAAGGTATCACACTGCTGAAATCAGATGAAAGAATGAATTTCTCCTAACTTACAAAACTGAAATTAAACTCAGTCAGAATTTCTCAATTCTAAGTACCCCCCACCCTGCACCTCCTCCCCTGTTAAATCTTTCTTAAACCCTTTGGACTGTGTTTCCACTTTCCTAAACACAGTATCCACATAAGATGGTATCTAATCAAATATGATATCAATTTAATTAAGCTTAAAACAACCATGAGTTTAACCTGACCGTGTTGGACAGCATTTAAAACCAACGAAGACTACATAATCTACACAGAATTCCATTTTCAGAAACAGAATATGGAAATCATTCCACAGACTTTGATAAAGTGAATGACTATGTAACTCCCATTTGGATTCCTAATTAAGCTGCAACCACCATGAAATCTGTCCTAAAAGGCTCTCCTAACCAACAAAGTAACAGGCTGTGGAGAAATTAAACTATGGACTTTGACAAAACAAAAGCAAAGCCTTCTGCAGCTACTTGAAGAAAAGCATTTTCAAATCTGTGTGAAGTTTAAATCAAGCACAGAGGGTTCCAGGACTGTAGTTCTTTGCTTTTGGGGGATTTTCTTCCAGGGCGCCTCCAACTCTATTTAAAGCAGCCTCAAGTAGCCACAGCTGGAGGGTCAGGCCTTACAAAGTAAACAATAGTTAACTCAATTCAGACTCATGACTTAACTACAACCAATGGCTAATTACCCCTCTATTAACCAACAATATCTGAAATATCACTTTTTAAATGACCCATTCGGAATTATGTTTGTTCACTAAAGGATTCTAATCAACAATTAACAGCATAGTAGAAACCGCCCAATTAAGAGCTACATGGGGAGAGATGAGAGTTCCTCAGAATTACCCATTTCTGGCAAAGGACTCTAGCAGAAAAGAACTAAGTACCTCCCACAAGAGAGAGAGAAAAACTGTATTCTGAGAACATATAAATTAAGAGTGTACACAGTATGCACTCAATAAACATTCTTTAAATGTATAGCTTACCACAATTCCCTTTGGAAAAAACAGACTCAAAATAAATGCTGATTTTTTTCCCCCAAGGCTGTCCAAGTTCACATTTCTTTAAACCACCCCACAGTGAATGAAATGAAATTGAAATTTTCTCAAAAAATACTTATATCTTCATTTTTAAAAACCTATACATTTACAGATGAAGTGATATGCTTGGATCTGTTTCCAAATGGAAGGGGACAAGTGTATTAAGGCATAGCTCAAATAAGAGGAGCCATTATCACCAAGAAGAACACAAATAAAAAAAGCTGGAGAGGGTGTGGAGCAAAGGGAACCCTGGTGCACTGCTGGTGGGAATGTAAACTGGTGCAGCCACTGTGGAAAACAGTATGTAGGCGGCTCAAAAAACTAAGAATAGAATTACCATACGACCCAGCAACCCCACTCCTGGGTACGTATCCGAAAAAACAAAAAGACTAATTCAAAAAGATACATGCACCCCAGTGTTCACAGCAGTATTACTTAAACTGCCAACATACGGAAACAACCTAAGTGCCCATCAATAGATGAATGGATAAAGAAGATGTGATACACACACACACACACACACACACACACACACTGGAATACTATTCAGCAACAAAAAAGAACGAAATTCGCCATTTGCAGCAACGTGGATGGACTTGGAGGGCATTATGCTCAGTGAAATAAGTCAGACAGAGAAAGACAAATACTGTATGATATCACTTACACGTGGAATCTAAAAAATACAACAAACTAAGGAATATAACAAAAAAGCAGCAGACTCAGACTTAGAGAACAAACTAGTGGTTACCAGTTGGGGGGGGACAATATACGGGGTGGGGGAATGAGAGGTACAAACTACTGGGTACAAGATAGGCTCAAGGATGTATTGTACAACTCAGGGATTATAGCCAATATTTCACAATAACTGTAAATGGAAAGTAACTTTTAAAAATTTTATAAAAAATTTAATAAAAAGGAGCCATAAGCAGCTATTTGTTGACGCTGGGGGATGGTACGTAAAATGCGTTACATTATTCTGTCCCCTTGTGTAGATGCCTGTAATCTCCCTAATAAAAAGGTAAGAAAAAACACCCTATACCAACATAAGTGACTTAGTTTTTTAAGTTCTTGGCTGCATATCTAATGTTCCATTAATTCAGAATTTTTTTCTTTTTAAATCAGACTTTTCAGATCTTCCCCTCACTAGAAAGAGAAGCTGTGGGACTTCCCTGGTGGCGCAGTGGTTAATAATCTGCCTGCCAATGCAAGGGACACGGGTTGGAGCCCTGGTCTGGGAAGATCCTACATGTCGGGAGCAATAACTACTGAGCCCGTGCACCTACAGCCCACGCTCCGCAACAAAGAGAAGCCACTGAAATGAGAAGCCCACACACCACAAAGAAGAGCAGTCCCCGCTTGCCACAACTAGAGAAAACCCAGGCGCAGGAAGAGAAGACCCAATGCAGCCAAAAATAAATAATGAGGGGGGAGAT
>NW_020837966.1:14417965-14427802 GCF_003676395.1 Aethalodelphis obliquidens
GGGGAGGGGGAATTGCCAGTCAGTGAGTAGCTGTCACTCCCCAGGCAGAGCCCCGGGTGTCACTGTCTTTTCATCCAGCCCAAAGTGCCACTGCTGGGGGTACAAACGCTTTCAAATGAAGAGCAAGGCCACTACAAAATTTGGAACTAAAGTGAGATTATCCATTCTCCAGTTCTAAAGTGCTCAATTCTTCTCATTGTATCTAACAGGCTATCATCAAGTAGGGTAATCCAGCGAGAAAGAATTTATCAGTGCAACGTATGCCCTGGCCAAGATAAGCGCCACATTACTTGAATGGCAAATTATAAACTGGTGGAAGGAGCAAAGGACAGGAAGTGAGGAAGTGGAGGTGGGGGAGGGTGACACTTTGTAAATGCTGTATAAAGGAGTCTTAGAAGATGAAGTTGTGTGATTTGTTTTTAATCAGCAAAAAAAACCCCCTCCATTATCTTGTTTCTTAGCATTTAGGCAACTCTACTGCAGGGCAAACCCTCACCCATTCCATTCATTTTCTTCCTAATAATAAGACAACTTGAGAAAAAAAATATTTGCAGATCATAAAAGATTAGAGACCTGGGCACCATAAAAGTTTAAAGAATAATCAATGCAAAGTGCTTAAAAAGAGACAGGCCATGCTTTCTTTAAACTCTCTGAATGCCACCTTTTGCCAAAATAAACCGAACAAGCAGTGATTGGAACCTGCATCCTGGTTCATAAGGAAACCAAGATGTATTAGGACTT
This sequence comes from Aethalodelphis obliquidens, assembly GCF_003676395.1. NCBI lineage: Eukaryota > Metazoa > Chordata > Mammalia > Artiodactyla > Delphinidae > Aethalodelphis > Aethalodelphis obliquidens. The sequence goes on from NW_020837966.1 coordinate 14,418,707, forward strand.
GCAGAGATGAACGGATTGGTTGTTCACACAATGGGCTTTACCGGTTATGCTAGATTAAATAGTAATAAAGACGCAAACAATCGTAGCCGTTCATGTGGGCAAGGCTGTGAATCATGGCCATTCACGGGGGAAGGGATGCAGGTACAGGTGCATGAGCAAAAGCAAATGGCTTTTCAGGTGGCATCCTTGCCAGATTCCTCAGATGACCCTGTGCTCACTGCCCGTGTCCCCTACAAAGTTACTGTACAATGGCAAACAAACCAAAACAAACGAAAAATGTCAGAGCTCTCCAGCTCTCTGCACACAACCCCACAATCATGTCCCCTCACACCTCCTCCTCCAAACATTTCCAAAGAGAAGTGGGTACAGCGCAGGATTCAGCCAGCCCCAGCCTGCAACCTAACCCTTGATTGGAAGAGCACATCTGCATGTTTCCAAGCAATTGACCGAGCATCTCATAGGGCTCAGTTTCAATGAAACCCTGGGAAATAATGGGATAAAATTATTAGTTTAAGGGCCTCTCACTTCCCGGCCTCCTTCCCATACCCCACCTCCCAGAAGGGTAATGTTCAGTAGACAGAAGTATTTGCACAACTGGAATACATTTATAAACCACCTCAATCATTTTTGCTAATTGCATAATTCATATAATTTTTTGCAACTGTTCATAGCTTCCCCCCTGAATTTGTCTTGAGCTTCCCAAGGGCACATAAAGTTTCACTCTATACACACCACCAAAAACTTCACGGCAGAAGGCTGTTTGGGTTGTGAGCCCTGCCACCTGCTTATACCAAAAGAGATCTTCATTATCAGAAAAGTAAACTTTTCCCAGGAAGCCTCTGTCACCAGGAACTCTGACTTGGGAGAGACTTGCCATGAGAGGATGCAAAACGTGAGTTACTGGGGCCTCAGCCTGAGGTGACTGATTCACACTGGACTGGGCTGAATACACGTGTCACCTAACTTAGTCTTCACAGCAGCTTATGATAGAATATTATGATCCCCTCTTTAGAGACAAAGGGAAGAGGTTCGCCACAAATCACACACAGAGCTGTAGGGTGGTGGAGCCAGGAATGGACCCTAGAAATAATTTCCAATCTCTTCATCACTATTCCCTAGTGAATGGTGAGCACTGGGTGTGACCAGCAGGGATGAGGCATCCAAATAATTAACAGAGCAAGAGTGAAGGAAAGCTTTGCCCTCACCGGCTCTTTTCCCCATCAATAACCCAACCCGAGACCCAGGGTGCAATCGGACATCAAATGCCCACCCAGAGGACAAAGAGAACACCTGAAGGCAGGACATGAAAAGCACGAAACGCAGGGAAATAGGGAAGCAGCTTTTTAAAAAAAACGAGCGACTTTTATAAGCAGACTGGGTTTATAGCTTGCGTTTCAGAAGATTATGCGTAAAGTACTTATGTTGAAACCACACGTAAAGTATTAAATTATGTAAACATACTAGTATAGTATGTTTATACTAAAGCATAAAGCCTTTGGCTAAGAAAAATTCATAAGCATGCCCCCACCAAAAAAAAAAGCCCATAAAAAAACAAAACCAGGGTACAAATTGGCAACTTTCAATTAGACCACAGACAAATCACAATATTCATTTTTTCTGTAATCCTGATTTAACTATTAATTTTGCTTCATGGCAACAATCGTCTATCAGGTTCTCAGTAGAAAATTTCTCAGCCTTAGTCCTACAATTGGCCAATTATTAGGTAAGTCTGGACTACTATTCTAAACCCTGCAGTTACACAGAAAAAAATAACTCCAAGAGGGTTAACTATTGTGAAAATTTTAACCTCTGGTCTTCGAAGTCCTACTTCTTTCCGTGAGGACATAAAAACAGATCTGAGTTTCTGACGGATTCCTACACTTTAATGGGCAGAAGACAGCCACATTACTGACAGACACCATGAACTGAAGCCGGGAGGTAGATGGAATGGACCCACAGGTTCAATGCCATGCTTAAGTCATTAAAAAACCCCGCTAACGGTTCCTAAATTCGCCACCTGCCAGGGAACATTGGAGATTTTTAGATACTTCCCCTCCTCTGCCTGGGGACTTTCCTCCCACCTCTCCTCCCTCCTGTCTCAAGACAATGCCTTCAGCCTTTGAAACTGCATCCATTGTGAACAGCTCTGAATATTAACACAGCCCAGAGCCCTGCTCTAAAAGACCCCCAGGGTTTCAAGTTGCAGTTGCTGAGGAGGGGGAAGGTCCCCAATGAGTTAATATCACCAAACTCATTCACAAGTCGTTGAAAATCAGGCCTGCTCATGAAACTTGAAGTCTTTCAACTTATGGGGTAAGTCAGAGGAATCCCCTTGAGTTTTAAGCCAACGACCTTGGTACCACAAACATCCTTGACTGCTTATTGAGCGACTTTCAATTCTACGAATCCCTTTCCCAGATTTCCCTCTCTGGTGTCACTTTTAAAATAACCAATGCCTATTTTAAACAACCTCCTTTCCCGGATAACAGACCTTCCGGGCTACAGCAGGTGCACAGAACTGGGCCGGGGGCATTGTTAAGTCACACAAAACCCTAGTAGCTCTCTCGCATTCCTGTCCACTCTGAAAGAGAAGATGCTGAAAAGCCTCTGCACCAGGGAGACACCTCTGCAGAATGGGGGAGAGGCCCTTTCATTGTGAGCGTGGTGTTTGAGGGAGAGAAAAAGGTCAGCCAGAGGCCATCCCAACGTGCTCAGGGAAGGCTGCGTGGGGAACTCAGGCCAAGGCATTAACACGGCAGGGAGAGAAACTTGCGGCCCCTGGAGCAGGGCTGGCGGGCCCGCGCATCCGGACATCCACTGGGAACCAGCTCTCATTACTCTGCACAGAATCGTCATCTTTCTGGAGATGAAGAATTACTGCCGACAATACATTCAAAAGTCCAAAGGTTGGGAAATCTGGTGACCCAGTGTAATTCCGGAAAAGGAAAGCACGCTTCTTTTTAACACAGTCCCTTGGAAAGGAGGAGCAAGAACAGCCCTGACGTACCCTAAAGGCAAGAGGCACCATGGGCCAACACAGTTCATTTGTATTGGGCCCTGGGGGTCTCCCGGCACTTCCTAATTTCACAGTCCTCAAAAATTAGATTTTACGGCCATAATTTCATATCAGAGGGACTTAAATCCTGTCCCTTAAAAAGGCAACCAATTTCATTTCCCAGACTTCCACTTAACTCAAAAAAAGTGTCAGAAAACTCTTAACAGATAAGTGCTCCATCATGCAGGAGAATTGAGGCCAGGCTTGTGACACTTGTTCCAAAGAAAAGGACTCTGAGCTCAGACTAAAGCTGCCCAAAACTTTAAAAGCACTTGTACTTTTCAGATTTTCTCTCTGCCCATTACCCTGTGTTCGAAAGGGTCCCTATTCAGAAAAACGCTTTGCCCACCCCCACCAATCGGAAGATGCTCATGGTCTGCTGAGTTCTTCTTAAGTGATACAGAGACTCAAAGAGGAAAATGGGCAGAAGAGAAGACCTCGGGGTAATCCAGACAAGAATCTACTTCTTAAAAACACACACACACACACAAGAATCTCAGCTTAGGTTCTGGAACAATTTGGTCATCTGCACTTTAAATCTAATTTGCATGAACAGGATGGAAAATATTTTCCAAACCCTTAATTCACAACACCCCAACACCTGGGCCTTCCAGCACAGCTGTAAAATTTGAAAGACAAAGGCCCTCTATGCTTCCCAACTACAATGGCAACCACCAAGGGACCTGCGTTTATTTTCTAATGTAATCATAAACACCACTTTGGTGCCCAAACCAACAGAGGTTCGATTAAGTCACCCAGGTTCGGTACTGCAAACACGAAGGGAGACAAAATACAAACAGACCCAAATCAATACAGTTGTCTTAATGTGACTCAGAATAACCACACTTGGTGACCTTTAAGGGATGTCCTTGCTTCCGAATGCCATGTCATCTTCCTTCCACACTGAGAAGGAGAATTATTTGTTCCTCCTCCAAGGGCCTGCCTGCCTTCCTATCACAATCCCGTTAGGCCATCATTGAGCTAGCTGCCAGACCCTGTAAGCAAGCAATACTGTGCTCAACTTCATGCCACAGACAAGAGTCTAAGGTACATTGTGTTTAACGCGTCTTAAACAGCTTCTGAAGCCATGCTCTCCAAAATAATTTCAAAGAAAGCAAACATCTGCGTTCTAAGAAGTTCAACTTCTTCTAAGGTTCTGGGAAGTTGGAATAGGGAGTGGCAGTGCTGGGAGCTATTTATGAATGTGCTGGTTGGACAAGGCCAATCGCACCTACGTAATGGGACGGCAAACTCAAGTAATGGCTCAACTACTACAACTATAAGTTATTGTGTTGAATAAGTTATCCTCAGGCCCTGGGAATGAACGTGTTTTCCTTTCTCCCAGCGCCATTCCAGTTCTGCTATTCAAACCGCATTTACATCCACTATTAAAGAGTTTTACTTTCCTTATGCGGGGCTTAGGAGCAACTCCAAAATTAGATGCACTGTTTACAAAAGCAAAAAAAAAAAAAAAAAAAAATTCCATAAAGCCACAGGTCCCCTTCTATCTCAAACCCACAGCCTGAAATTGTTTGAACTAGCTGCAGTAAATCTAGTTCATGGGGTTATAAACTAGCTCAAAGCATTTTCTAGACACAATGGACTCGGAGGGTGTAAACGCGGTGAAACTATAAGGTATTTTATTATATTATAGACAGAGACTTTCTCCCCTAAAGTCTTACTGAATCATAGCCAGGAATATAAAAGATATAAATATCCTGATGCAAAATTTAGACTAAGACTAATGACTTAAATGGAGAAATCTGAAGTCTAGGGAAAAATAAAAACACATTTGCTTGCTTTTTCTTTAATCAGAAAAAAAAAAACTTCACAAACATTTTTCAAAGGATATACATTCTGTACTGAATACCACATTGCCACATACTAACCAGAAGCCATACTACTCATATCTTAAAATCGAATCCATTAACACCATCATCAGTATAATCAAGCCTAACTGAAGCTCAAAACAGCCAGTTTGGTATTTACTAATCATCAACTGTGTGAGGAAAAGAGAAAAGACTGCAATTTTAAAGGTATTTATGACTTGTGAAATGTCACTCCTTAGGCAGACAGAAAGCCCTCCAAACAACCAGTAGTTTTGCTCCAGAAATTAAAGGACAAGGCAAAGTGGATCTTGTGGCCACAGGAAAGTGGAAAACAGAGGACACCCTGTCCTCTCCAGGAAGCCACCACTTCTGAACTAAGTGCCTTCCCCACGATGCCACTGACACCTGGCATTGGGAGTCAGTCTTCCAACACGTGAACACCTAAGATGTTAGTCTGATCCCACCCACATGATTTAACTTTTTAGAAAACTAAGAGTATGTAAAGGAAAACCCACAATACCCAAGACGACCACAACTAAATACAATACTACCTAATGACAACGCTGGGCTCTATCTCCCACTACCTTACACAGCCACCACCTGTGTTAAAACCCACACCTTGATCACTGGTCTTCCCTAAGGGGATTCCAAAGAAACAGCAGAACACTGAAGAGAAATCCTACACATAAGTCAACAGTCCAGTTTCAGAACTCTGTAGGACTGATCACTAGTGACCCATGTGCAGCGTGGTCCAAGTTAAAGATCTGTGCCCCGCTCTCAAAGGTACAGGATCTTCACGTCAGAAAGGAATTAACTTCCCTTCTTTCCCTTCACGGCAACCAGATTCCCAGACCACATGTTCTTAGATCAAGCCACAGGTGTTGGTTAAAACCGGTGTCACCAGTTTTCTTTCTCTTTTTTGAACAGTGAATGTCCCGCCTGAGGTTACTACTGTGCCTCTTCTATATTCTAGGAAAGATGTCCAATTATTCAACTGAAAAGCAGAACTATTCAACCTAGGCCTCTTCTGGAAGGTACTAACAGTTCTGCAGAGATGTTAATTACTGATAACTGGACAGCATTTTGACTCATGGACTAGATTTGTCAGAAATTTTTAAAGCCTATGACATTCTACCATGTTTACAGAAATCTAATGTGGTGGTGTTGTTGTTTTCCTGCCAAACCTCCTGTAAGAAGTGTCCTACCAAGTCCGGATAGGCCAAGATCCGGACAGCACAGAAAAGAGCCTCTTGCGGGTAAAACACACTCTGCTTAAATCAACCCAGAGTCTGGCACTCTCTTCCGAAGTAGCAATACTCCAAAACTAATTTGCACCATTTATAGAGGAGAAATGCTAGAGGATGGGCCCCACTCCACTGGATCGTCAAGCCCAATGGGTCCCCTAAGGGAACAGACAGGAAGGGTCTGGAACACAGTTCCCTAAAATGCCAACCAGGTGAAAAAGGACCAACTTCCAGCAGTCACAGATCTCCAGGAACTCTCAAAGCCCGATAACTCAGGGGGTCCTCCAGGGAAGGACTCAGAGGATGTCCTTCTGCCCCGGGCCTGAGCCAAGTCGGGCCACCAAGGTCCCGGGGAGATGAGGAGGCGGCTACACACACTCTCACTAATAAATAATGTAAATGGAAGACTGGAGGCAAAAGTCACCTTCATTCATTACCCACTGGAAGGCCAAGCAGCTCAGACAACAGAGAGTTGGGTTACAGAAGGGAAAAAAAGAAACACCCGGGGACCCCCAGACAGACTTCCTCACTCTCTCCCCTCCAGATGTTTCCCACTCTCCACCCACAGACATACAGCCTCACCTCCTGACTCTTTACTCACATTCTCTTACCTCCAGAATCCCACCCACTCACCAACTCCCAGATGGCCTTCAGGAGCCACGCTAACTCACCTCCAGACCCCCACGACACTTTTTTCTCCTCCAGAACCTCAAGACCCACACTCGCTCACCTTCATACCCCATGTCCCACGCTCGATCACATCCTTCCCCCCACGAGGTACACTTTCCTCCTCCAGATCCCCAAGACCCACGCTCGCGCACATCCAGATCCTCACGAGACGCACGCTTTTCCCATCCCGACTTCTTCGCACGCACGCCCTCTCTCCTCCGGACCCCCAAGGACCACCACTACGATCCCAGGCGATCAGTTTTCCCGCTCATTCAACTTCACATACAAGCAACTCAATCCGCACCCCTTTCCCAGGGAAACACCCCTGCCGCCCCGTCCCCAAGTGACAGCGTCCCGGGGCGCGGGGAGGACGGAAAGGGCGGCACTCACAGGCTCCGCGTCCAGACGGGCAGGTCCCCGGGCAGCACCGCCAGCCCGCGCCCGCCGCAGTCCAGCGAGTCCCCGGCGCAAGTGCAGGCGGCAGCGCAGGGCGCCCGCGGGCCGGCCGCGGCCGATGCGGGCTCCAGCCGAAGTAGCACCAGCAGCAGCAGCAGCCAGTGGAGGAGAAGACAAGGCGAGCGGCGCGGGGCCCCGAGCGCTCGCCGGACCGGCCGCGCCATCTTGTCTGGAGCGCGCAGCGAACTCCCGGCGCTGGGGCTGCGAGGTCCGGGTCGACCGCAGGCGCGGGCGGGCCAGCGGGGGCTCCGCTCAGCACTAGGCTCCGCGCCGGGACATGGCCGCCGGCACAAGTTCTCTCTGCGGCGGCGACTCCGGCGTTCAGCGGGCCCCCGGTGCCCGAGCGGCTCCGCAGCGCCCGCAGGGGGCCGCGAACCCCGCGCCCATCCGGGCCGACCCGCCCGTGCCCGCTGCGAACCCCACGGATCCGGGCAAAGGGTGCTTGGCCGGCACTCCTCGTTCTCCCGCCGCGCTCCTGGCCGGGCTTCGGAGTCCCCGTGCACGCCAAGTGCCGCCGCCGCTGCGAGGAAGGCGCTCAGGCTCGCAGCCGGAGCTCTGCGCCCGTGGGCATCTTCCTCGCCGCTACGAGCGTCCAGCTGCAGACTCCGGGCTGGACGGCGCGGCCAACCCCGCACTGCTCCAAAGACCCGGTGCGCCTCGCTGTCCCAGCGCCGAAGACAGAGCGCGCGCACGCAGTTCCGGGCTCCGCACGGCTCCTCCGCTCTGCGAGAACCCCGCACACTTCGCAACCGAACAATCAACCGCTAGCAGCTCGCCTCCCCGGGGCGCAGCCCCGGCCGATCCCCGTGGCCCCGCCCCCAGCCGCTAGCCCTCGCACACCCCCTGGGCTTCTTGCCCCGCGGCCTCCAGCCGGCCCACGTTGGAGGCTTTGCAACAGCGCCCCGCCCCGCCCCCGCCTGCTGCTCATTGGCTGACGGGGTCCACGGCGGCCAGCTTGGACGCCCATTGGAGCTCTCGCCATGATCCCGCCCCTCCTGCCTCTCGGGCCACCCCGCCCCACTCTCTTTTCCCACCCAAGGTGTGAAGGGCGGGGGACTGGGAGGAGAAAGGGAGAGACGGCCTCCGGCTCTTAAAGGGGACGTGCTGACTGATGATGGAGAAGGGGGATGCGCACTGGGGAGAGGAGGAATAAAAGTATTCCCTCTGCATTTAATGGAGGGAAGAACGTTGGTAAAGAGGGTAAAGCCCCCGCTTTGGAGCGGTCTGGGCTAAAAGTTTCTTCCCTCCTTCCCAGACTGCAAACAGGGCCAGCGATTGACAGCAAGTTTACACACCCATTTTCCAGATGCCCACTAGGAGCAAAGATGCAGATTTAAAACTTCACTAATTTCCTACTGATGGGGGCATCTTTAGTTATTTTATTACGGGTGGCCGCCTTCCTCTCTCACAACCTGGAGCTCTTCTCGGCTCCTGACTTGTTTTTGACCTCTTAAATCCAGCAATATGTCCTCGATTACCAAAACGAATGTGTACTGCATGCAGAAACCGAATCTCAAAGGTGTACACAGTCCCACCCCCACCTCCGCCCTGGTGAATCGAAGGGTACTCCTGGAAACACTCCAGCCTTCGACAAAGGGGTTGCTTTGTTTGTTTAAATCAGAGCGTTTTAAAGCCAGTTTTCAAGAAGCAGTACATCGAGTACTCCTCAGAGACAGAGTAAAAAGGCAACTAGTAATTGTTACAAAGCTACTAACTTTGGCTCCTACTGATCCGAACATAGTAACCAAGTGTTAGGACAGTGTACTGAAACAGTAAAGCAGGCGCTGCGCGGGGAAACACACACACACACACACACACACACACACACACACACACACACACA
>NW_020837966.1:14427812-14604056 GCF_003676395.1 Aethalodelphis obliquidens
ACACACACACACACACACACACACACACACACACACACACACACACACACACACACACTGCAAAAGTTAAAAGACTAGCACAGTAAGATATATAGCTGCTCCTATCCGCGTTTGGGTTTGCTGGTGTCTCATGCCCCTTCCCAAGAGTATGCAAGTCTCTAACATAACTGAACACATTGTCAGGAAAATTAAGCAAGTCATGTCTGTTGAAAAACATCTGTGCCAGCAAATGAAATCTGACTTCTGTGTTACAGAAACGAAAGGGAGATGTTCCTCTGAAAGAAAAAAAAATTTTTTAAGGGTTTTGTCCCATTTTTGACACATTCTAAGGGGTTGCTTTAATTGAGATGTTAAAATTTCCCTCAGTCATGAGAGCACCTCTTTTCTTTAACCAAAATTGGGTTTGGACTTGGTAGCCAAGGGGTTGCTGGTTTCCTTTCTTTTTGTTCCCTCCTTCCCCTCTTTATCCCCCTCCCACTTCTGATTTATTTTGCTGTCAACTACTGCTCCCTCATTTTTTCCTTCCTTCCTCCCTTCCTCCCTTCCTCCCTCCCTTCCTCCCTTCCTCCCTTCCCCCACCCTCCACATGATCTCAGTAGTAATGCCCAATACAATGCTCAAATATGTGTGTAAATCGATCCAAATGTGATTCCCAAGAAACATTATCAGAAAAAGGCTGCACCTGACCCATGCTACCTAGGGCTTTAACCAGCTTTTATGTTTCATTTGTGATCCACATTAAACATATACCTTCCACCTGGACAAGAAGCAGTATATCTCTGTTATAATGCCTTTCGGTAAAATAATAGTAATAAGAGGAGGGATGGGATTTAAATGACCCCAAATTGGTGTAGTCCGCTATGTCAAGGTTTCTTAAATTTTTCAAGACCGAAGAACACAAAACAGTAACTTAATGCAGAATACCCACGAACATTTCTTTAAACGAAACTGTCAGACCTGCCTTGCCCCACCTCAGATGAAACAGCATTTGCAGCAGAAATAAAATGAACTCATTGAACCCCTTGAGATGTTGACCTAAAATTATCTTTCAGCTTTGTTCCATCATTGATATTGTAAAATGGAAATTTATTGTCAAATGTTTTTCCAAATGCTTGTGGGTGCACCTGTGAGATGCTTCCTTGGAGGATAGGAGGATAGGAGTTGAGAATCAGCAAGGTAAAGATGTGCTCACAAATCTAAATCAGCCCCTGTGGTCTGGTTACCACGCAGCCAGAGAGAAGGATACCAAAACGCAGGAACACTTGCAGGGACTGGGCGCCTGAGCCTTGGCAGTTCCCCTTGTCTACAGCAGAGCATGAAGTCATGTCTGCTCCCCATACCATGTATGGAAGTTTGCCCATATACTAGCAACCTGCTTGTGACTGAAAGGAGAGTGTGGGCTTGGAGAGCTCAGGGGAGAATTCACATGTGGCCACAACCTAAAATCACGAAGACCTGAATGACAACAAGGGCAAGTTTCTAAGGGAGTCTCTGTCCCTGCTTATAAAAGAGCAAGTACTGGTCCATTCAGCACCAAGTGACAGTTGATTTGGGCATTCTGGGTCCTCATTTTCCTCCACTGCCATTTTCCCAATTTTAAAGAGTGACTTTTTCCTTAAAGGGGTCATCCAGGGAGTTTTTGGTTTTCCCATTCATTTTAATCTACCAGACACCAAACTCCAGGGGCCAGCATGGACTCAAATCCCCCTCAAAAATCACTGCAGGGCTCCCTCTTAAGAACAGAAGCTCTAGCAGTTAATCATCCTAAACCCACTGAAAGAGACAAACCCCAAATCTAAATAGCCCGAAACGACCAAGCAGGAGACAAGCAAATGACAAAATAACAAGAAGGCAGATTGATCACATGGACTTTTTTTTTTAACACAAATTCCAGGGGACCGAATCATGGTGGTTTATGACAGTTCTAGGTGGTGATATTTGATGGTTTTAAAGAATGCTGAGATTCAGACATGCTTTCTGTGAGAAGAGAGTTTACACCATGTTCAGTACATGAAAAGACCACCAGGGCCGTATTCAGAAGACCTGGATTCTAGCCAAGCCTTGTTACCCATGAAACCTTTGCCCAGTTATTTCCTTTCTTGAAGCCTCAGTTTTCTCAAATGGAAAACAAGGAGAATGGTACTTCTGACCTGAGTACTAAGACAGTTAAGGAAGGATCCATTTTGATATAGGACCTGGGGGGCTTTATCAACTGTTTAGGGCGACATACATTGAAGGCTTATTTTTAAGGTATTATTGAATTTTAACTCTGAAAAAAATTGAGGGTCCAGGTACATACCATAGATGGGAAATCTTTTAGGTGCTTTCAGCATAGAGGGTTTTTCCCCCCAGGCATGCCACAAAGGGTTAATAATTACCTATAAAACCCCTGAAGACTTGCAGGGTGATGACAGCCCTGCTTTGAGCCTGTTTTGTATCTCTCTTCCAAGGAAAATAAAGCTGTGTACTCATTAACTCCTTCCTCGTAATACTCCTGTCAGTGACAAGGATGGGTAGACAAGGTAACAGACGAAGCTTACGAGTCCAGAGATGGAATATAAGAAGAGACAATCTGGAGATTTCTCTGTTCCCCATCCCAACATTTTCCCTTTGGTGGAGGTGGGGAGACGTATACTTTATTGTGCAATCTCTGGCTACTGGAATATTGGTCACTGCCCAAACGGTGCCAGGCTGCAGTCACTGCACGTCCACAGCAAGAATGGCCAATGCCTGAAGCTCATCTGGGCCCCTGCCAGTGTCCCCTTCCATTCCTACAGAGCAGCATCAACCAGGGGCCCCAAACCACTGGAGTCTACCTTCTAACACGAACTAGACCCTGCATGCTTGTTCTTGCAATTTTAACTGGTTCACTGAAAGAATAAAGAAAAACTTTACGAAAGCTAGGAGCATTTCAAAATTCTGAGATTCTGGAGCGATGATCAGTGTAAGAGGCAGCCTCTTTGCTCTAATGATGAAGAGAAGGGTAATTACATCATCACCAGAAGCTGTACCTCTCACTACCAATCTGCTGCCTTTCCAGTTATCACCTGGAGCCACACGTGAAAGAGGAGGGGGGCTGGAAATCAAAGTTTATGCTTTATTACCAGCAACTCAGAAGCAACACCTCAATGTATAGAAAGAACAGCACATTGGGCTTCCCTGGTGGCGCAGTGGTTGAGAGTCCGCCTGCCGATGTAGGGGACACGGGTTCGTGCCCCGGTCTGGGAGGATCCCACATGCTGCAGAGCGGCTGGGCCGGTGAGCTATGGCCGCTGAGCCTGCGCTTCCGGAGCCTGTGCTCCGCAACGGGAGAGGCCGCAACAGTGAGAGGCCCGCGTACCGCAAAAAAAACAAACAAAAAGAACAGCACATTTATCATAACTTATAATAATAATTTTCATGAAGTCATATACCTTATATTTTTCAAAGCAAGGTCACATCATAACAACAGCTGTCATCTACAGAGCACTTATTCTGTATCTGTCATTTGGCAGAGTGCTTTAGGTACTTTCTTCATTGAGGTAGAAGCTGAGAAAAATGCTCGAGGCCACACAAGCTAATAAGTAATGAGGCCAAGATTTCAAGCCGTCTCTGAGGACACCAAAGATCCGTTATGACATTTGAGCCTCATAAACTTTGAATATGACAGTTATTTTTTATAATTAATTTATTTTTATTTTTGGCCGCGTTGGGTCTTTGTTGCTGCGGGCAGGCTTTTCTCTAGTTGTGGCGAGTTGGATCTACTCTTCGTTGTGGTGTGTGGGCTTCTCATTGCGGTGGCTTCTCTTGTTGCGGAGCACGGGCTCTAGGCGTGTGGGCTTCAGTAGTTGTGGCACTCAGGCTCAGAAGTTGTGGCTCGTGGGCTCTAGAGCACAGGCTCAGTAGTTGTGGCACATGGGCTTAGTTGCTCCGTGGTATGTGGGATCTTCCCGGACCAGGGCTCGAACCCGTGTCCCCTGCATTGGCAGGCGGATTCTTAAACACTGCGTCACCAAAGAAGCCCTGACTATGACAGTTTTTTGTTGTTGTTGTTGTTGTTGTTGTTTTGCGGTACGCGGGCCTCTCACTGCTGTGGCCTCTCCCGTTGCGGAGCACAGGCTCCGGACGCGCAGACTCAGCGGCCATGGCTCACGGGCCCAGCCGCTCTGTGGCATGTGGGATCCTCCCAGACCGGGGCACAAACCCGTGTCCCCTGCATCGGCAGGCGGACTCTCAATCACTGTGCCACCAGGGAAGCCCCCAATGACAGTTATTACTGTTCCCACTCTACAGATGAGAAAGCTGAGGTTAAATGATGTGTCAAGGTCTCACAGGGTCAAGAATAAGTGGAACCTTAAATCAAAGTTCCGTTTCAACCACCATCACACACATTTTACATTCAGTAGATGTCTTAGGAGATGGGTCATGACGCTTGTTTCTCAAGGATCTTGTGAGAATGGACATAATTTCTTTCCTTTTCCATACTGGTGAATTGCTTTTCTGAACTTCCTCTCTGATTAATAAGCACAAAATTTTAAAGATAAATATACTGGCCTTTTCCTCCACCATACATGGCAGGACTTCTATAATAATAAAAGTTAATCATTACTGAGCACTTACTATGCGTGAGGCATTATTTCACTTTATGGCTTAATTTCCCTCAAGTCACATATGGATTCTAGGAGGCAGGCATTGGAAAGATCATCTTATAGATGAAGATCCCAAGACTCTAGTCAATCAACTAACCCAAGCCACATCCTTGTTAGTGGTTCAGGAGCTCAAAGCCTCTGCTAATTAACAGTTAACTCAGCAGAATCACAGTTAACCCACCACTCTCTCAGCACTCTCTATTGGAATAACGTTTTGTGTTTATCACTCCTTCTAGACTGGCAGCTCATTAAGTTCAGAGCCTGAGTCTTAGCCCGGTTTCGGGCACATGGTAGGCATAGAGGCAACATTTGGTGCCTGACCTCTACCTGCTCTGTAAAGAAGGAAACGTATTGTGCACCCCCTTGTCCGCCATCGTGTATAATCTTTCTCTTCAAATCCATGCATCTACGTACCTAAAGCTCGTCAGAAACTCCAATCTCAGCTCCCATCCCAGACCCACTGGATCAGGATCGGCTTTTAAACAAGGTCCCCAGGTGATTCGTTTGCACATTTAAGGATTAAGAAGCACCAGGTCACCTTATACATCCCACACACACACACCTCCTGTGACTGTCTTTCCCGTTGCTGCCACAAGGATAGACCATGCTCTTCACACTTTATGCATTTTTATGTGCTTGTGTGTACATTTTCCATATTTTCACAAGCCCTTAGTAAAATAATTTCCAAAATATAGGCAGGCATGTGGTTGGCATTATTGCCCCTCAACTAAAGACCATTCAAAACATCTGCTGCCCATGAGATTTTTGGTCAAATCCTCTCGTGCCGTTCAATTCTCTTTTTCTTTGAGATGCGTTCAGGCTAATAAGAAGCATTTGGAGAATTTTATGGCCTGTTATATTTGTTTCCAAAAGGACAGTTGGGTTTTTGACACATTTCAAATTTATCATAAACGTATAGCCAGACATATTATACGCTTTTCACTGTCATTCTTATCCATGAGCTACATTCTTTAGGTAATCATTTAAATATCCTTATTTCCCTGAGGGAGTTCTGACACGCTTGTGGATTTAGATGCTATAAATCAAAAACAAGACCCCCTCACCAAAAAAACCACTGTTTTGTCTTATTTGAAGTGCATTAACTAAGATTCAGAGAAGGCAAGGATATTGCAAAAACGGTCACCAATAATTTCTCCCATCAAGACGTGGAGTAAATGTCCCCTCCCTCCTTGAATCTGCAATGGTCTTGTGACTTCATCTGACCAACAGAATGTGGTGGAAGTGACACCATGCCAGTTCTGACATGTGTGAGCACCACATGAGCAGAGATAAGCCATCCCCACTGAACCTAGCCCAAGTTCCTGACCCACAAAAATGGGAACCAATAAAAACAGACCTTGTTTTAAGCCACGAACTTTTGGGGTGCTGGGTTCTGCAGTCGTAGGTATGTGAAACAACAAATGTGGCTAAGTGGACATGCAATAAAACGTGAGCAGATGGGAGGGAGGGGGGAATAAAGTCTAATCAAATAAACCTGTCATTAGGAGTGTCCAGAAAATTAGTGTTATTAGTTGACCTTCCCTGCATGTTTGTCAGGACCTTTGATTGAACGCAACACACCAACCGGCTGACGCGGTTGAACAAAACTTCTTGGGTAATAAATATTCTGGCTCTGCAGCAGGCCACCAAACGAGCTCCCCTCCTCCCCGCTTGGAAATTCGTACGAGAGAAATGCAGACTATCTGCTTATTTATAAAAGATAGCTTCTCCCATGTGGCTGGCAGCAAAATAAAATCACTGAAAGGATGAAATCCTGGAAGTCCTATCCTATTCTTCCTGAAAAAAATCAAATAAGGCTTAAAGGGTTTACCTTATTTTTCATAAGAGACAAATGGATGAATCTCAAAAAATGGAGTCCCGGCCATAAAACTGACACTGAGGTAGGGAGTTAGGGTGTGGATGTTCAGAAGGGGTGAGGATGGTAGGGGGTTGTAGCTCTTGGGCACAGACTAGTTTACCCCTCCCCGCCCCCAGGTGGCTGTATGCTTACCTTTAAGGTCTGTAAGGCAGAGCTTACTGCTTCTTTGTGTTATCTTACACTGTTTTCCAGGTCTCATTCCTTAAGAGTCTTTACTGTGCCTGACCTCTGGGAGGGGCAGGGCTGTGAGGGTACAAAGCCCACCTAGCCGACTCCCTACCGCAACAAGCTGTGGTGCTGTGGACTACGAGACCCCCAGCAGCTAGAACAGTACCTCCAGCAGCTAGAACAGTACCGGATAAACAGCAGGTGTTCAAGAAACAGCGCTGAGGGAATAAATGACTCACTGACGGAATGCATGGTTTTCTGTACATGAACCTCATTTTCCCATAAAGACCATGAGCGGCTCACAGGAAGCAAACACAGAATCACAGACTGTTGGAAGACAAACGGACCTTCGTGACCATCTAGTGCCGTGGGTCAGGATCCACCCCAGACCTGCTGGATCAGAAACTCTGGGGTGGGGCTCAGCCTCCCATGTTTTAACAACAAGAGGTTTTCATACGTGATGAAGTTTGAGAACCACCCATCTGGTCTGAACTCATTTTACAGACCCAGAGAAGGCATAAGATGGCCTCAAAGTCACACAGCTAGTTAGAGGCTGGAAGTAGACCTAGTGTGACCAACCATCTAGATTTGCCCAGAACTGAGGGGTTTCCCGGGGAACATGACTTCCAGCACTAATACGGAGAAAGTTCTAGGTGAATCAGGACAAGTTGGTCACCTTACTAGAACCTTAGGTTTCAAATTCACACCTAGAACATTTTGCCTGCCCTATAGCTAATTTACCTGAGTACCGACTATGCGCTAGTGAATGACCTCAGTGCTCTAAATGCATTAACTTACTTAATCCTCTCAATAGTCCTATCAGGTAGGAACTATTACGATCTTCATTTTATAAAATATGGGCAAACCTTGGAGATAATGCGGGTTCAGGTCCCAACCACCTCAATAGAGCAAGTCACGTGAACTTTTGGCTTTCCAGTGCATATAAAAGTGACGTTTTAGAGAACAGACTTGTGGTTGCCAGAGGGGGTGGGGGCATGGATTGGGAGTTTAGGATGAGCAGATGCAAACCATTATATACAGAATGGATAAACAACAAGGTACTACTTTGTAGCACAGGGAACTATATTCAATATCCTGTAATAAACCATAGTGGAAAAGAAAAAGAAAAGGGATGTTTATCTATACTGTAGTCTATTAAGTGTGTAATAGCCTTATGTCTAAAAAAACAATGGACATACCTTCAGTAAAAAATACTTTATTACTAAAAGACACTAACCATCATCTGGGCCTTCAGTGAGTCATAGTACTAACGTCAAAGATCAGTGATCACAGAGCACTGTAACAAATATAACAGTCATGAAAAAGTCTGAAATATGGAGAGAATTACCAAAACGTGACACAGAGACATGAAGCGAACAAACGCTGTCGGAAAAAGGGTACCAACAGACTTGCTTGACACAGGGTTGCCACAAACCATCAATTTGTAAAAAGCACAGTATCTGTGAAGTGCAATACAGTGAAGTTCAATAAAAGGAGGCCTGCCTGTAGCACACAAAGGCACAGAAAGGATAAGGAACTTGCCTAAGGTCACAGGGCCAGGAAATGAGACTCCAGAACTCAAGCTCTCAGCCATCACTCTCATACACTTCCTTTTTATTACAGTGGATTCCCAGCTCCTCTTCCACTTTTTTCCTTTCAATCGCATCCCTCTGTTTGTCTTGATAACACTTTTCACAGTTCGCAATTATTTTCACAATTTGTCAGTCAGCCTCTCTAATAGTAGAAATGGAGCCTGAGAGAAGGGACCACCACTTGACCTTGCATGGTGCCTGGCACGGAGGGGGCTGAGGACAGATGTGTTGAATGAATGTCGTGGGCATGAAACACAGTAGGTTGATTGAATGACTGACTGATCAAGGTGAGTTTCCGAAAGAAAGGGGGTCTAATATTAACTGAATACCCACCGTGTCTCAGCCACCAGCCCAGTAAAAAGGTGGACCAAACTTGATGTATTTGACCTGGTGTGTTTATTTTCAAGTTTTAAATATGACCTGTCTTTAGGGGTTAGGCATCTGCTGACTGTCTTAATTTATATTTCCTTCCTGCCCACCCTGACAGGCATTTTAGTTTGTAATTAGGATCCCAGGCTTTCTCTAACACAAATTCATTTATTCTTTACAACAAGCCTATGTAGTAGGTATTCCCATCTACACTTTACCAATATGAAACCTGAGGCTTGGACATTATAGGTAACCTGGCCAAGGTCACAAGCTCCTAAGGACTCAACTCAGGGCTCACCCTTCTCCCCACCTCCATCCCTCCACCCCACGTCCCTCTTAGCCACCAGGGGCATCACAGGAACAAGAGGGCTATTGTGTTTCAGATAAAGCGTCCATTTTACATGGATGAGGCTTCTATAAAAGGAGTCTCCTCTTGCATTCCATACAGTCAACCCAGATGCACCTCAGGCTCTTGTAGATGGTTCTTACCCAAGACTGAGACACCCCCTTCCCGAGGAGAACATGATGTTCTGCAAGCTAAGTGGAAGAAACAGTCAGCCATGTCAGATGCTTTCAGAAGGTCATAGGGAGAACTACAAACTGACTGCTGGATTTAGCAATACAGATTTCATCTGTCACCTTGGCAAGAGCCCTTTGGGTGGAGTAAAGGTAACAAAGCATGATGAGAATGTTAAGGAGAGAAGTGAAGGTTAAAATTGGGCACCATGAGGATAGATAACAGTTCTGAGAATTTGTGCTCTAAAGGGGAACAGAATAATGGATGGTGGCTGAAGAGGGAAAGAGAATCAAAAGATGAGAGGAATAACATGATATTTGCAATGATGGAAATATTGTTGTATAAAATGGGAAGAACAAATAATGTACTAAGGAAGGGGAGAAATGTGGAGATTTGAATTCAAGAATTCAGATATTTTTGAATAGGCAAGAGGGGATGGACTCTAGTGGAAAAATGGAGAGGTTGATCTTAGCTAGGACCACGGAGCCTTAAATAAGCTGGAAGGCAGATTATACGGCAAAGAAGCAAGTAGCTTTGTTGCTGGAAGTCTGCGGAGGCTTCTTTTCCTTCGTGAAACAGGAGGCAAGATCACTGAGAAAGAGAATACAGGTGGAGGTGTCTGAAGTTCAGTGAGCCATGACAAGGCATGAAAAAATCATCTACGAGAGTGGGAGTGAGGGATGACCAGGGAACATAAATGTCCACTCGAGGTTAGAGGGCATGAATGAAAGTGGCCGCAGCTATATGTGTCTCATCAGTCCAATTCCTGTGCTCAGCTGTAGTCTGGTCCAGTACTGGACATCACCAGGACTCAGGCTTTGCTGGAAGCATGTTATGAAGCAGTGAAGAGGCAGGGGGACTTGAGACTCTATGCTAAAGAGTAATTATAGGCCATGATGATGTGTAAGCGAGGCAGTAAGGGATGTGAAGATAGAAAGGGGTGAGGGACTGTGAAAAGGGTGGTGTAGCATCAGTGGAATACATCCCAGGGTTTGGAAGTCATTGAAGTCAGAGGGCTACAGGAAGTGAGCTGAGAAGCCTGATTGGGCAGGGGTTGCTCTAGTTGGCAAAGACTAGGCTGGAAATGACCACGGGAGTCAGCAGCTGAGAGCGTGTGGAAGACGGAGGTCTAGCCCTCCAGACACGGTTGAACGTTGAATAAAAGCAAAATCATTGGAGGTGATCTGATTTAAGACCTGAGAGGCCAAGATAATGGAAAGATCATTTATGATCTTTTATGAAAATGATTGTGACGATTACCAAGAATTACAATGGGAAGATTATTGAGAGAGTAACAGTGAGCCGGGAGCTAACACTTTCAGGGATCGGTAGATGGCTGCCACAAGGCGGGTGGGGGTGGATGGGAGAATCTAAAATCATGAGTTTCAGAGCTGTAGGGATTTGGGAGAGGGAGGAAGGAGAATGGTCTGGAAGTGGCAACTAGGATCAAGAAAAACATCTACGCCACCTCCTGGCCCAGCAACGTAAATGTGAGAGTAAAACAAACAAACAAACAAACAAACAGGCATCAGCCATTAACTTTCCCTGGAATTAAGATAAACAGATATTTGGCTAGACGGTCATCAACACCAGAGGTCAACAGACTTTCCCAGTAAAGTGACAGAGAGTAAATATTTTCAGCTTTGTGGGCCACAGAGTCTTTCTTGCAACTACTCCACTGGGCCATTGTAGCTCAAAAGTAGCTATAGATGATACGTAAAGGAACAGGTCTAACCACACTCCAATAAAACTTTACTTACAAAAACAGGCTGCAGGCCAGATTAGGCCTGCAGGTGGAAATCTGTTAACCTCTGACAAAGACTGCTGAAAAAAGCCCAGCTGGGGGAAGGTCTCATGCACATAAACAGGACATGTTTATCGAAAGACCAAAGATTAAAAAGGATTTAAGTTTAGGATCCTGGGTGTAAGCAGAGCGTCCATGTAGAGTTGTGAAGGTTGGACACTGCACAACCCCAGGGGGCACTATTCACAGAGACTTCCAGGTCAATGACTACCCTAGAAGCTGTGCAGGGCATAACCTGAACGGTCACATACGACAGTCCTAGCTGCAAGAATAGTAACTGCAAGGATTTTACTCTAATGAAATGTTGAAAGGATATCCCGGCTTGAGATGCTTTTGCCACTATTTCTAGAAAAACAATCACTAATTTTATTGAGCATCTGCTTTGCCTCAGGCACAATACGTGGGGATACATAAATCTCAACCTCCAGCAGCCCTGTAAGGTATATATTTTCCTCTTTTAACTTGGAGATTCAGAAAGGCTAAGCAATTTGCCCAAAGAACCCAGCTAGTAAATATCTAAACCAACGTTTGCCTGATATCCAATTCCTTCCATCCCTCTCTCCTTCCATATTGGTTACAAGGTTCGTTAAGGATGACCTAGTAAAGCATATACTAAAAATTTTTCTTCTGGAGACCTAATTAAAAATAATTACATACCTTAAAAGACACTGAAATATGGCAGGCATGCCAACAAGGAAGACAGTTCTTATTCTATCAACGTCTTTATGGATTTGGACTCTGTTCAGAAAAGCTCAGACTCAAAAGGTAATTGCTGGCAGCGTGCAAAACCCATCAACCCATGATTAACATATGACAATTATTCTAATTGCCTCAAACATTTCTATGTTTTTAATTGTAGAGCAATTTGCCAATCTCATCATTAATTGGCAATTCATATTTTAAACATGTAAAAGACAATGGGTCTTTATTTCCTTTGAGGCAACTGAACACATTAACTGAATTTCTAAAATACGTTTTCTTCTTTTCTCAGACCCCCTTCAGATGGTTCTGATTGCAGTTTCTTCTGGCCAGAGTGTATTTTCTCTGGGTAACTTAATCTTACTTTAGCACTTTAATGCATTTTCTTAACAATTCACTTAGAGCAGATCCTTGTTTCTCTCTAGACACCCTGAGCAGGGCTCCTGTTGACTTCAAAGGGAAAAGAGTGGGTGCAGGGGAAACTAGGAATCTGGTTCCTGGTTCAAAAACCCTCCACACACTGTAAAAACTCACTGGTGTCTTCCTGTGTGTTAAGGGCCAATTAATACATGTGAGTGAAGCCTTTGTATGAAACCACCCTGGCAAGTCGTGAACTTGCCGGAAAGCCCAGCAGCTAATGGAAAACAAGGTTTAGTGGACCCAGTTCCCATACAGACTCCCTATTTGCTCATGGGGAGGGAGGGAGAAGAAAAAGAATTGCCTAGAAAGGCAGTTATTGATCCCTCCATATTCTCTCTCTGTCTCTTTCCCTATCTCTATCATCTCCATTCCTTCAACAAGCATTCATAGGCTACCTCGGGCCAAACACTAGGTAGTAAAGATATTCATCGCTCAAGCGTCAACCCCCTTCATCTGAACTTCAGCAGTCACTTTCCTCCGGAATATTGGGGAAAGGGGTGGTATGCCTTAACTCTGCAGCTCGGGCAGCCTGACACAGCTTCCGTGTTGCAGAATCTTCCCTCCCGCCGGGTGGCTTACTGTCCCTGGGAGCTCCTGGGCTTTAGCCCCATTGGGGGGATGCTGCTTCTCTGACTGGGTGTTAGTGGGGGAGGGCGGAAGGAGTAAGATGCCTTTACCTTGTCCCTTACTGCCCTCCCCGCCTACACACACAAACCCACCATCACCACCACCGCCTGTACGAGGCTGTGAGAATTTAGTGATGGCTTGGAGGTATCTGATGGAAATAGGAAGACAAAACTTTTAATAATGTCATACTCTTCATAGCTGTTTACATGACTGTTACATAGAGCAGGGGGAGGCACAGAAAGTTCACGCCCTGACAGGGGTTTCTAGCCTGGCTTTGTTTTTCAGACTTCTGGGCACTCTCTTCCCAAGACCATCTCCTTCTCCAAATACACCCCCTTTGCTCTTGCCCTTGTGTGGGGATGCTCAAATCTGACTGCATATTCCCTGGGGAGCTCTACCTGGACCAGTTAAATCAGAAGCTCTGGATGTGGAGCTGGGCATCAGTACATAGTTTCTCTCTTCCCTGGTGACTTTAATGTGTAGCTAGGGTTGAGAGCCGCTACCCTAGGAGAGATCCTTTGCCTCCACCAGGCCAAGGGGTAGGATGGGAGTCGGGGTACAGGTCCCAAAGCTTGAATTATTCAGTCTAGACCAGAGTTTGCAAATTGGAGGCCCACCCACAGGCTGGATCCGGCCAGCAGATGTGTTTTGTTTGGCCCACATGGGAGTTTTAAAAAAACGAAATTACTTGCCAACATTTATTACTGGGAATATATTGCAGAAAAATCTGGATATCTGGCTTCGTTTGGAAAATAGGATTCTCTGCCCATTCTCGGTCTGCATTCCTGTGTGACCACAATTGGCTGGCGAGGAAGAGCCACCAGGCCCTGAGGTGCAGCCTGTGCTCTCTGGTTCACCACAATCCTCACCACTCCCTAATGCCTCACTCATTTACCTTCCTGGCCCCTGTGGCTGTGACTAATGGGGGGGGGGGGAGGAAGCCCTGTCTCCCTTTGTAATAGCTCCCCTGTGAAGTACAATACAAGGACCGTCATCCACAGGATAAGGGTGGCAAAAAACCCACAGAGATTCCTGGATTCACAGAGAATTAAGGAAGAGAACTCTTTTTCTATACCCAACTTAATCTGCACAGGCCCCCTGCCTACCATGGGGGAGTACTTAATATTATTTTCACAGAGCGGGGTGGGTTTGAGGCCCACCCCATCTCCTCCCTTTACCTTCACCTCCATTTCTTTGTTTAATCTCAGACTTGGACTCCCACAGGAAAAAAAAAAAAAAATCACACCCCCGGACTGCCAACCCATTCAGTGATTATCAATGCTCTAGGCCAGGCCAGGTGGTCCCACACCTGTCTCCCTGGGGTGGTATTTTTTTAATATGTGGCTCACACAGCTCGTGGCAGATTCCTGGGCCCTACCCTAGACCCACTGAATTGAATCTCTGGGGGGGCGGGGCCGGGTATACACATTTGCCAAGTGACATTTTTACCCGAAAAGAATTTTAGCACCAGCTCATGGCAGCACTCATTAAGTGCTTTCTTAGTACTATCTCATTTAATCTTCACAGAAATCCTTAAGCTGGGTAGTAATAGTCCTACTTTACCAATGAGGAGACTGCAGCACAGAGAAGTTAAGTAACCTGCTCAAGGTCACACAATCAGTAAGTGGCGGAGCGGGGATTCTAATCTAGTTTCCAGTTGAAAAACCACTGCTTTGAGTTTTGAAAGGAGGCAGGAGGAAGATTCATGAGCTCTCAGACTAAGCAGGTCAAGGAGGATGGGGCAGAATTTTGTCCATTTACAATTAGAAAGCATTGCCTTGCTTTCAGGAACTTGAAAGTGTTTGGGGTAGAGACTAGATAAAAGCATATTACTCATAGTATATGGTAGCGTATGGTTAGATGTCAAAAATACCCTGGGTCCATAGGATCTGGTCTCTGCCTCTCTGACATCATATTTCCACCTTATCCAGCTTCCCTACCGTCCCCCGAGTCTGCACGGCAACTTAGCATGTGTGGGTCCCTCTGTCTGAATGTTCTTCTTTTAGATCAGGCTCAGCACGCTTTCTCCGTAACAGGCTAGACAGTAAATATTTCAGGCTTTGGGCACCATCAGTTCTCCATGGTAACTATCCAAGTCTGTCACTGTAGCATGAAAGTGGCCACAGACGGTGTATAAGCAAGTGGACATGGCTTTGTTCTGATAGACCTTTATGGACTCTGAAATTTGAATTTCCTATGATTTTTATGTGTCACAAAATATTTTTAAAATTTGTTTTAAAAAGTTAAATTTGTTTTCCAACCATTTAAAAATGTAAAATCTATTCTTAGCTGGCAGGGTGCACAAAAGCTGCTATCAGGTAGGGTTTTTGTGACGGGCCATCTGCCTTCTGCCTTAGATCTTCTCATGGGAAGTGCTTTTTGTACCTCAAGTTCAGCTCAGCTTCTCAGAGGCCTTTCCTGATGCCTCCAGCTCAAGTGGCCCCCTCCCTTCTCTGTTCATATCTCTCCCATCACCTTTTAAAACGACTCAATAATGTACTATTTTGGGGTGTTCTTGTTCATACAGTATATAGCTCATCGTGGGTCTCCCTCTGCTAGAATACACGTTCCATGAGAGCAGGGAGCTGGTCTGTGTTCTTTGCTGTCTCTTCACTGTCGAAACAGCTCCTACTGGCACTCAGACACTCAGAGATTGAGAACTTGGATAAACCACTAGACAAAACTCTCCAGTCGTACAACTCACAGCTCCTTTGACTGGTCCCTTGCAAACCTTTTGCTATGCTGAGCTCAGGGGCTGCAGAGATAGAATACCACCCAGCCACTCTGCACAGGAGTGGTTAAGTCATAGAAAACAACAAAAACAAAAACAAAAAGCCAACAACTACTTGATTTCTCTTATCTAGAACAGAATAGAGTTTCCTAAATACCAAGGATGGCTACAATTGAATAATGCCCGTAATTCTTGGAGCTAGGCCACTTCTTTTTCAGAGAGCAAAAATTTCATCTCGGGCTAAACTAAGGATTTCCACATTTCCTTATGAAAAGCTTAAACAACCAGGGCTCATGATTTTCTCTCATGTAAATAAATAAGATAGTAAGCAGCTCTTAAAATGCTGTATCTCATCAGGGCTTGAAGGGAAGGGACTCCTTACAAACTGGCCCCAGCACATACACAAGAGAACAAACTTGTGCTGTCAAGACTTCTATGACCAGGGCCACTGGGTCCCACGATCACAGCAGAAGGTTCCCCTGACGCCCTCAGGGTCAACCAAGCAGCACGGATGGGCGAACACTGTGAGGTTCACCTATTCGAGGGAAGTTTTCCTTAAGCCACAATCTTTCAATCTTAAGCAGCAATTTTTCCGTTCCACTGAGAGCCCATGGGAGGGGCCTCTATCCTCCCAATTGTCCACTGAAAGTTGGATGAGAGTGGGTTTCAGCAACTCCCGGTGAGCAGCCCGGTGAGTGCTAAACACGTGATGGTCGCATTTCCCAGGTACCGTTAGTCCCCTTTGGACTTCACCACACTGGATTCTCAGGCTGACGGGGAATTTGTTAAAGAAAAATCACTGCCATGGTTCTACCCTAGAGGCCTGAAGCTGAGGCTGAGTGCTGGATGCTGTGTCCTCTGAGCGTCTATTTCAAACAGCGAAGTCCCAAAGGGCCCTGTGGGCATTAGGGCAAAGGCAGCAATGCCTAAATGCAGGATTCCAAAGTTAAGATCTGCTGTCTCCTATCAAACTCTTAGAGGAAAACACAGGCAGAACACTCTATGACATAAATCACAGCAAGATCCTTTTTGACCCACCTCCTAGAGAAATGGAAATAAAAACAAAAATAAACAAATGGGACCTAATGAAACTTAAAAGCTTTTGCACAGCAAAGGAAACCATAAACAAGATCAAAAGACAACCCTCAGAATGGGAGAAAATATTTGCAAATGAAGCAACTGACAAAGGATTAATCTCCAAAATTTACAAGCAGCTCATGCAGCTCAATATCAAAAAAACAAACAACCCAATCCAAAAATGGGCAGAAGATGTAAACAGACATTTCTCTGAAGAAGATATACAGATTGCCAACAAACACATGAAAGGATGCTCAACATCACTAATCATTAGAGAACTGCAAATCAAAACTACAATGAGGGCTTCCCTATTGGCGCAGTGGTTGAGAGTCCGTCTGCCAATGCAGGGGACATGGGTTTGTGCTCCGGTCTGGGAAGATCCCACATGCCACGGAGCGGCTGGGCCCATGAGCCATGGCCGCTGAGCCTGCGCGTCCGGAGCCTGTGCTCCGCAACGGGAGAGGCCACAACAGTGGGAGGCCCGTGTACCGCAAAAACAAAACAAAACAAAACAAAACTACAATGAGATATCATCTTACACTGATCAGAATGGCCATCATCAAAAAATTTACAAATAATAAATGCTGGAGAGGGTGTGGAGAAAAGGGAGCCCTCTTGCACTGTTGGTGGGAATGTAAATTGATACAAATTGGAGAACAGTATGGAGGTTCCTTAAAAAACTAAAAATAGAACTACCATACGACCCAGCAATCCCACTAGTGGGCACATACCCTGAGAAAAACATAATTCAAAAAGAGTCATGTACCAAAATGTTCATTGCAGCTCAATTTACAATAGCCAGGACATGGAAGCAACCTAAGTGTCCATCAACAGATGAATGGATAAAGAAGATGTGGCACATATATACAATGGAATATTACTCAGCCATAAAAAGAAATGAAATTGAGTTATTTGTAGTGAGGTGGATGGACCTAGCGTCTGTCATACAGAGTGAAGTAAGTCAGAAAGAGAAAACCAAATACTGTATCCTAACACATATATATGGAATCTAAGAAAAAAAAGTCATGAAGAACCTAGGGGCAAGATGGGAATAAAGACACAGACCTACTAGAGAATGGACTTGAGGATATGGGGAGGGGGAACGGTAAACTGGGACGAAGTGAGAGAATGGCATGGACATATATACACTACCAAACGTAAAATAGATAGCTAGTGGGAAGCAGCCACATAGCACAGGGAGATCAGCTCGGTGCTTTGTGACCACCTAGAGGGGTGGGATACGGAGGGTCAGAGACGCAGAGGGAAGAGATATGGGAACATATGTATATGTATAACTGGTTCACTTTGTTATAAAGCAGAAACTAACACACCATTGTAAAGCAATTATACTCCAATAAAGATGTTATAAAAAAAAAAAAAAGATCTGCTGTCTCTTTGACAGAGAGCCCAGTAGCAGTAACTCAAAGCACTGACCATGTCTCATTCATCACATTAATTATAAGTCATTAAAATGATTCAGGATCACTTTCTTGTTCCTTAGGGTCTGGAGCTTTAATGGAGCTTCTATTGAGCATTTACTACATACAAGGCACTAGGCTGATGGATGAGGGAAGTGAGTGGGAGTGTAATACAAGGATGAAGACAGGAGGGGCCCCCAGGTTGGAGTTCCCACCTGAGCAAAAGGATGCATGTGTTGGATAATATAATTAGGTATTTTGATAATTAGAACTGGGAATTGAATGTAAGTTTCATCGTCATTGGAAAAAAATCAAGCTACTCTTGCTGGCTACCAATGGCTATTGTTAATTGGGTACATAATTAAATCTTAATTATTTACTTACTTAAATTCTCACAGGCAGTCAATGAAGTAGGTTGTCTTTTTTGCCCCATTTAATAGATGAGGTCACCAAGGATCAGAGATGTTAAAGAAACAGGTGCTAGTTCACACAGCTAGTAAATGCCTAAGCTGGGGATCAAACTGGGGTCTGTCTAAAGGCCATCTACCTGATCACTAAGCCCCTTCTGATAGTGCCCTCCTGGGTTGGTCTAACCCTCAGGTAAGGACAAAGGTCTTTACTCACTGTGATCTTCTTCCCTAACTCCACCCTGCAGTCTTACTTCCAAGAGCTGTGATTTTACCATTAGAGATTCATTCCTTTGGGAGAAATCTAGGTCTCTTGGTAAATGCTCCCTCAGAGGAATTATCCTTTATGAACTGCTCAGTGTCATACTGATAAGGGAAGCATGGAAAGAATGGGTTGGGAGGTAGGCACAGTTTAGAAAGCAGCCTTCAGAGGAGTCCCTCATGAAGCTTGCAGTTTAGGGTTCCTGGTGCCTCTGGCCATAGGATAGGGGAGGGGAGTGTGAACAGAGATGAGCCTTTCCCTTCCCTGCACCGGGCTGCAGGCCACCACCAATACATTCTCTTCTTCCTGGCACGCAGCTATGCTACATCTTCTTGCCTCCCTTAGAACAGGTGTGGTCTCACTAAGTTCACACCAATGAACGATGAGTAGAAATGAGTCTAAGATGGAAAAGCCTGGCTCCCTAAGCAAGTCAGTGCCTGGACCCTTGCACCCCTGCCCCTCCAATGAACTACGATATGAGTGAGGAATAAACCTGGAGTATTAAGCCACTAAACTTTGGGGACTGCTTGTCACGGCAGCTAGTTTACCACACTACATGCCCTATGTGTTCCCTACCATCTTCCCCCTTTAACCTGTCAACCCTTAGCTTTCGTCCTCACGTGTCATGTGGAAATAAATGTCTATTTATTTAGAGTTGTCTGTAACAAGGTGGACTGGGTTGGTAGTGTCCGCCTTCCCCCACCCCTCCAAATTCACATCTATCCCAGAACCTCAGAGTGTGATCTTATTTGGAAACAGAGTCATCGCGGATGTAATTTGTTAAGGTGAAGTCAGACCAAAGCAGGGCGGGCCCTTAATCCAATATGACTGGTGTCCTTACAAGAAGATGAGAAAAGACACAGCGAGAGACGTGGAGGAAGAATACCACCTAACGATGGGGACAGAGATTGGAGTGACGCACGTACAGACCAAGGAGCAGCAACGATTACCGGCAACACCAGAAGCTAAGAGAAGGCGTGAAACAGATTCTGCCCTAGGCCCTTTGGCGATAGCGTGGCCCTGCTGATACCTTGATTTAGGCCTTTTAGCCTCCAGAAATGTGAGAGAATAAGTTTCTGTTGTTGTAAGCCTCCAAGTTTGTGGTAATTGGTTATGGCAGCCCTAGGAAACTAACACACGAGGCAGGCAGCCACCATCACTTGCATTTGTCAGAGACTCAAAGGCTCTTAGGAGAGGGGCAAATTTTTAGAGTGAGGGAAAGGGAAGGCTTTAGGTGGACCCTGATGGGAGGCTGTTGGCACGGGAAAGGTGGGGGCAATTAACTGGAAGTGGGGCAGTTTATGTGGTTTGAAAGCATACTTGGCTTTCTCGGGTTACTCCTGAGCTGGGAGCGGGGGCAAGAAATAGACATGTTGGCCGTCACTGACTGAGTCTTGACTGTCCTGGGCCCATGACTAAAGAGGTTGTGCTCTGGTTTCCTGAACTGGTCATGCAATTAGAGGCTGTGATTAGGCTTCCTAGTGTGGTTGCTGCAGACGTTGTAGGTCAGGATTCTACTGACACATCTGGTCTTGCCATTGTCCATTTACATATTCAGTGTCTAAGGTGAAACCCTTTAAGGCCAGCGTCCTCTGAGAAGCCATCTCTGACCCACACCAGAGCCCCTGGAGCATCTGCACTGATGTCCCTTATCCTCTTGTCTCTTCTGAATCTTTCATGATTTTCCGTCTTCTTCCTCCTCCTCCTTCTTTCTCTCTCTCCCTCTTCTTCCTTCTTCCTTTTCTTCATGCCTTTGTTTTTTCTTTATTCCCAGAAACTTAGTTCTTTAGGGAAAGCACCCTAAGAAACCATAAGAAAATAATAAAAATGATAATAATTGCTAACATTTACTGACTACTCTACTCACTAGGTGCCAGAAATGTACACTTTCCATTGACTCCTTTCAACAAGGCTGTGAGTTAGATATTATTAGCTCTGGTTCGCAGATGAGGGAAAAGGCTCAAAGCAATTAGGCAACTGGAGCCTCTTTTTCAAGCCTATGAAAAAGATCTTTCTCCTTTTTATTCCTCACATTGCCTTCTAATAATTTTCTCTTTATAAAACTATAATTGCCGTCTTATTATGATGATTATCTTATTACTGTTATTAAATGTATTTTCAAAATTTCTGCAAAACCTTTTCAACGCTCTTCTTACAAAAGAGAAAGGTCATATTTTGTCATGACATAATAACGGTTAAAATGGGAAGGGTTGCTGCTAAATGGATTTTGAAAGGAAAATTGTATATTTGAACAAGGAATTTTAATTTGTAAAAGCTGATACAATGTAACCTCGGAGCAGAGAGCTGATAAAAAACAATTTTATGGCAAGCACTTGAGTTGGTCATTACAGATTTACATTTTGATTGAATCAGCAAAACAAACTATTAGGCAGCATTGAAAATCGATGTGAAATGGATTTCTGTGTGACTTGCCCACGCACAAGTTGTAGTTTGACAGAAAGCAGGTGCTTCATAGGAATCCAATTAGAAAGATTGGTTCAATACAACCTAAAATTGATTACCCATAATTCAAGGGTCAAATCTATAGTCATGCCCACAGTCTGCCCTCTATTTTGCACATGGACATTTTCAAACTCTTTTGCATGGCTTTAAAAAAGGAATTCTAGCCACCCCCACAGCCCCGGCCAATCTTTTCTCACTCTATAGAATGTAAAATTAGGTGTGGTTACCTTTGGCAAAAGGAACTTGCTAAACCTATTTATTCATTAACAACAAAAATTGCCGAATACATGTTATGGGCCAAGATAGGTGCTAGACACCACAGCAGCCACTAAATGGGTCACACTCCAAACTCCCAGTCTTAGAGAAAAGATCAGGCACGGACCAAAGTACTTAGACCATGATTTGGGTTACTTCAAAAGTGTTCTCAAATATTTTGACATTCCAGTCCATCCAGTGTGTGACTGCTTTGGGTGATAAAGTAAGACACAAGTGGTGCTCTGCCAGGTCCAGGCCGGCCTCTGTAGGGACCAGCAGCTTCCCTTTTGGTCTGTTGGATCCCTGGGCTTCCAGTAAACATTTCACCTACCCTGCGGCCTGTGAGGAAGCACAGGCTGGGCATGTGGAGAAGCTCTGTGGAGGGAGAGAGCGAGCAAGAGAAATACCTGAGTCAACTCAGCTGAGGTCCCGGAAATCATCAAACAAAGATATGCCATCCTTGCTAGGCCCTGACCAAATTTTTGACCTAGAGGCTCATGAAATATAATAACAAATTATAGGTTTTTTATTTTGTTTTTGCGGTACGCGGGCCTCTCACTGTTGTGGCCTCTCCCGTTGTGGAGCACAGGTTCCGTACACGCAGGCTCAGCGGCCACGGCTCACGGGCCCAGCCACTCCGCGGCACGTGGGATCTTCCCGGACCGGGGCACAAACCCGTGTCCCCTGCATCGGCAGGCGGACTCTCAACCACTGCGCCACCAGGGAAGCCCACAAATTATAGTTTTAAGCCACTAAGTTTGGGCATAGTTTGTCACGTAGCAATAGATAAGCAGAAACGCTTAGCGTCAAGACAAAGGGATAAATGAGAACCGTGAGAAATCAGAAGAAAGTTCTGTTTCTTGCCTTAATGATGGTGGGAGGAAAGGCTTCAAGGAAGTAGTGACATTTGAGTTGAGTTTGGAAAACTTGAGGATTAGGAAATTCACAGATGAGAGGATAAGGACAGTCCAGGCAGAGAAAATAATGTGGGTAAAGTCATGTGGGTACAGAGGTGAGAAAGTGATGCATGTGGGGAAGCTGGAATGGTTCATTTTGACAGAAGAAAATGGGCTGCAAGAGAGATTTGTTGGGATATGAAAAAAGAAAGTCTGGAATCAAATAAGACATCAGCGAAGGCCTTAATGCCAGGGTGAGGAGGTAGATTCAATGAAGTGGGCAAGGAGGAGCCATCCACTATGGTGAATAGAGAACTGATGTGTTAACCCTGGGCCTTGGAGAAAGTTAATCCAGTGGGATTGGAGGTGGGAGTTAATGAAAGGTAGGAGGCCAGTTATGAAGGTCCAGCAGATGGAGAACTGAGGGTGCATCCTGACATCTCTTTGGGGTAGAGGTGGGGTACTAGAAGGTATGGACTAGCAAGAAAAGTAACGGCCCCCAGAAACGTCCATGTACTAATACCTAGAATCTGTGAATATACCTTATGTGGTAAAAGGGACTTTGCAGACGTGATTAACGGCAAGGACGTTGAGATGGGAAGATTATCCTGGATTAACCAGATGGGCCCAATTTAATCACATGCGTCTTTAAAATGGAGAGCCCTTCCCAGCTGTGGTCAGACAGAGATGTGACCATGGAAGAAGGGTCAGAGAGATGGGACATGACAAGAACTTGACCAGCCATTGCTTTGCAGATGGAGGAAGAGGGTTAAGAGCCAGGGTACGCAGCACCCTTCGAAGCTGGGGGGAGTCATCAGCTTGCAGTCAGCCAAAAAATCTGGAACCTTGGTCCTAAAACTGCGAAGAACTGAATTTTGTCTACAAGCCAGAAGAGTAAGGAAACAAATCCTCCCCTACAGCTTCCAGAAAGGAATGCAGCCCTGCTGACACTTTAAGTTTAGCCTCATGAGACTCAAGTCAGACTTCTAAATTCCAGAACTGTAAAATAATATATGTGTGTTGTTTAAGCTGCTAAGTTTGTGGCAATAGTCGAGAATGAGTACAGATCTCGATGAATGAGTGATATTTATGGAGGACGAGGAGTTGACAGGCCTCTCCTAAGCTTCCTCTTCACCCACCTAGGTGATCTTGAACAAGTTATCTAACCTCTCTGAGCTCTGGTTTCCTCTTCTGTTAAATGAGGGGACTGAACAAGAACAGTTGCTCCAAACTCCACGACATGCTCGATCGAGAATGTTCTCATCTGCCAGGCATGGATGGGCATAATCTCAATTGGAGGACATTTCCAAGGTTCTAGAGATAACATCCTTTCCTCTCCCTGTCAAGAAATCATCTCAGAATATAAGTGACGTCTTGACAGGCATAACCTTATATTTACTCCAATCTACTGAGCTTAAAGGCAGGGCATGGCATTTTATGTACATATGTTTTCATATTTTACAACAGGGCACAGAATTTCATTAATATAACACAAGACAAGAACTATATCATAGTATAATTATCAGCAGTGAATTATTACTATTTTAGCGTCACAGTACTAATAGTAGTAGGAACGCTGGATTAGATGTGGTCCACCCTCTTCCTAGCACTGACGTTAAACAGTTTTAGAAAATGAAGAGGGTCCTCAATTAGTTGAGGGTGAACCACTTGCAGCTGACAAGGTGGGAGGACGGTGAAGGGGGATAAGGTGTTTTCTAAACTTTAAAACAAAAATCAACCTCTCCGCTGCCCCCCTGCTCCCCGCCATCAGACCAAAGAACCCGAACGCATCCTTCACATGGTAATACATTATTAGACTTGTAATTATTTCATTAGAAAATGACACCCCAAATGTGAGCCTAACTTTGTGGAGAGAGCAAGGGTCAAGGATCTCCTAGTAATTCTTAATGAATTTCCTACTGAATAAGAAAGAGCCGTAACGGGTAGCAAGCAGCCCAGCAATATGGACAACAGGCCAGCCTGAGGTGCGGTCCTACTATTTAACGACCCAGGGGCTGCTTCATGTTGAACAGCTGTGCCAGGAAAAGCTCTAAATCTGAACATTTCAATATTTTCAAGTCAGCTCGATTTGAGTCGGGCATCCTGACACAAAGCACGTGAATTTCTAGAAAAACAGATGGTAAGTTGTTGGAGGAGGGAAGCCCTTGTGTGGGAGTGGGGTAATAGGGTGGCCAAGGGGGTGGGTCCCAGTGTCAGACACCCCCGTGAATACATCCCATCTCTGCCCCTTACTACGAGTCTGACGTCGGGTAAGTTATTTACGTCTCTCAACTTCAGTAGCCTCATCTGCAAAATGCGAATCCCAGTGCTTTCTTCATGTTCTAAGTGTTTAGACTGATGCCTGGTGGGCAGTAAGGACTCAACGTCAGCTCTCACTATTGTTAATAAGACCACAGATACCTCGAGGAAAAGCTGCCAGGTGGACTAGATCATTCCTTGCTATGCATTATATTAATGAAATTCCTTGTCTGCTTTGTAAGATATTAGGGTACTTCTACATGAAATTCCAAACCCTGTATCTACGCTCTTAATTACCTTTTTGGAATTCTCTGTAGTTTGGCTTTCGTGTCATTTCCACCTTCAAATTTTCATCTTTGGAATATTTGAATTAAGCAGACTTCTTTTTTTTTTTTTCTTTTGCGGTATGTGGGCCTCTCACTGCTGTGGCCTCTCCCATTGCGGAGCACAGGCTCCGGACGCGCAGGCTCAGCGGCCATGGCCCACGGCCCCAGCCACTCCGCGGCATGTGGGATCCTCCCGGACTGGGGCACAAACCCTCGTCCCCTGCATCGGCAGGCGGACTCCCAACCACTGCGCCACCAGGGAAGCCCCTAAGCAGACTTTCTGAGGACAGGATTACATTGGGCACTCATGGCCCGGTTCTCAGAGCAAGGGATGTGTTAGTCATCGGAACTCTGAGGTGTCCAGGTTAGAAGACCTCTACCACCCATGACCCCGATTCCACAGTGACTTGAGGTAGAGAATGAAGAATACAGATAAATACACCAGAGAAAGTGCTTTTGTTTTCAGGCACATGACATTGGTAGTTCTAAATTGATGACTGGGACACGAAATAATCAGAAAAACACAAGGAATCTCTGGTAGAAGTGACTCAAAGTGATTGCCCTGTTTTCTGTTAGCACCAGTGAAACTTGAATGGTGCAGACAAAAAAATGCAATTGGATGGGGAGTCAAGGGCAATGGACTCTAATCGTTGCTTTGTTACAAATAGTTATGTGACCTTGGGCAAGTCACTTGCTCTTTCTGGGCTTCATATTTCTCCTCTGTAAAATGAAGAAGTTGAACTAGATCAGTGCTTCCCATTCTGGGACACACAAAACACCGGTGGTATGCAACATGGTTTAGGTAATTTTGTTATGTATTTACTTTAATATTTACCTGAGAAATATGCTACGTATATCAACCCCATGATTTCATGGATATTACTGCTTTAAAAAAGTCTAAAAATATTTAAGTTTAGAAAGAAGATGCAAAAATATATGATAACATGTTATATTAGACACTGGTCTCATTTCCTAAGGTGCGTATCCCAGCTGATGACCTTGACTGTGTGCATTAATCATATTTTTTTCCTACATTTTATGATGCTTTGACATCTTGGGGCCTCACAGAGCCAGGAAGGGAGGGACTGCCCCTACAGGGCTAGCAAATTCCCAGAGAGAGAGCAAACAACTTGCCTGAGGGCACACCTTTGATAAGCAAACAACAAACACCAAGTCCAAACTCCCCATTTGTTTCCTTTTGTTAGCCTCCTGTAGGCTGGGACACTATCCCCTCCCACCCCCCCACCCCCCCACCCCCCCACCCCCCCTCCCGGCCCTAAATCACCCCAGGGCCAGGTACTGGACCAGTAGGGACGACCCCTGTAGCCCAGAGTCCACTGAAATTATTCAAACTATCCAATCCTAAACCTGCTTGGCTTGCCTACCCTGACTTGCCCGTTCCTTCTTGAGAAAACCACAAGCAAGGCTCTGGACCATCTTTTCCCCTCATTCTGCCTCCGGACCCACCCTAGTGCTTCCCTGTATAGCCCTGCATGGTGTGGTGTGTCCCTTATTTGGGAATTGTGAACAATAAACTATCTTTTTAATGGCATTTTTCTCCTGATCTGTTGGCCTCACCATACCTGAATAAAAACAACATCCCAGTATGTTTGAAAACAAGATAAAAGGACACCTTTGGTTTACTCTAGTTTAGAAAAACTTTCACTTCATCACCCTGCACGCTGGCCCTTTCTCTGTCTTAAAAATTGTCCTGTGACAGAAAGTAGGTTGGTTGCCAGGCGTGGAGGGGAGGAGGGAACGGGGAATGACTGCTGATGGGCACTGGGATTCTTTTGGGTTGATGAACGTTGTGGAATTAGATAGCACTGATGATTGCACAACTTTGAAAATGTACTAAAAAACACTGAACTGTACACTTTAGCAGGGGTAATTTTATGGTACATGAATTATAGCTCAATTAAAAAAAATTTTCCCCTTGACATTTCCTCTCCTCCTGTCAAACTCCTACTTGTCCTGCAAGATTCACTTTCGATGCCTTCTCCTCCCCCAAAGCTTTTATTGATACATGAATTACCTATAGTCACTGTAGTTCTTCCTGATGTGGTTTAAATACCGGTTTAAATAGGGGTACGGGGTTAAGAAAAAGAAACCCTTTGGGAGACCCGGCTCTACTGTCCGTGAAACTTGCCATTTAACACTTTCTTCCCTTCTCTTCCCTCTCCCCTTGATCTGAGCATTGGTAGGCAAATCCTAGTTTGACTTCAGTAAAACAGAATCCCAAATGTGTGATTTTTTGCTGTGACTTTTCCCACAGTTTTCCCTGGAGCTTTTAAATTTAAAAAAAAAGAGAGAGAGAGAGAAAGGACACTTTGTTTTATAGTTGGAGGCACTGTATTTCAGAGATCGGGGACAGATGAGTTTGGCAGTTAAGTGTGGTCCAAGTCTTATCTTTTCTATTAACTTATGCTGGAAAACATGACTTTTTCTCACCAAAGCCTGTGACTTTGAGAAAACTCTGAATCCACAAATGCCCACTCTGAAGGGCCGTGAGTTAATAAAATTTCAAGAGATGTTGACTCTTTAAAAGATTAACTGAGAGCTTTGAGAGATGGTTTTGGCAGCCTGTTCCTTGGTTCCTGGGAAAGGGAAAACCAACCCTACTACTTCTACTTATCTGTCCATATCTTGTCTATGCTAACTGTCCGTTATCTTTTTCTTTGAAAGGGTACAGTAACCCCATTCATGAAAGAAGTTCCTAGAAACAGTGATTATCTGTAATGGTGCATCTAAGATAAGACAGCACTCTCCCTAACCTCCTTTACTCCGGTAAAGAAAGCCCCAGCCAAACCTTGATCACCTTGAAGAACACCTGGTTAAGTGAAGGGAGGACCGTTTAGTAGTCAGACGGTGGGTGGAATTGAGGGAGTTAAGGAGCAGGCCGGGGTATTCACTCTTCCTTTCACGCTCGGAAGATTCTTGTGCTTCTCAAACTGTAAAGGATACACACATCACCTGCACACCTTGTTAAAATGCAGATTCCAGTTCAGCAAAACTGAGTGGAGCCTGAGATCCTGCATTTCTAACAAGCTTCCACTTGATGTTGACTCTGCTGGTCCAGAGACCACACTGAGTAATAAGGAATATCTCTGATTTCCTAAGCATCTTGAAAACCGAGATCCAAAAGAAGTTTCTGAAAGTTGAAACTCTGGGATTCTTTTTTGCTAGTCCTAGTTAAACTAACAGTGGCAATAATGATTACAATGACAACGATGACTGACACCGATGGAGAGCTGAGTATACACAGGGCAAGCCTAGCCTCCCTATAACTGTTACCATCTTAGAAAAGGACCACCTGGGGTTTGGAGACACCAAAGAAGTTGCCAGAGGTCACTTTGCTAGGAAGTTGCAGAGCAGTAGCCCACACACTATCTGGCCTTACAGGTGGGCTCTTGAATGGACTGTCTGTCACCTTCCATTGTCTTATTTTAGGTTCAGTGAAGCCAGCATGCAAAGCTTGACTTTTGTTTTCAAAAAGGAGCATTTTCCTTGTGCTATAGGACTAACTCACTGGTGCCAAGTTATCCATGAAATCAGATGGAAAGGACAGGCAAACATAGGCAAAAACTCAACCAATAATGGCTTGCAGGCTTAGGCTGCACTGATAGCAAAAAGTTTCACCCAGTGACTTACTTTTTACCCTGCAAAGCAGATACTAGATTAGGAGACTGTTGCCACCCTATATGGGGCTTATTCAAAATTGGTGAAGAGGTAAGAAAAATGTATCATATGTTTTTACATCAAAATTATGTTATCCTCCTTGAACAAAAAAGAAAATGCTTGGAAAGGATACCAAAAGTATAATGGATAAAAGAAAACATTTCATAAATTGGACTTCATCAAAATTAAAAATGTATATACTTCAAAATATTTGCAAATGATGCGACCAACAAGGGCTTAATTCCCAAAATGTATAAACAGGTCATACAACTCAGTAACAAAAAAATCCAATCCAATCGAAAAACAGGCAGAAGACCTAAATAAACATCTCTCCAAGGAAGAAATACAAATGGCCAACAGGCACATGAAAAGATGCTCAACGTCGCTAATTATTAGAGAAATGCAAATCAAAACTGCAATGAGGTACCACCTCACAGTGGTCAGAATGGCCATGATTAAAAAGTCTACAAATAATAAGTGTTGGAGCGGGTATGGAGAAAAGGGAACTCATTTACACTTGGTGGGAATGTAAATTAGTGCAGCCACTATGGAAAA
The DNA here is from genome assembly GCF_003676395.1 of Aethalodelphis obliquidens. Lineage (NCBI taxonomy): Eukaryota > Metazoa > Chordata > Mammalia > Artiodactyla > Delphinidae > Aethalodelphis > Aethalodelphis obliquidens. The sequence goes on from NW_020837966.1 coordinate 14,456,843, forward strand.
CAGTATAGAGGTTCCTCAAAAAACTAAAAATAGAGTTGCCATATGATCCAGCAATCCCACTTCTGGGCATATACCCAGACAAAACTGTAATTTGAAAAGATACATGTACCCCAATGTTCATAGCAGAACTATCTACAATAGCCAAGATATGGAAACAAACTAAATGTCCATCGACAGATGAGTGGATAAAGAAGATGTGGTACATATATACAATGGAATACTACTCAGCCATTGAAAAGAATGAAATAATGCCATTTGTAGCAACATGGATGGATCTAGAGACTGTCATACTAAGCGAAGTAAGTCAGAAAGAGAAAGACAAATACCATATGATATCACTTATATGTGGAATATAAAATACAACACAAATGAACATATCTAAGAAACAGAAACATACCACACGCATAGAGAACAGACTTGTGGTTGCCAAGGGAGAGGGAAGCAGGTGAGGGAGTTTGGGATTAGCAGATGCAAACTATTATATATAGGATGGATAAACAATAAGGTCCTACTGTATAGCACAGGGAACTATATTCAATATTCTGGGATAAACTAGAATGGAAAAAAATATGTATAAGTGAATCATTTTGCTATAAAGCAGAAATTAACACAATATTGTAAATCAACTATACTTCAGTAAAATATTTTTTTTAAATGTATATACTTCAAACCATTAAGAAAGTGAATAGAGAAAATATTTGCAAATCATCTGTCTGATAAAGAACTTGAATTCTTACAACTCAGTAATAACCCAATTAAATAATGACCAAATGATGTGAATATACATTTCACCGAAGAAGATATATGGATGACAAGTGCATGAAAAAAAAAATTAATATCATTAGGCATTAGAGAAATGCAAATTAAAACCACAATGAAATACCACTTCACACTCACTAGAATGGCTGTAATAAAAAAGACACAATAACCAGTGTTGACAAGGACACGGAGAAATTCCCATGTATTGCAGGTGGGAATGTAAAATGGCTCAATTACTTTGGAAAACAGTATCCTTTAATATCTTTTTAAAATAAAATGCATGTGTATTTCTATATGCTTGCAGTTGTTAATTTCCCTTCTCTTCCTTCTTTCTTTCCCATACTATTTTTACACAGAATGTGCTTCGGTGGTTAACTTTGCGATCTAATCCAAAGGTTTCATTGATACTGAGATGGAGTCCCAAAGAATCGGAGGAATGGTCATGACGCAGAAGTCCTGGATTTTGAGCTGGGCATGCAAGAGCTGAAGAGACTACGTGTTGTCTTCCTCTGGGAAGTGGATGAATATGTTTGTGGCTCTATGGGATTCAGTTGCACAATGTTAGCTGGAAATTAAAAAAAAAAAAAGCGTGGCAAGGCATATTGGACAGCTAAAGGAGTAAGCCGAAGTAGACACTGTTATTTGTCCAGCAGCTGACTCTCTCTCTGTTTGGGGAAATCGCCAATTGTGCGTGCTCCCTCTCCTACAATGGAAGCCAGAGAGAGATGACAGAGCATCCCTCTGGATGCCAGGGTGGGAACACATGAGCCAGGGGCAGCCACTCAGCTACATCTGCCCAGGGCTTTGGATTTTGACTGAGCATCACAACAGGGATATTAATGTTCCTTCATGGCGGCAGCATGTTCGTGTCTTGAGGCCCTGGTACTGATGCTGTGTGCTCCCGTTTTGCTCCCAGCATTCCCCTCGCTCCTCCCTTGCTTCTTCCAGGTCTCTCCTTGGCGTCATTTAGGGAAGAGGCCACCTTACCCGAAATAGCTCCCTCATCTGCTTGTCATTCTCTGTTCTCCAACGCTATTCTTCTACATGGCACACATCACTAACTAAAATTATGTATTTAGTTTTAATTGTTTATTTTTTCTATTAAAAATGTAGTCTCCACAAGGATACAAACAGTCTGCCTTGTTCCCTCACTTTATCTCCAGAGCTCAGAACAGTGCCCAGTACATGGAACTGCTCAATGCACTTTTGTTAAGTGAATAAATAAATGAAAATGAGTCCAGGGCCTGGCAGGCCAGGAAAAGCCTGTTAAGCTGCACTGAATTAGTATTAGTTCTATATCAGGCTTACTTAGGGGGAAAATTGAGTCTTGAGTGAGTGACAGAAAGGTGAGGGCATGATTTTAGAGTTCACTCCCAGCTGTGACTTGATGTCTATGTCAAGTTATGAAGTTATTTATTTGTGAAGTTATTATGTTATTATCTTATGAAGCATGAACATCTGGCCGCGCAGACTTTAATTTAAAACGGCATCTGCCTGCAGGCCCCGACACAGTATCTGCCAACTTCCGCTCAAATACTTATGAAAACGAAGAAAAAGATAGAAACCAGGCCTGATAGAGGGTCAAATGCCGAATATCAGAGGAATTTTCACCAATCCTAAGTCAAATGGTACCGTATTAAGAAAACAACCCGTGGTTCTATGAAAGCATGGAGCCTCCTTCCTGAAAAGAAAGTAAAAAGCGCTTCCTTCACAATTAACTGACAAAGGTTAAAAGAGCAAAAGCAAAATACACACCTAAAAGGAATGAAAGAGAAAAGCTTAGAAATAAAAGGATGAGTAACATTTTCCATGAAAATGCCAACAAAACGATCACAGAGGTGGCACAATTATGTTTTGGCAATTTAGAATCTGAGACAAAAATCATTAATGAAACAAAAGAGGCAGTTTTGTACAGATAAAGTTACAATCCACAGCAAAGACAGAACAGTCAAAAACCTAAGTGTATCATTTATCACAGATCCCGAAAAAAAGGTGAAATAGGTAGGAGGCAAGTGTGATTTTAAAACATTCTCCATACACTTTTACAAATCTGGTAGTTAAAAACTATAAATAGGTCGAGGAAGAGAATTTGAACAATAAAGTTAGTAAGAATTGATATGTATATTTGTATACAGAAACGATATCTTTCTCTTGGGCATCCATTAATGTTTATAAACATTGACTATGTATTGGCACATCGAGAAAACAACTTCCCCAACTGAAAATACAGAGGTCAAATATCCTCCACATAGTGCAATAAGATTAGAAATGAATAACAAGGCTTCCCAGGTGGTGCAGTGGTTAAGAATCCGCCTTCCACTGCAGGGGACATGAGTTTGAGCCCTGGTCCGGGAAGATCCCACATGCAGTGGGGCAACTAAATCTGTGCGCCACAACTACTGAGCCTGCGCTCTAGAGCCCACGAGCCACAACTACTGAGCCTGTGCACTGCAACTACTGAAGCCTGTGCGCCTAGAGCCCGTGCTCCGTAACAAGAGAAGCCACCGCAACAAGAGAAGCCACCGCAACAAGAAGCCTGCGCGTGCAACAAATAGTAGCCCCCGCTCGCCGCAACTAGAGAAAGCCCACGCAGCAACAAAGACCCAACACAGCCAAAAATAAATAAATAAAATAAATAAATTTATAAAAAGAAAAAAGAGGGCTTCCCTGGTGGCGCAGTGGTTGAGAGTCCGCCTGCTGATGCAGAGGACATGGGTTCGTGCCCCGGTCCGGGAAGATCCCACATGCCACGGAGCGGCTGGGCCCGTGAGCCATGGCCGCTGAGCCTGTGCGTCCGGAGCCTGTGCTCCGCAACGGGAGAGGCCACAGCAGTGAGGGGCCCGCGTACCGTAAAAAAAAAAAAAAAGAAAAAGAAAAAGAAAAAAGAAATGAATAACAAAAGTGTAAGACAGAAGTCTTAGAAATAATAAAACGACTTCCTCTAAAAAATATTGAGGTAAAAGAGAAATAAAGTGTATACTTAATGACAACTTAGAAATTAATGAAAAGAGAATATTTTCAGAAAACCACCAAATCCAAACTCTGACCAAAATCATTGGCTTAAATGTTTTCATTATTAAATAAGAAAGAATAAAAATAAATGAGGTGAGCATTCAACACAAACCTTTATCAAAATGATTAAACATACACATTGAAAATAAAAGGAAAAAGAAAAAATATCAGAGCAAAAATTAGTGGATCTGAAAAAGAATAACCATACAATTGATAAATAATTCTATGAGCTTAAAAAGAAACAGGTGAAATAGAGAAATCTCAGGAAATTTTCACCCAGAAAAAAAGAGAAATTTTAAATGGAGCAGAGTGAGGGAAAATCAGATACTCTTTTCTCTATTAGTATGTTTGAGGATTTCCAGGAAGAGAATGATTGGGACTTCCCTGGTGGTCCAGTGGGTAAGACTCCGTGCTCGCAATGCAGGGGGCCCGGGTTTGATCCCTGGTCGGGGAACTAGATCCTGCATGCATGCCGCAACTAAGAGTCTGTATGTTGCAACTAAAAGATCCCACGTGCTGCAACTAAGACCCGGTGCAGCCAAAATAAATAAATAAAAATAAATAACTAAATAAACTTAAAAAAAAGAAATGAATGATTATCCAAGATAACATAAAACTAACAAATAGGGGCTTCCCTGGTGGCACAGTGGTTGAGAATCCGCCTGCCGATGCAGGGGACACGGGTTCGTGCCCCGGTCCGGTAAGATCCCACATGCCGCGGACGGGCTGGGCCCGTGAGCCATGGCCGCCGAGCCTGCACGTCCTGAGCCTGTGCTCCGCAACGGGAGAGGCCACAACAGTGAGAGGCCCGCGTACCGCAAAACAAACAAACAAACAAACAAAAAAACTAACAAATAATTGTGGAAGAAAATGGAATTATGTATCAAAAAATCATCTCTAAAGTAGCTTCTGAGGCCAAACAAGTGAGGTTTTCAAACCTTCAAATATTAGATAATTCTTGTGTTTAATACATAAACTTTTTCAGAGTAAGATATGCTAGGGCTGCCATAATAAAATACTATAGACGGGGTGGCTTCAGCAACAGAAATTAATTTTCTCACAGCTCTGGAGGCTGGAAGTCCAAGATCAAGGTGCTGGCAGGTTGGTTTTTGGTGAGGCCTTTCTCCTTAGCTTGCAGATGGCCCCCTTCTTGCTATGTCCTCACGTGGCCTTTTCTGTGTGTGCCACACTCCTGCTGTCTCTTCCTCTTAGAAGGACACCAGTCCTTTCAGATGAGAGCCATGCTCTTATAACTTCCTTTAGCATTAATTATCTCCTTAAAGGCCCCATCTCCAAACAGTCACATTGTGGGTTAGAGATTCAACCTATGAATTTTTCTGGGGGCGGGGGGAAGGGGGCACAATTCAATCCATAACAGATATAACTGTGAAAGAAGAAATCTGAAGTTTAAAGGTACGTCTGGCAGAGTACCTACAGGTATGGTTATGTCATCAGTAGTTACAATAATAAATATTCTTTAGTACTTTGCAGTTTACAAAACTTGCTCATTTATACTATTTCTCAAGTCACTCAAATATCACGTCATCACTGAGGCTTCTCTGAAGAGCACCTCCACGTAACACGTGCTATCATGTATGTGTAATAGTTCCTCCAGCCATTGCTCTCTAACTCGTTACCTGGCTTTATTTTTCTTTTTAACATTTATCATCATTTGCTACATTTATTTAGTTAGTTAGCTATTGCTTGTCTCCTCCACTAGAAAAGGCTTCCTCAGAGCCTTTGTCTATTTTGTGCACTATTGTATCCCAGCAACTAAAACAATGCCTGGCACATAGTAGGTGATCAATAAATTCTTACATAAAAGAGGAAGTTATCATGTGATCACCTCAATTAACCTTGTGTAGGTGTGCTAACAGATGAGCATTCAGAAGCTCCTATAGTCATAGGAGAGGGCTTCTGATTTCCCATCCCATACTCTTTCTGGTATCAAAAATCATATTCTTCATGACTCATGTTCTTATCTTAGATGATTAAATACATTTTTTGAGGGGGGAAAGCTTCACTGTGATATAATTCATATACCATATACTCGATCCATTTAAAGTGTACAATTCAATCATTTTTAGTATATTCACAGAGTTGAGCATTCTTTACCACAATCAATTTTAGAACATTTTATCACCCTGAAAAGAAACCCCAATATAGCCAATATGTTGATTAAACAGCAGTTACGGTGGAGTAATACACAGCCATTAAAAACTACCTAGGTCAGGGGCTTCCCTGGTGGCGCAGTGGTTGAGAGTCAGCCTGCCGATGCAGGGGACACGGGTTCGTGCCCCGGTCCAGGAAGATCCCACGTGCCGTGAAGCGGCTGGGCCCGTGAGCCATGGCTGCTGAGCCTGCGCGTCCGGAGCCTGTTGCTCCGCAACGGGAGAGGCCCCAACAGTGAGAAGCCCACCTACTGCAAAAAAAAAAAAAAAATTACCTAGATCAGGAATTCTTAACTTTTTCTTGTTCCATGGACCCCTTTGGCAGTCTAGAGAAACCTAATGGATGGTCCCTTCTCAGAATAATGTTTTGAACTGTACAAAACAGAACCCACAGGACTGCAAAGGAAACATTACATGGAAATAAAGTTATCAGAATATAACTTTTCTGGTAATAAGTCAGTAAATATGATTCTTCTTTTTAAAGGCGTAAAGTAAAAAGATCTAGTAGCAGATCTAATAGTTATAATTTTGAGGTAGCGGTAAACAAGATGTCTGTGACAAGCTCTAGACAAATTCACAGGTACTGCTAACATGACTGTGATTTGTTGCCTATATCAATCATTGAGAGAAAGGTTAAGTTTCCATTAGAACTGGTGAAAATAAAGATGTAATCGTTTTCCCCACCCAAATTCATAAACCCTCAGGTTTAAAACCCATGGGCTAGCTCATGGGTTCCCAAACATTTTCTGTAAAGGGCTAAATAGTATTTTAAGCTCAGAGGCCACACTTTCTCAGCCAGTGCAGCAGGAAGGCAGTCATAGACAAGGTGTAAACAAGTGGGTTGGTTGTGTTCCAATAACAATTTATTTACCCAGACAGGCAGAGGACCTGATTTGGCTTCTGGGCCATAGTTTGCTGTCCCCAACCTACAGTACTATTTTCTAACACAGAAAAATGTTCCTGAACTGCTAAATGAAAAAAAGCCAGTTATAAATAATTATGCAATGTCCCATTATGATAACAAAAGTATATCTTTTGTGCATAGGTATATAAATGCACGAGTCTGCAAGGACCAACTAAAATCAACAATGATTATTTCCAGGTGATAGGAACATGAACAATCTTTATATTTTTCTATATTCTCTCTTCTTTTTTTTTTCAATCAGTGCAATAGTTTTTTGTTTTGTTTTGGCCCCATCCTAAACCTCCTTTCAGGTAGTGCATCTTGGATCGCCCTTCCTGCCCTGGGCCATCGTCTCTCCCTGACCCTGACCCACTGCTCCTCCCTCAGGATGGCTTCCTCTGAGGTTCTGAGTCACTCTGAAGCAGCAGCCGCCATGGGGAGATTATAAGAAAGGAGAGGTTGCCTTTTCCCTTTAGTCCCAAGCTTCCTCTCCCTCCTCTTGCATAGTTTCCCTGATGGGGAGCTGTTGGTGTGCAGTAGTTTTATAATCATAAAAATAAGAATTAAAATGTATCAACTGGAGGGGTCTTTAAAGGTCCAAACTCAGATGGAGCAGAAATCCCTACAACCGCTCCTTGTGTCTACTTCCTTCGTGAGAAGAAACTCATCGGCATTCTTAAAATCTTTTGAAACAAGTGTAAGTACCGAATTCTATTTTATGCAGTTCAAGACATTGCCCTGAGAAGAGATCCATTAGGTTTCTCCAGACTGCCAAAGGGTCCATGGAACAAGAAAAAGTGAGTCCGTCTCCTATAGGGTTCACCCCACAGATCCTGGTTATAGCCCTCTTAGAGTTAAACCATCCAAGCTTAGCCTCTCGCTGCAGCACTCTAAGGGTTAAAAGCAAAATCCATATAAAGAGTCCAGCACAGGACTGGCAACTGGAGATCCTCTGTAAATGTTCACTCCATCCTCCCTTCCATCTACAGGTCAATGTTATCAATTTGGTATTAGAGTCCAGTCTCTTCTCTGAAATCTGCTCACTTCTGGAATGGGTACCTTTGGTTCTCCTACCAGTTCCTCATCTGCATCAGACCCAAGACCCACCTCCGCTGCTCCTCTTAAGTCCTCTGCTTTATTCCTTGCTGGCAGGACCCTGATGGTGTCAGGTACCGACTTTGCTATGTGTTTCAGGAAGGTGATCCTTCTTCATCCCCAGGGAGGATAGAGTGCTGATTAGTATAAATCAGTGGTTTTCCAACTGGGACCATTTTGCTGTGTAAGGGACATTTGCCAATTACTGAAAACATTTTTGACGATCAAGACAAGGAGGGTACTACTGGCATCTAGTGGGTAGAGGCCAGGGATGTGTCTAAACTTCGTATAATATGTAAGACAGCCCTCCAACAATAAATTCTCTTGTCCAAAGTGTCATTAGTACCATGATTGAGAAATCTTGGTCTAAGCAAATCACGGCAATTCCATTTCCTCTTTCAGGCGGTAAAACTGGCCTGTGAGTTCAAGAGGAGGCCTAGGAGAAAAGAATTTTTATCTCTGATATAAATATAATGCATGAGAACGTACTGCCTTCCTTCTGGTCTCTGCACATTCTCAGGGAAAGATGTGATGATTGGAGTTGCAGTAGCTTTGTATCATTAATACAAACAGGATGGTAGAGATAAGATGTGAGAAACACCTAGGTGCTCAGTGATCGCGGCGTCTTAGAAACAACCCTGAAACCTCAGTAATGGTCCTGACTTCTTACTGGTGAGATAATTTTATTTTAAAATTTACCCTTAGTTCTTTTTCTGTTACCGGTAGCCTAACACACCCTAATGGATACATCACCCTACATGGCCTTAAACCCCATCACCAGCCTTCCTGGTAGGTAATTCTTTGCTCTGAAGAGAAGTCTGAAGATAAGATCATACCACATTTTCTGGGCAGCCTCTCTCCCTGTCTGCCCCTGACACCAGGACCCGGTGGGAAGAACACTTTAGCACTGCAGCCTTGGTCACCCTTCCTGCCAGCCTGCACACCGTATTCTGCAGGCTTTCTTTACTAGGCTGGGTCCTGACTGATGTCAGGTTTTCTCTACTAGGCTGGATCCTGACTGAGGTGTTATAATCGGCAAGGGAGATGATATCTGTCACCACCAGAGAGAGTGTGAGAAATGGACAGAGGGCAGACACAAGAAACAGAAGGATGTGAAACTGTCAATCACAGACATACAGAATTTGAAATGTTAGCTGCAGAGTGAATAATCAGGGTCACCCTGACTCCTCCAGTCCCCCATTTTATAGCTATAGAAGCGTAGACCTAAAAGAGTTTAGGGACCTACTCAAGGTCACAGAGCTTTGATAGCAACAGAGCTGAGACTAGGAAGTCAACTGAGAGGACTGAGCCCCTAATGTGTCCACAATGTTGTGCTCTGTGTCTGGTCAACCCCGCCCCCCATCCCCCATGAAGTGTAAGTTAATTCCCAGGCTCTTCTGATAAAGATCTTGCACTGGAACAACAATAAAGGCAATGAGCTGAGCACCTACTATGTGCCAGCCACTTCGTATATTTATCTTGAACCTTCACCATCACCCTGAGCGGTGAAGGTTTTTCCCATTTTGCAGATAATGCAGATTGGAACCTGGAGAGGTTGACCAGCTCGCCCGAGGCCACATAGTCAGAGGTCCATGTACAGAAACCCATGTCAGATGCTAGAGCTCACGCTGATTCCACAACACCTACTGCCTCACCTCCTAAGCATCAAAGCCACCCACCCTCACTAATGACGGGAACAGACCTAACGTGGGGGCATCTAAGGTAAGATTTTGTCTTCATAGTCTTTGCCAAATGGATGCTGCTTCTTGGCAGTGACTTTAAGAACAACTTAAAGTGACAGGTTGGGGAAGATAGTTCAGATGGAATCAAAAACTGCCCCCTGCAGTTGAGGAGAAGGGGGGTTTGGGCAGGGTTCAGGGGGCGTGGTGGAGAGATGGAGATCTTGCTGGCTCCCAGGTCAGATCCCCTGAGGAGTCACCCCATTCTCCCCTCTGAGCTCCCCTCCAGCACGCTAACTATCAACTACATGACGGTAAGAGCACAATAGCTATCGTTTCTTGTGTGGTTGCCAGTGTCAGGACTGTGCTATTCATCCGAATAAGGATGAATAAACTACAACCCACTGAGCTTACAGAATTTCCTTTACCTCTCTCAAAACCTAGCGAGGTCGAGAACTTTCACGTGACCTGGAGACTCAGCAAGGTGAAGACTGTTGCTCAAGGACTTCCCTGGTGGCACAGTGGTTAAGAATCCACCTGCCAATGCAGGGGACATGGGTTCGAGCCCTGGTCTGGGAAGATCCCACATGCCACGGAGCAACTAAGCCCGTGCGCCACGATTACTGAGTCTGCGCTCTAGAGCCCGTGAGCCACAACTACTGAAGCCCGCATGTCTAGAGCCCGTGCTCTGCAAAAAGAGAAGCCACCGCAATGAGAAGCCCACGCACCGCAACGAAGAGTAGCTCCCGCTCACCACAACTAGAGAAAGCCCATGTGCAGCAACAAAGACCCAGCGCAGCCTAAATAAATAAACAAACAAACATGTTAAAAAAAAAAAAAGACTTTTGCTCAAGGCAACACAGCTGAGCAGTCATTTCCGTCATGCCTCTGGGTCCCTCTCGTGTCTACCATCCCCACCTCATCCCCATCTGCCTGCTTCTGACTCTGTGCCTGTGCTCCAGCTGAGCCGCTGCCCAGAATGCCATCATCATGCCTCCTCTTCACAGTCATCCATCAAGGCTCAGAGGAGATCCCCCATCCTGGGGGGAAACACATCTGTGACCACTTTATTCTACAGAACTTTTTCCCTCCTCTGATGCCTTAAAAAAAATTCTCTGAACTTTATTACGAACGTCTTCTTACACATATCTTGATCTATTTAAGTCACTGCTTCACATAAAAAAAATACACATGATTTTTAAATACTTCTCAAAATAGCCCCCAGAAGGCCACCACTTGCTAGTTATGCAACTTTGTTCAATCACTCTCAGAGCCTCAATTTCCTCAGCCGTCCAAATGGGGACAATCTTATCAAGCACTCGATGGCTTGCAGGGTTCTTGTGAGCCCTCAAGTATTATATAGGAAAATGTTTACTGTAATCCTCTAGACCAGGGACTGGGAAGCCAAATGCCTGCAGGAGTTAGGCAGCTAATGTAAATGAGAGAAGAAGGCCAGAGTGAGGCAATAGGGATTGGTGGGGACTGTGGTACCTGGAAACCACATGTTTCATCTAAAGGGGACAGTCGTTGTCCAGCTCCAGACAAGTGCTGCCATGTAGGAACAAGGAACTGGTGTTGCTGGAGCTTAATTTTTGAAGAGAAATCAGAAATATAAACATTTTATAACATTTCTTCATTTTTGAAACATTGTTTATGCCAAACAAAACCCAGAGTCTTCATTAAACAAGCCTCTCTAGTGAAGGTGGGCTCTTTGTATTCACAGTCCCTATAATTCTTGTTTAATGCAGACCATTGGAGATTTGACATAATCAGAATACCTAGGGTAGTGGAAATATAACTGGTGGCATGTGAAATTCCTTGCATCCTGGAAGAAACACAAGGGGGATTTAGAGTTGTGTCTAATAAGCTACATATTACACTGCAGCTCAAATTCACGATGGCAATGATGTGTAATATCATGGCCTAGATCCTTGAGAGGGGCCTGACTTTATTTTTTGAAAGATATTTTATTAGTGAGCAAAAAAATTGGTTAGTGTGGGGTTAGCAGACATGAAGTAAGCCATCCAGTATGCCTATCACTACAATCTAACCACCTTATTTTGTGTCAGAGAAAGGGGTAACATGTAATAATAGGGTCATATACCCATCATTTGAATAATTTTGAACTACAAAATGTCCTGGTAGTTTTCACAACTGTGCTCCATTGTTTGAGGATGTTACCTACTAAACTGAAAACATAAATTTCATATCTACCACATTTACACCAGCAACAGTAAAAAATACAAGCCTAAATTTGCAAAATCCATAATAATTTAGTGATGGAATTTTTTAATAACATGCAGTATATAAATGCAGATTTTATGTAGTGTTGACAAAATCATTTTTCAGCTTGCAAAATGGGACTGCAATATTACATTTTTCACTTCAGTAATTTTTTATATCGTTTTTGCTTTCTATAATGAATGTGAATGCCATCTTTTATGAATGCAACTTGCCTTTTTCATTACAGAAATTTTGTTTGATGTTATCAGTAAACTTTGGTATGATATGAAAAAAAAAAAAAACCCAGAGTCTTTCCTATAGGAAGCCAATATACAACTATGCTTTATGTATGTGTGCATTGTTCCAAACTAGAACAGGCATCTGGATTGGATGCCTGAGTTATTTTCTCTACAATGTTTTTCTTCAATATGTGCTTTGTGAATCTATGTTTTTTTTGGTTTTGTTTTGTCTGTTTGTTTCTCAATAAGACTATAAAGTTTTTGTGGGCAGTTCAAATCTTCTGTATTGAAGTACAATTCAAACCCGATTAATCTTGGTAAATGGTACTTGCTGGTTCGTCTAGCTGTAGGGTTCTTAAGTTTCAGCATGAGTCAGTGTTACTGGAGTTGCTTGTTTAAAATGCTGATTTGCCCCAGCAATTCCACTCCAAGTTATACACCCAACAGAAATGTGTACATATATTCATCAAAAGACATCTACTAGAATATTCATAGCAGCATTATTCATAATAGCTACAAATTGAAATCAATCCAATAGTCCATCATCAGTCTCAGAATAAATCTAAAAATTATGATAATATTCACAATAAAAAAAACACACAACGATGAGAATGATTAAACTGCAGCTACATGCAGCAATGTGGATGAACTCACAAATCATAATGTTGAGCGTTTAAGAAGCCAGAAACCAAAAAGTGTATGTTTCCACTTATATGTATAGAAATTGGCAAAACCTCATCTATGGGCTATAAGTCAAGATAATAGGAACTGCTGTAGGGAGGCAGTGACAAAGGGAACGAGATGGAGGAGGAGGGAGCAATAAATTAAGAGTTTGGGATTAACAGGTACACACTGCTATATATAAAATAGATAAACAACAAGGACCTACTGTGTAGCACAGAGTTAGCTTATCTTGTAATAACCTATAATGGAAAACAATCTGAAAAAGAATACACACACACACACACACACACACACACACACATACATATATATATGTATGTATAACTGAGTCACTTTGCTGAACACCTGAAACTAACACGACATTGAAAATCAACTATACTTCAACAACAACATCAAAAAACTTAAAAAGGGAACAAGGCACTTTGGGGATGCTGGCAATACTGCTGATTACAGGGGTGTGTGCAAATTCATTGAGCTGGATGGACACTTATTTGTAGTTTTCTGTCCATTATTAACACTGCAATGAAAAGTTAAAAGGCTAATTCCAGGGCCCCGCCCAGACCAACACAATCACTCCCCGGGCAGTACCAATGCGGGTCAGCAGAGGACTCCCCCTTCGAGAAAGCCGCGGTACTTGAAGGAGCACACATTTCTTCCTAGAGAGGGTTTCTATAAGCACTCTAGGCTAAGCCACCCAGCGCCTGCCTTTTCTGCTCTCCCTTGTATATTCCCACATTTTACTAGAAGCAAAAAGTGACAAAATTAAGAGGCATTATGGGTACATTCAAACAGTGGCACTTGAGGCAACAGAGAAGGACACACCTGTGATAACGTGCCAGCTTATAAAATATGGCTAAATAAAATTAAATGCTTATGGGGTGACTAACGTGCCCTATCCCCAGGGGAAAACGTCAAGTGTTCACCGTTGCTGAATGTCAGCTGAATCCTGGTTTCCCCGGGGGGAGGAGAGCTGGGTGGAGGCCAAAAGGATCTGGGGCTTTTTCCTGGAAGGAAAAAGGGGAGATTCTGAGACTGAGTAGGAATAGGGAATGACCAGCATCATGGATGTTTTGGGAGCTGTGCTTCCAGGCTGTTTTTGTCAGTGTGAGAAAGCTGAGGCTGAGAGACGTATTCAGGTGACAGATATTTACATTTTGTGCTCTAGCGTTTAAGAATCCAGAAATCAATTGAATGTCAAAGGGAAACCAGGAATGAATCCTTTAATAAGCTACAGGAAGACGAAGATGGTATCTATCAGCTTCATCTTTGAATCCCCAGCTCCTGGCACCATGCCGCGCACATGAGAACACTAAATAAATTCAGTCATTCAACACCTATTTATTGAATACCTAGTCTAGGTTAGGTACCATTCTAAATAGTTCAGACAGAACAGGCAGAAGTCCCTTCCAATGGCTCCTGCCTCACTCAGAGTCTAAGCTGGAGTCCTCACAGCGAGTGAGTGACCACAAGCCTGACCTGGTGGCTAGTACCAGCTTAGAATCTTACATTTAACCTAAGTACGTCTAGGCCTGCAATTCTGTTTTATGCACCATCTTCAAACTTGAAATAAAATTGTTTTAAAAAGAGAAAGTTTCTTTAAATGACATGATTTTTAAATTAACTCGCCATAAAAGACAATTCATTTGCATGACTTTGATCAGTTTTTCATTTTAAAAAAATCTAAAATTTAGTTTCAAAGGAACTTCAAAAGAAAAGATTATCTAGGTACCATCCAAAGTTATCCTCTAGGTTCCCCACAGGGCCACAGGTACTATTTACTTGGAGAAACATTAGAAGGAGGACACCAGGGATGGAGAGGAATACTTTTAGGATCGAGTCTCTTGATGACACTTTTGTCCGAAGGCTGGGTCAAGTATGTAGCCTGTTGCCGGGGGCAGAGAGGGGGCAGATAGAGAAAGGGGCTGGTTCCTTCCAGAAAGCCTGAAAATAGACACATTGGTGCCCAGCTCTGGAACATTTACATAAGACAGGAAACCTCATCGTGCACAGGACAACTTTTGCCTACGGAGACCTGGCAACCCATTAAAGTGGCTGTCAGGCTGTGGGGCTTGGAGTCTTCAAAAAAGAGCAGATCCGCAGAGTTTAACATTTATGCCCCAGGACTGTAGGCGCACCATTCCGAATGCACTATTCACATAGGTTCTGGCTGACATCTCCTGGGTCCTATTGCTTTTTCTCTGCCTTCTTGAGTTTAAGTATTACTCAGGTATTTAGAAAGAGGGAGCATAACACTTGGCTGAGATCCATCATAGTTCAGTGCAATCAACTTGCAACAAGCCCTGAGATATTCTGCAATACTGATTTTGTTAAGTAAGTGAACAGGGGCGAGAGTGAACCAGACAGAATTACAACCAGCAGCAACTTTTTTATCAAGCGCCTACATTATGCCAAGAGCCTTGTTAAAGACTTTTTACTGTTCGTTTATGCCCAGTGACTCTATAAAAGCGGGTCTCCTGAGCTCCACTTTAAGGATGAGGGAATGTAGTAAGGTTAAGGAACTTGCCTGAGGTCCTGACATGCCTCAGTTCAAAGCCTCATTATGCTTCATAGAGCCTCATTATAGAAGTTCAGAAAACAGATAGGGTTTTAAAGACAAAGACAGCAAGGCTCTGAGAAACGTTGCTCTACCAGGGGAGTATGTGGAAAGAGAATTTAATGATATCTGTCTGGTATTGGTTGGACAAAGTTAAGAACGTACATGAAACAGAGCTGTACTCAATGTTAAGACCAACCATCGGGGTCCACACCTCAGTGTGGAGGAATCGTTAACACTGGGAGACGAGGAGGCGTGTTTTTGTAATGAGCTTCTCTGGAACCAGTGACATACCTGCCATGGCTCTGCTAGCATCATGCCACTGACGTCCTGGGAAGAGCGTGTGCCAGTCACCTGGCTGTGCCTCTACACAAGGGTGGAATCTGGTAAGACTGGGTGGAGTATTGCTAATCCATTCCCCTATCAGTTGTTCACACAAAATGCCCATCTGGCTGTCAATTTCAACTTTGAAAGGTGGTCATGTGTTCACGTAAGATTCCGATATGAACGCTGTTCACCAGAGCCTTGGCCTTCACAGATGTAACACTTAGTGATGATGATGTTAATGCTTAATATGTCCCAGACACTCTTTTAGGCATTTTTTCATGTGACTACTCATTTAACCTTTGAGGTCACCACTATTAAGCCCATTTTACAGATGAAGAAGGTGAAGTTAGTAGGTGTGTGATACTGGGTGAGTTTACTGCTTACTTACCAAAGCAGAGAAGTAAACTCACCCAGTATCACACACCTACTAGCTAGCAGAGCTTCAGTCTAAACTAGGACAGGATGTCTTCACAATTTCAGTCTTCCGGAGTCATTGAAGACCCAAGATGTAGAGTCCTTTGTCATACTTCAGAGGTATGAATTGAAATTCACTTGCTATAAGGGACTTGGTACCAGAAGCAAAACACTTAGGTAGTGACTTAGGCCAGCTCATGGACCGATATCTGAATCTCAGAAAAGTTCTGTTGTTGTCTAGTTTACTGAATGTGGACCTTTTGTGGGAAAATTATATGACACAGTGGATTTAATAATTATGCTTTTAACTACAAGTGACAAAAAGTTCTTAAAGTAAAGTTCTTAAAGTAAAAAGTTCTTAAAGTAATAGCAGTTTTTAAAGTAAAGACAATTTTCTCATATAACAACAAGTCTGGAAACAGGTGCACGTTGGTGATGTCTCCCCTCATGGTACCAAGATGGTTGCAGCAGTTCCAAGCATCACATCTTTACACACCACCATTCAAAAACAATAAAAAAAAAAAAAAAAGAAGAAGAAGAAGGAAGTGGGGCAAAAAATATCCTCTTTTTAAGGAGGAAAATTACTTTCTAGAAGTTCCCCTACCTCCTTCCTGTCACATTTCATTGTCCAGAACCGTGTCACATTTCAACTCCTAGACTAGCATGTCTCAACTTCAGCCTTGTTGACATTTTGGCACAGATAATTCTCTGTGGTGGGGGGTTGTCCTGGGCATTGCAGGAGGTTCAGCAATATCCCTGACCTCTACCCACTAGATACCGGTAGCATTCTCCCAGTTACAATAACCCAAAATGTCCCCTGACATTGCCAATGTCCTATGGGTGTGTGTGTGTCTTTAAAATTGCCTGGGTTGAGAACCACTGCCCTAGACGAATGACTGGCAGAGAGAAATGGATAGTCATAACTGGCTCAGACCAATCGTGGCGCATCCCTTGAGGCTGGGTACACTGCTGCCTGAAAAGAGTTCTGTCTAAAGGAGGAAGGGTAATGGCTTTGGGTTTGGCAATCATTCCCCTTGTTGCTTTCCTGTCATTCAAAAAAAAAGAAAAAAAAATGCTTTTCTCTCTTCCCACATCCAAGAAAGCACTTCATAGGGCATATCAGGAAGAATCAGGTCACAGAAATGGGAGCCTCAGCGATATCTAATCTGCAGCTTTGGTGGCCATGGAAAACAATTGGGAGTCAGGGTGGCCAGTCCTCTTTTTATTTAGAAAATCTACACCAAGCTACCTCTCTTTGAAGGCATTCCTTTCTTTTCTTCTTGCCCCTCCTCCCTTAAAAAAAAAAAAAGAAAAAAAAAGACAAACGTGTATTTGTCCAGGGCTATTTGGTAAACAAGGACTTCTAGTGGAAAATTCTTATATTCGTTCCTCAGTTACATGTTTCGAACATTTAAAAATACATGTTGGTTAAAGTATAATTGGCCATTTTATTCCTAATGTGAGGACAGTCATCCCATTGTAAATATGATTATTGGAGGGTGCAAGTTTTAAGAACAACAGCCAACATGTTTTGAGCATCTGCTATGTTCTGGGCACTCTGATAAATTGCAGGACGTGGATGAACGTGAAGGAGGTGTCAGGACTCCATTTTACAGAGGAAGAGCCGCAGAAGTTCCGTGACTTGCCTGATTTACACAGCCAGGAAGATGAGGCGCTAACCTCTGAACTCAGAGAACTTGAATCATCACCCTTTCTTGTTTTAAAGCCACTTTCAGAAATTAAGATTATGTATCAAATCATTGTCCAAAAAACTAGTCAATTTTATGCCTAAACACACATACACACATCAAACAAAAACCACATCAAACTTTTAAATTGGATGTTTGAAAACCATTGGTGAATTCTGTCAATTGGCTGCCCAAGGTCATTTCAATCTCACGCTACCTAATATTAAAGTTTCAGTCAGTCTTACGTGGAAGATGGATTCAGAACTTTCGGCTAGGGCTTCCCTGGTGGCGCAGTGGTTGAGAGTCCGCCTGCCGATGCAGGGGACACGGGTTCGTGCCCCGGTCCGGGAAGATTCCACATGCCGCGGAGCGGCTGGGCCCGTGAGCCGTGGCTGCTGAGCCTGCGCGTCCGGAGCCTGTGCTCCGCAACGGGAGAGGCCACAACAGTGAGAGGCCCCGGAAAAAAAAAAAAAAAAAAAAAAAAAAAAAAAGAACTTTCGGCTAGAAAACACTGCTTGCATTTAAAGGGTTACAAATGTGACTTCTCTGGGTTTTAAGAACTGTTCTTCAGATCATGGTTTTCATCAAAGTCATATTCTACATTTTTGTAAACATGTTTAATAAGAAAAAGTTAAATAGCAAAAACAATATGAAAGATTGCTCTAAATATGGAAACAGTGGAATGAATGTTATGTTTTAAAGGCGCTCACTGAGGAAAACACTAATTAAAAAGCCCACACTGGGGAGACACAAGAGGGAGGAGATATGGGGATATAGGTATATGTATAGCTGATTCACATTGCTATAAAGCAGAAACTAACACACCATTGTAGAGCAATTATACTCCAATAAAGATGTTAAAAAAAAAGCCCACACTGTGTATCTTAGGGAAGGGAGATACTTCTTCAATGTTTTCTAATAAAACTTTTTTTTCACACTATCCTTTAACAGTTGGAATGAAAGAGAATATTGAGAATTCTCAAATGGGAACCCAACTTTTACTATTAAAGAGAAAACCCAGAGTCAATATGAAATTAGTTACATTAAGAGCTACAGACTCCAGTGAAGGCTGAAAACTAAATAAAAGAAAATTCTGTTAGTTTAATCTCCTTAAAGCCCTGGAGGCATAGAAACTTCAGGAACTGATTAATTTTCTTTTGCTCAGATACTTTATAATGATTCAGCAAAACAAAGTTATAAATACTTCAGCACTGAGTAACATTAAATTGGGAGCAGATTTGAACCTATCCCCCCAAGCCAGTTTGCCTCAGAAGAGTCAGCAATATCAGGATATGCTTCAGTGCAAAAGTTTATCCTGAATTGATTGGAGCAGAGAAAACAGAATCATACATATATGAGTTTACATATATAAACTTCTATTCCTCATCATGTGTTCAGTGCATTTTCCCCCTCTTTGCAATTAAAACAAATCTGATTCAAATATTTAATTTGAAAACAAAGTTAATCAGATTTTGTAGAACTGAAAAAAAAAATAACCTTAGGGCAAGAGTATATGTATAGACAGTCGGTTCTCATTATTTGCAGTAGTTTTGTTCTGGAAAGTCATAGCAAACACTGAATTAGTGAACAGCAAATCATCGTTCCTCAGGGAAATCCTCCCTGTGACTCTTTGGCCATAATATTTTTGTTAACCGGTCAACGAATAACCTTGTTTTATGTATTTCTGTTTAAAGACATCTTATTTAATATATATTGTTGATTCATAAAATTGAACTTGCAGCCAACAGCACTGTAACTCATGTCTGAACGAAGCTTATCTAACACACATATTTTCTCTGTAAGGCACATCAGATAACACTTTAGCACTCTGCTTGGGGGCCATCGTAAATAGCAAAACCACCAACGAAAAGCACAAAAATGTGAAAAGCGTGGTGCTAAATAGACTGTGAAAAGGACACTTGTTCCGAGGCTGAGAGCTGAAACAGGAAGTTTAGAGTCTCCTTCCTTGATCTCAGCTGGGATTGTGCCTGATGGCGACTCAAATTTTTCACTGCTCTGCATGTGTCTGGGAATGATGGCAAGAGTGCTGCAAGTATTGGTTTTGGGTTTACACACAAACTTTAGTGAGCGGGTGAATTTACACATACAAAATGCGTGAATACTGAAGACTGAGTTTCTGCACAGATGTATACAAAAAATCTGTTCTCTGCTTACTGCAGATAAATGAAGGGAAGCATTCTCTCTTCCAGGCTTTTGTATAAAACCCTTGGGTTGCGAGCAGGTGGATTCTTAAGCATGGCAATGGTTATAATAAGCAAGGTTGTGGAAGATAAAGAAAAGGAGAGGCCAGGATGGATCACTGCCTAGGATATAGGGTCCTTAGCAACTTAAAACTACCATCCTGCCCATTTTTCAGGCACATCTAAGGCTTCCAAGTCAGAGAGCTACTTACTGGATGTGTGAACTTGGGCAAAGCATGTAGCTGCTCTGGGCTTTAGTTTTCTCACTTGAAAAATGGGACTAATTCTGGAACACACCTCTCTGAGTTGCCGTGAGGATTCAATGAGATAATTCATTTAATGACTTAAAGCACCAATCCTTGGGAAAACCAGACATGTACCAACTCCTGATGAGATGTGATAAGTGAAACACACAAGCCAGTTATGACATATTGTGGCCAAAAAAGGAAAATGCTGACCAAGCCTCAGAGCCAAGCAAGGGAGAGAGAGGAACAGAGTCACCAGCTCCAGGCTTCGGATGCAATCGGATAAATTCAGAAAATAGGACAGCTGAGTGTTTTGTTTGTTTGTTTGTTTTTCAGTAAGGGCATGAAAAAAAGAAAAGGAAGGGGAGGCTATCCTAGATTGTGAATTGGAAGGGGCATAACAATCAAGGGCAGGACATGGAGAAACCAATTGTAAAAGACACTTTTGAGACAACTGGGGGACATTCGAATATCAACTGGCTAGTTTAACAATATTAAATAATTATAGCTAATTTATTGAGTGTGATGATGGTATTGCAGTTTTGTAGGAAAATGTCCTTATATTGTAGAGATGCATGCAGAAGTGCTAAAACGTGAATGACATGTTCTGAATGACAGGGATTCACTCTAAAATACTATGGAAAGAAAAAGAAAAAAGGAGAGGACTGGGAAAAACTGCTGCTAAATTAGTTATGTGACTAAAATGAATCAATTCCTCCTGAGCGATTGCTGCCTAAAGTACTTTCGGAACTCAGGAGGGAGTTTAGCTCAATTATTCTACGTAGTTGTTATTACTTAGAATGAACATTTTTGTTTGAAAGAGAGAGAGGTAGAAATGCATAAGAGACAGTTGGTAAGTAACAGCTCCCTCTGAAACCTCTTGAGATCTTTGATTTATGAGTTCAAGACTCTTCACTACAACATTCAGGATCTGACATAAACTGAGACCTGAAAGCTAAGGAAGAGTGGTCCAGGCAGAGGGAACAGCATGTGCGAAGACTCTACAGGGCTCTTTGGCATGAGGTTGAAGCCTGGAGACCGGGCTCCAAATCTCTTGCAAAGTAGGTGGCAAACTGTTAAGGTTTGGAAGGCGCATCTCAAAGCTATCAGATGCTGTTCATTTTCTCTCTCTGCCATACACCTAAAAATACTGCTCTTAAAGAGACTCACGTTTGGCAAAGTAACAGCAACCAACCCAGTCCACCCTATAGGGCACTTAAGAGTTTATATATAAAGCTCTTCCTTCCAAGCATTTCTGCACTTTGACTTTGAGCCTACGAGGTAGACAAAGTGGGTATTACTATCCCCAATTTACAGAGCAGGAAACAAAGGTTCTGAAATACCAGGTGTCTTGACCTGAGTCACCAAGTTAATGAGTGGCTAAGCCAGGACGTGAAGCTGGGTCTCTGGCCACTAGATCATTCATAAAGGAATCAGTTCATGACAACACTCACTGATCTTGTATGATTTTGTTGTAGGTGAAAGCTGAGGTCGTAAGATGAGTTAGACCCAGTCCTTCCCCTCACAACCTTAGCCCTCGTAGTTCTCCGCATGTTTAAGCACGGTGTCTAGCCACAGCAGGAGATCACAGACCAGCAGAGTCCTGTGTCCTTCCATTGACCCTTTGGCTTTGCAAATGTTTGCTAGGTTCTGCCAGATGGGTCTGATATTACATTTTAATAGTGAAAACCACTGAGGTGATTTTCACTGACCTACTGGCATTTCATACGAACCCATTCTTAGAATTACACGCTTTAGGTAACATGTTTCAGGCCTCCTGTCTTGCCCTTTTCTAACCAAAATTGCACATAAACGCACATAGGGTTTAAAAAAAGGGCAAGTCTACGTTTGCCCACTACCTCAGAGCCGTCCATGGTTCCCCACTTTATAAGGCAGAAGTGGCAACACGGCGGATTTACAGGCCAAATCCAGCCCTCAGGTTAAATCAGCCTCACTGACAGAGGAGTGGGGCCCTTCCCCATACTGGATCTTCACTCTGTTTTAAATTTGAATTAGTCACCAACACTTACAAATAGGGAAAGTGGTATAGGGGTCTGGATCTTGCCTTCTCTTGAACAATGGGAAGATCCAGCAAGGCTAGTCCTGTATTCTCTCACGGTAACAACTGGCTAGAGTATTGTGTGGCCTCTTTAGGTGACTCAAGTGCACTCCTATTTGCCACAGTCCCCACCATTCCCTATTGCCCCTGGGCCACTGACTGATTCACATCACCTGCCTGGTCTTGGCATTCATGTACAAAACCTCCGGGCTAAAGGAGCAAAGACTCTTTCTTTAGCCCTACATCCATGGCCCATGGCCTCCACCACCAGCCCCAACTCACTTCTCCTGCCTCATCTCCATCCCACTCTGAGCTTTACGATCTGACAATCAGATGATTTGAGTTTCCAGAAAACAGCAAGCCTTTGCTTCCTTGGAACGCCCTTCACCCTCTGCTCAGTTCTGCAAAGCCATATTGAGCCTTCAAGTCCCAATTCAGATCTCATCTCATCCAGGAGGCCTTTCCGGATGCTTATGGTTGGATAAGGATCTCTTTATGTTCCCCTAGTTGCTTGTGCCTCTTTAACTTATGATTTGAGATGATCTGCTTGTCCAGCTGTCTCCCCAGTTGGGAAGCTCCCTCACCTGCCCACACTCACTTTTGTATCCCAGCCCCTAGTGCAGGGCCAAGCACATTTACTGGTGGATGTCATAAAAAGTCAATCAATGGCTCTGAGCCCAAGTATCTCCAGGGAGGAGGCCTTGGGGGTCCCAGACTGAGAAACTTTCTTTGAGTCCAAATCCCCTTCTGTAGCCTTTCCTTCCATTTCTCTCTGTGTCCATTCCAAGAGTCCCTGGCTGTGGAAAAAAAAAATCACGCGTTTGCTGTATTGAGTACTTCAGGCTTTAGATAGGAGATAACTTTTTTTTTTTTTTTCTTTTTTTTTTTTTATTTTTTTTTAGGAGATAACTTTTTAACAATCAAGTCCTTCTGACTTTTTGTCTTTGCACACCTGGCTGGGGTAAGGTGGGACTGTAGGTCAGTCACTGGGTTGCCTTTTGGCCCTGCTGGGGGTGAGGCTGAGGAGATCACTCCCCAAGAAAGGTGCTCCTGGCAATTTGGGGGAGGGAACCACTTCAGAGATGCCAGCCAGAGGCCAGGATGGGTTAATAACTCTAACTGCTCACTGTAGCTATTAATAACCGCCAGTTATTTAGATATGAAGTCACTAATTCACCACTAGTTAGTGGAGGTATTTAGTGAGGAACTAAGTACCTGCTTAAGGCCATCCTTAGAGTGAAGGCAGGGAACGTGGTAGTCTAATTTAGAGACTGCTCTAGGAAACTCACCTGGATGACAGAATTGGCTGAAGATGTTATTACTTAGCAGAACATCCTCAGGGGGCTCCAAGGGAGACACTGATAGATTCCTACTTACCAGGAAGATTAGAGTTTTTCCTGGACAATGTGGATTATGTAGCTGATCTGTTTCCCTCTTTGTTTGAATTGCTGGAAAGCTCAGAGGCAAATTTGTGTCTTGCCTGTTTAAATCTTCATGGTATTCATTTTTGGAATAAACCTCATTCTTAGCTCCCTATTTTTATTTTTCTTTCTTTTGGTTTACCTATTTAAAATAATAATAACTACATATATATATATATATATATATATATATATATATACACACACACATATATATAAAACTTTCCCACCCCGTTCTTCTACGAAACACAAGCACAAAATTAGCAAAAATCGTTCATAGTCATACCTGGAGAGAAACACCCTTATGTTCTAGCATATTCCCTCTCTCCTGTCCCCACAGTACACATATTTTACAAAATGAAATCACGCCATATATAGTGTTTTATAACTGTCACTCCCACTCATTACCTTATGCACATCTTGGATCTACTAGATGTCCCATAATTTAGTCAACCAATATAGGACTGGTGAAGTTTAGGCTAGTTCTAAATTTCTTCATTCACAGAAAGAAATATTTTGATAATCACTCTTCAGGCTGAACATTTACGCACATATTAACACTTCTTGCAATTAAAATTCTTAGAAATTCTCATTGGCTTCTACTTTAGGTCATCTTGCTTTACTTAATGTATGCTGTTGATTACCTTTACTTTCTGGAACAAGCAGAGACATAATTAAAGAGAGAAAGTCAGACACGCCTAACCTCTAGTCCTCAGACTAGCAGAGGCTCAGCACAGCTATCCATCAGTCAACTGGAATTAGCACATGGCTTTTACATTCAGTTTTTCTCTGAGGACTCAACATTAAAAAAACAAGGGCTTCCCTGGTGGCGCAGCGGTTGAGAGTCCGCCTGCCGATGCAGGGGACACGGGTTCGTGCCCAGGTCCGGGAAGATCCCACGTGCCGCAGAGTGGCTGGGCCCGTGAGCCATGGCCGCTGAGCCTCCGCGTCTGGAGCCTGTGCTCCACAATGGGAGAGGTCACACCAGTGAGAGGCCCGTGTACCAAAAACAAAACAAAACAAAAAACCAAGAGATGTTCTCTGTCCTCAAGGGGTTTAAATTCTACTAAGGGAACAGATGAGCAATAAGGTGTGCACCAAGTTACCAAATACAAGATTGGAGAAAATTTCTATCAACAGCAACGTAAGGTGGTATCTGAAAAGTGCCAAAAGCAACAACTCGAGAAGGCTGGTGGGGGCATTCAGCAGGTATTTACTGGACCAAGTGCTGTGTGTGAATAGAACGCAGCTAAGGACACCAAGGAGCTCAAGATCTATGAGGGGTGTGTGTGTGTGAATGGGTAACAGGGAAGGGGGTCCCAGTGCAGAACAACGAGGCAAGTGTACTCAGAGACACGCACAGGATCTTCTAGAAGCTTAGAGGCCAGCTTCTTAAGGGGGAAGAGGAGACCAAAACAGCCTTCCACGAGTGTAGCCTAAAGAACACAGAGAACGCCAGAAAAGAGGCACGAGTGTCTTAGTAACAAACAGACCTTTAGCTGAGAGCAGATGACTCAAACCTTTGACTGTGACCCACACTTAAGAAATTCACTTAAAATCTTAATCCAGTAGAGACTTCTTTTTGTATCTAAGTGACATACAAGTCCGTGTATAAATTCTTTCTGTAAAACATGCAAACTACTCTTTCACTTTTAATTTTAATTCAGTAAAAGAGAGGAGGGTTGCCAGCCACTAAGTTGTTGTTATGACCCATTGGAGTACACTGACAGTTATCGGCCTAAACTGCAGGTGTCCTCAGTTCTTGATAAAGAAAAATTCAATGGGGTCCTGGCTTAGACTCCAAGTCTCCAAAACAGATCAACCCCGTCAGGAAAAGGCTCTGTTAGTGTGAAAATGAAAGTGCGACTAGCTTTCCATTGTCTTGGAAAAGAGAGTAAAGAACGTGTTTTTTGTTCTTTTGAGTGGTTTACCAAAAGCTGCCTCACCCTTTGTTATGCAGAGCTAGTGGCTGGGGAGAATTGACCAGTTTTGTGCAAATTGCTCCTAATCTCTTTTAGAGAGATCTGGGCCTAAAACAGTTAACCTTCAGGAGACTTACACTAATGATTAGGTCTGACCCGAAGGGCTCAGAACCCACAGGGGTGGGCTGCTTTCGGCACAGGGTGTGGTTGATGAACTGAACTCCCCTGGGCTCAGTCGTCTTGGCACAGTGGCTGTGCGTTGGTGAAAAATGGCCAATGTGGGAATGTAAACGGAAGAAAGCTGTAATAAAGCCCCAGACGAGACGTCAATTTGCTTCAGCAGGTGCTTTGACCAGTCAGGACAACTCGGTAATTAACACGCACCCGCAGGTGCGGGACCAGTCTTCAACAGCGCCCCCGTGTGTTCGGGAGAAGCAATGGCAGAAAGTGATCAATGTAGAATTTCTTCGCTTGTGGAAGAGGAGTAACTCCTTCCAGACTCAGTAAGATTCTGGGGTTCTTGGTCAGCTGTGCACAAGGGGAGATGTCTCAAAAGAATGCTATAGAACATCCTGCTATTAGGGAAAGATTAATTATTAAAAAAAAGATGTGACCGGATTTCAACTCTGAGTTTGGAGTCGCCGCAGTAGCCTGGGTACATCTTACTGAACCCATATTCTTAAGCACGCCACCAATGTTCTCCAAGTCTGGTCCCACGACCAGGGGCATCAGCATCACTGGGGAACTTGTTAAATATGCAAATTATCACCCCTTACCCCACTCTGCCCCCCAAGAACTATGAATCAGAAGCTCTGGGGTTGGGGCTGGGCAAAATCCGTATTTTACAAGCCCTCCAGGGGGTTCTGATTCCACTAAAGCCTGACAACGATTGCTTATTGGTTCCCCACCTTCCCCACCTTTCTCTCCTTTTTTTTTTTTTTTTTTTTTTTTTTTTTTTGCGGGCCTCTCACTGTTGTGGCCTCTCCCGTTGCGGAGCATAGGCTCCAGACGCACAGGCTCAGCGGCCATGGCTCACGGGCCCAGCCGCTCCAGCCGCTCCATGGCATGTGGGATCTTCCCAGACCGGGGCATGAACCTGTGTCCCCTGCATCGGCAGGCGGACTCTCAACCACTGCGCCATCAGGGAAGCCCCCTTTCTCTTCTTTAATCCTTCTAATCCTGTGCCTGGGCTGGCTGCTGAAATTAAAACAATAGTTGAGACAAGTTTGTTAAGAGGTTGGAAGAGAGTGCTAAGACTCTGCGGAAGAGCTGGGGCTTAGTTTGTTCCTGAGAGCTGGTAGGATTTGACCAGGCAGAGAACAGACAGGAGGATAATCTAGGCGGAGGAAGAGACGGGCCTTAGTAGAGGGCAGAAGGGACAAGGCATGCTACAGGTCAGGCAGGCAGCCAGTGTGGCTGCACGGAAAGGTGAATCTTTCCCTGTAGATGGGCAGCAAGGCTGCAGAGGTAGTTTAGGGTTAGACTGAGAAGGGCCTGAAATCTAGCTTTAGATGCTAATGCCTTATCTGGTAGATAATAAGGAGGCGTGGGAGATTTTGAGCAAGGGAGTCCTAACATGGACGTTATTTTGGGGAAAAAGAAAAGAAGTAAGACAAATTTACTTTACTGTGTCAGTCACTGTGCTACAGTCTTCCATATATGCTCTCATTTTGTCCTCCCAACAATCCCAGGAAGTACTAATGTAATCCTCACTTAACACAAGACACTGAAGCTTGGAGAAGGCCACATAGCTAGCTAGTGATGGACCTGGGCTCAAACTCAGGCAGCCCAGCTCCAGAACCCACGCGCTTTGAACCACGTATCTCAAACGTTTCTGGACTGAGCCTCAGAGTCAGAAATGTCAGTTACATCACGATCCAGGACACACATACCGAAGTGCTAGGAAACAATACTCAACCGTCGCATACTTTGATTTGTTTTCTCTATTCTATTTTCTTCTGTTCTCGTCTGTTTTATTCTTTGAAGCTTTTTATTTATGGCTCACTAGTTACGGTTAAGTTATGATTTAGTGACGATTTCACATCCCACTAATGATTGGGTTCCAACCCAAGGTTTGAAAAACACTGCATGAGAATATACTACTTTACAAAGAAAAAGCCAACAGATGGGAAATAGCAAGACTATAAAACAGAATAGATTGCATTTAAGCATGTAATTGTTGGGAGCAGGTGAAAAGTGTTATGGTCAGGCATTTGGGAGACAGAGAGAGCGAGAGGGAGAAATCTGAGGTACCCATTTTACAGAGGGGAAAACTGTGACTCAGAGAACTTACGCATCTTGCCCAGCTCCATAATCACTGAACCCGTCTCTCCCCAAGAGTGTCTGACTCCAGAGTCTGTGCTCTTGACCACTAGCTGTGCTGGAACTTCTTCTCGTGACCTTCCTGATGAAAACCACGTTCTCCTTAGCGTGGCCTTCTCCTGATTTGGAAGCTGACCGTAAGTCTGGCTGCTATGTCTGGTCAAATTCTTTTCTTCTTCGTGAACAAAAACTTTCCAAAGTGACGGGAACAGGCGTGTGTGTGGTAGTGGATCCAGGGTCCCCCGCTCTCAGTGGGGAATAGGTTGGAGGTTAGGTTCCAGCCCCTCCTTATTCTGCCAAAGGCCAGGGGCGTCCCAACTGGGGGGAGCATGAGGGTGAGTGCTGTTCCGTTCCACTTTCAGGATGTGGATGTCCTGTCATCCTTTGTGCTCCAGCCACACTCTTGTCCCTTTGTTTTCTTTAAAATTTTATTATTTATTGATTGATTTTAGTTTTTGTCTGCGCTGCCTGGCTTGCGGGATCTTAATTCCCGGACCAGGGATTGAATCCGCGCCCTCGGCAGTGAAAGCGTGAGTCCTAATCACTGGACCGCCAGGGAATTCCCCTAAAAAAATTTTTTTTTTAACTGAGGCATAGTTGATGCATGATATTATATAAGTTTCAGGTGTACAACATAGTGATTCACAATTTTTAAGGGTTATAATCTGTTTATAGTTATTATAAAATAGTGGCTATCTTCCCTGTGTTTTATAATACATCTTTGTAGCTTATTTATTTTATACATGGTAGTTTGTACTTCTTAATCCTCTACCCCAATCTTGCCTCTCCCTCCTCCCCTCTCCCCCACTGGTAACCACTAGTTTGTTGTCTCTGTGAGCCCGTTTCTTTTTTCTTCTATTCACCAGTTTGTTTTATTTGTTAGATCCCACATCTAGGTGATAACAGTACAGTGTGTGTCTTTATCTAATTTATTTCACGTAGCATAGTACTATCCAAGTCCACCCGTGTTGTTGCAAATGGCAAAACTGCATATTCTCTTTTATGGCTGAGTGTCCCTTAGTCTTCTTGAATTTGCCAAGCTCCTTCCTTGTCCTCTTTCCCAGGTCTCAGCCGGGAGTGTCCCTTCCTCAGGGTCACCTGTCCTGACCACCCCAGATAACCAGCTCTCTATCACTGCCCTCTGATTAGCTCTGGTCATTTGTCACCCACCCACCTGTGGGTTTACTTGACTGTCAGCCTCTCCAGTAGAATGTAAGCTCTATAAGGGCAGAGAACACACCACTCTGCCTAATTCACGAACTCCCTGTGCTTAGCACAGGCCTGGCCCCAAAGAGACTCTCAGTAACTATTCCTTGCACAAGTGAACACATCGAGCTGGAGAGCCTTCAAGAGTCATGCCCATGGTGTGAACCTGGGTGAACTCTTCCCTCTCTGCGTCTCAGTTATCTCATCTGCGAAATGGCCTCGAGGTGACCTCTAAGCTTCGTTCCAGCTCTGAAATTCCCCAGCTCTACTGATCTGACATTGGAAACGACTGCGCCCCTCCCCGTGCAGTTCTTTTGCCTTTATCGTCTAATTATTTCTTTAGAAAAGGGGGTGGGGCAGTGCTAGTAGAACCTTCATTCCTTTTTGAGCATTGGGCAGTTTTCCAATTCTTGTAATTGCGTTAGAAGCCCAGCAAACTTAACCAAGTTATTGATTCTGGAGTTTCGGGTCTCCGTTGCTGAGACCAAACCCACAGGCTGGCAGCTCAGTGTTATTTTTTCTCCCTTTCTCTCTCTCTCTCTCTCTCTTTTTGTAATGTTGTGAGATCACAGGGCAGTCCCTGAATCAACAATTCTTTCAGGCTATAATAAAGTCGTATTTTTGAATTTTGCTTTTGACTTTAATTGCACCCAGGCATGAAACGAGAGAATGAGGGTGCCGTTCCAGATGAGTGCACATTCAAAATCATTCAGACTCTACTTGGACGAGGAGAGGCAAATTAATAATGAGAACAAGCAGCCTTTGGAAATAGGCTGCCCCCCTCCACCCTTCTTTGTAAAATGGAATCATTCTCCTAACAGTGTCAATGGAAAAAACACCAGAGCAAACACACTGCGGAAGGCCCTGGCACAATTGGTTCTTCTGGTCTAGGCAGACCTCAATAAAGTGAAGTCTGAACTATGTACATAATAAAACCAGATAACTCAACATTCATTCATTTATTCATCCTTTTTTTTTTTTTCAGCTGAGCCACGTGGCTTGTGGGATCTTAGTTCCTCGACCAGGGATTGAACCCGGGCCACGGCCGTGAAAGCGCAGAGTCCTAACCACTGGATCACTAGGGAAGTCCCACTTTTTTTCCTTTCTTTCTCTCTCTCCTTCTTTCTTTCTTTCTCTCTCTCTTTCTTTCTTCCTCCCTTCCTTCCCCCCTCCCTCCCTCCCTTCCTTCCATCCAACAAATGTTTGCTGAACTCATATCCTGTACCAGATTTTGGACTGGGTAAGCGGGTAAAACAGTGAATAAGACGGATACAATTTCCATCCCAATACAACAAATAGTACTCATGATAACAACTGCTATTCATACTTACTGGGTGCTTGACATAGTTTAAGTGTTTTTAATACATTTTCTCATTTAGTCCTCACAATATCTTTAGGAAGCAGGCACCCTTGTGACTCCTGTCTTAGAGATGGGGAAACTGAAGCCCAGGGGGAATGAAGTGAATTGTTGAAGATCACGTGGCTGGAAAGGGAAGCACAAGGATGGCTGTGCTCTTACGCAATGGAGTTTGGAGTCTAGCGGAGCAAGGAGGTGAGCAAACGGGGGTTCTAACGTGGTTTGAGAAGTGATGAACTAGGAGACAGAAAGGGCTGGCTGGAGAGGCTGGGAAGGGTTTGTGCGAGGCGTGACGTCTAAGCTGAGATCTGAAGAAGGAGAAAGAATAGGCAGACACAGATTGCGGGGCATTTGGAAGAGGTGAAGATATTTCCGATGGGAGAGGGGTGGAGGGGTAGGACGGGAGAGGAATGGGAGATGGGTCTGGCTGGGTAGACAGGGGGCCGACCATGAAGGGCCTGGGAGCCCAGGCTAAGACCTCTGCATCCCCGAGGCAGTTGAGAAAGCCCTCAGGCAGCCCTGTCAGGTTCACCTCTTACAAAGTTCATGTCTAACTGCTCTTACAAGTTCATGTCTGTGCCAAGAAAGGGCCGGAGGGTTGGTGGTAGAGAGACAAATTAGGCCCCGGGAGGGGTGACGGGGATCTGTCACGAGGCTGGGGGCAATGATGAAAAAGAGGAGTGTGCTGGTCTGAGAGCATTTCAGATGTAGAAATTGTAGGACTGGGTGATGATTCGAATCTCCATTCTTCAAATCAGGCAGGAGACTAAATTGAACAACTCTGGATGCCTGTGATAACTGATAACTCCCCACTTCACTTTGTGCTGTGCAGACGGGGTTACACATGAGAAAACGAGGGAACCCTCTACCCTGTGAGGTCATCTTTTCTCAAAGACTCAAAGTTGATAGAACAAATCTACATCCATGGTTCAGTCTTTGCCATCGTTCATTACACCATTTTCAAACTCCTTCATAAGAATTCCTCAGCTAATGTATAATGAGGATCTAGTCTTTTTCTTTTAACTGGTGGTTGAAAGTGATTTAGTTCACCGTGTTCTGCTTTTGCTTGGCTATCAAGAAGTTCAGGACGAATTTTTTTTTTTTAATTTTATTTTTGGCTGCGTTGGGTCTTTGTTGCTGCACGCATCAGGAGCGGGGCCTACTCTTTGTTGTGGTGTGTGGGCTTCAGTAATTGTGGCTTGCGGGCTCTAAAGCTCAGGCTCAGTAGTTGTGGCACACGGGCTTCAGTAGTTGTGGTTCGCGGGCTCTAGAGCGCAGACTCAGTAGTTGTGGCGCAAGGGCTTAGTTGCTCCGCGGCATGTGGGATCTTCCCAGACCAGGGCTCGAACCCGTGTCCCCTGCATTGGCAGGAGGATTCTTAACCACTGCACCACCAGGGAAGCCCCCAGGGTGAATTTTTACACTCATAATAAGTGTAGTAGCCTAGGGCCTTGAGCTATACATCTTGCCTTCTTTAAATTTAACTTCTATCAATTTCTACATGTGCTTTTTTTTATTGGCATAAATACTTTTATAGGCCTCCAATACTGTTTGGAAGAAGTGGTGTATAAAATGATAAATACAAATTGCCCATCTGAGAGTGAGGTCACATGGTCTAGCTTCTAAACCAGCTTCATCCTCTCCTGTCACAGGTCCTGAGATTCCCCCATTAGACTTACTCCCTTGTGTTCGGGCATCTTCTTCATAAGACCCACAAGAAGTACGCATGTATTGTTTTGGACGGTAACTTGTCTGCACTTAATAGTAAGACAGATTAGTTTGTTGAATGTAATGTCACACTCGGCAGGGTGTAGGACTTGGAAGTGATAGGAAAGAGGACAAGGGAAATTTTGGTGGAGACCTGGAGGTTAGGGATATTTTGGAGGTTGGAGCTTTGGGAAGGCCAAGTAGTACCAGGATGGACCTGAGAGGGAGGCCGTGGAAGGAGTGTCCAGATCACCCCAAAGGAGGACAAGAGTCACTGGCAGGAGAAACGGAGAGCCAGAAATCTGGTCACCCCGCCTTGTTTTCTGCCACTCGGTGGACACAGGCTGACCAAGCCACACTTTTGACCGACGTGAACGGCAAATCTAAAATACCATGATTAGGTGACTGCCCACGAGGAATGACGTTTAAGAGGCCTGGAAAGAGATTCCACTTGCTCTGGTCTGAATATCTTTTATTACGTTTCCACTGTTGGTGGTTTATTCATTGCATCGAGTCACCGCCATCTCAGGAAGTGTCTGCTAAAATGTGAATACCCCCAGTGGTGTCATGAAAGAAGGATAAAATCATAGAAACATAGACCTCTGGGCTGGAAGGGATCTTGGAGAGAACTGATGGCAACCCTCGTGTATGTGATACACGAGGAAACTTAACCACAGGGAGGTCAAACCAATCAGACCAAAATCACCAAACCAGTTAGTGACAAAACTTGGACGAGAATGCAGCTCTCTGGCCACTAGCAGAAGCTCTTTCTATACTAGAGGCTAGTTTACATCCGATTCCTTTCTAAAGTAACAGCTAAATAAAAGGAAACTGGAGCTCTAGAGTGAGCAGGTTTTGATAGGAGGAGAGAGAAGAGAGACCAGTAGTAATTATGTGGACTTACGGAGACCCGAACCATTTTTGTGAACCCGTGTTATGTTTGTGGAGAACTGTCCTTTGTCTGTATCACATGATTCTGGTGGGACCATCAGTCATCAGTCAAAGACCCTAAAGCTGGCCAACCCCCTACCCCTGAGGGCCCATCTGACTAAGTCTGGTCAGTCATAGGTCACCATGCCCATTTTGTAGTCATTGGTCCAAGCAAGGGGTGGGTTCCAGGTCCAATCAGAGTCCCTCCATGAAATGGGATGGAGGGAAGTCTTACTTCCTCTGTAAAGACTATTTGGCCTGGAGCTGCAAGAGGCCATCTTTCTCGTGTTATCTGAGAGAGCCTGCCTGGGTATGAAGCTCACTCACAAAAAAGCAGAGCCCAATACAAGAAAGAAAGAGCAAGAAAGGGAGGAAGTTAGGGAGAGGAGGAGAGAAGGAGGGAGAAACAGAGAGAGAGAGATGAAGAGATTGAGACAGAGAGTACGAGAGTACAAGAGCGAGCAAGCAAGCATCTGGAAGAAATAATTTGAGTAACTGGATCCAGCTATGCCTGAAGCCAGATGCACTTTAGGACTTTTCAGTTGATGGGAGCCAATAAGTACCTTATATTTTTTCTGTTTAAACTCGCTCAAGTTGAGGTTCTCCTCCTTTTAAATGTAAAGATCCTGTTTATAATAAACTTTTTATATAAATGATCCCACTTGATTCTCTCAGCTGCTCTGTGAGATGGGTATCATCATGGTCACCATTTTATGAATGTGAAAATTGAGGCTCAGTGATTGGCCTGAGGTTATAGAGCTTTATGAAAGCAGCCTGTGTTACTCTTTATAAGATCCTTTCTTTTTATCTGCTAAACCCTGGCTGTGCAAGGACTTAGGCTGAGAGGCCTGGATGCCAGCTCTGTCCTTTTGTGGCCTGGTGAGGGGCTAGCCGTCCTCTTTGCTGGCTGTTCTTCCAAAGCTGGTGTGTTCACGCACCATTAGCAGCTCAGATAACGCTAAGCAGATAGGATAACTAGCCTTGGCCATGAGAAGTGGGTTATCTGAATGGCTGAGTCGGGCATGGCACGCTCACCAGCAGTCAGGGGCAGGCATGTCTCCAGCCTTGTGTGGGTGGACACTGTGCCAGCCGCCCAGGCCGCCGTCACCTCCTCCAGGACCACAGCAGGCCTCGGTGGGAAGCTCCACCGCGAGCCATGCTCCTTTGAGGTCAGCACGTGGTGCTGCTGGGAGCCTGTGGTCAGCATGTGGTAACTCAAATAATACGCTCCACCGGGGTGAGAAAGCCACAACACAGCATGGAGGAAACAGTTCACCGGAACTTTCTACCTCATGTCTGCTGGGCAAGAGGGCCTTTGCGGCTGGGCTTTGAGCAATGCCTCTGAGTTCACCCATCTGTTCTCCCCAGAGAGTCCTGTTAAAAGACAGGTGGGGGACCTCCCTGGCGGGCCAGTGGTTTGGACTCGGCGCTTCTACTGCAGGGGGCCCGGGTTCGATCCCTGGTTGGGGAACTAAGATTCCGCATGCCGCTCGGCAGGGCCAAAAAAAAAAAAAGACAGGTGGGCTGTAACACAGGAGAGCACCTCTAAACATCAGCTTAAAAGGCCTGACTCTCCCTGTCTGGATTATTTCCCCCAGCACTGGGGCTGGATGAGGACACACAGACACATCTATCTACTTCTGGGGCGTCTCTCCAGTCCCTCAGAGAACACGCCAAGTTCTGCACCTCCCTAATGAAGACACCCAGCCATGTGGGGCGTGACCGGATTGTTTTCTGGACCAGCTCCTTGGCTAATTTGGTGCGTCTGCCTCAGTTCTTCTCGCATGTTCCTGGGAGCCACGTGGTCCAGCACCACAGGAAGAAAAGTCTGCGAGTTACGGCTCCTCTGACTTGGGAGCACATTTCGCCTCTGATGTCTTTTTCCTGAATGCGTTTCAGCTTTACTCTTCTGATTCCTTCTCTCCCATCTGGTTTCTATCTGACCCAAGCAGATGTTTTTTCCATTTAAAATAGCACACGCACCTCTTTCTTCTTTACATGCCGTGTTTTCAGTTTTGAAACGCTTTTTCATCCGGACTGAAACACATGTTTTGTTTTGTTTTTGTCTTCTTTTCCTTCTTCTTCTTCAAGAAAAGAAATGTACCTGTAATTTGATTTGGGTATGTGTCAATTCTTTCAGCAGACCCACAGAACAATTGCAATGAATGTCTCTCTCCCCTGGCTAGGATGCCACTCCACACGTCCACGATCGGCCTGCTCTGTGCACAGACAAGCTTTAAGCCATGACTAATACCAGCAAAGCACGGTATATATAACATGGTCAGTCGTGTATCATAAATATTTATAAAGACCATAGGAGACTTGCTCGTAATGCAGAGGGTTGTGCCCAACAGGAGTTGAGCAGTATGTATTGGAGATTTTTGGAAAATGAAGAATAGATGACCTTTTCCCCAGAGGACAAAATGCCTCCCCCCCGCCCCTCCCTGCAACCCCGCCACCTCCTGGATTTTAAAGATAGATGGGAAAGTGAAGCCCTGGAATTTTCTTTGCTGATTGAAGAGTGAGGCGGAACACTTTGCCATCACCCATAGAAGAATTTATTCCCATTTTAAGTAATGTTTACACTATCCACCACACCATAGGGAAAAGAAGACAGTGAGAATTTGAAAAAGAGTGAGGCTCGATATTCAAGACAGTGGCCGATTAAACAAGAGGCAGGGGTAGAGCACTGGCTTTAGGAGGACAAGTGAATTCTGAGTCCACACTTTGTCAGCTGTGTGAGCTCTCTGTGTCCCTCAATTTCCCTTCCTTCTCAGGGTCTTTGCACATGCTCTTCTCCGCATGTGTAACACTCTTCCTGCCTTTAGCATGGGGGTACCTTCAGGTCTCTGCTTCGATGTCACCTCCTCAAGAGGGTCCTTCCCTGACCACCCCATCAAGGCAGGCCTGTCATGTGCCTAGTTTGTCTTCATCATTACACGGAGCACCAGCTCTTGTTATGTCTTTGTTTCCTTGTTTTCTATCTGTTTGCAGGTCATCATAATGCTAGGGGCTATGGTCCTCCCTTCTCATAAAAAAAAAAAAAATAAGACTTTATTTTTTTTGAGCAGCTTCAGGTTCACAGAAAAATTGAGTGTAAAGTACTGAGGGTTCTAATCTACCCCATCACACCCCCATCTCCCCCAATCCCCCTATTATTTTATTTTTTTTCTTTTTGTGGTACGCGGGCCTCTCACTGTTGTGGCCTCTCCGGCTGCGGAGCACAGGCTCCGGACGCGCAGGCTCAGCGGCCATGGCTCACAGGCCCAGCCGCTCCGCGGCATGTGGGATCTTCCCGGACCGGGGCATGAACCCGTGTCCCCTGCATCAGCAGGTGGACTCTCAACCACTGCGCCACCAGGGAAGCCCCCCACCCTGTTATTAATATCTTGCCTTAGGTGGTGCGTTTGTTACAATTGATAAGCCAATGTTGATACATTATGATTAACTAAAATTCATAGTTTACATGAGAGTTCGCTCTTGGTGCTGTACATT
The DNA here is from genome assembly GCF_003676395.1 of Aethalodelphis obliquidens. NCBI lineage: Eukaryota > Metazoa > Chordata > Mammalia > Artiodactyla > Delphinidae > Aethalodelphis > Aethalodelphis obliquidens. The sequence goes on from NW_020837966.1 coordinate 14,493,457, forward strand.
CTACGGGTCCACCATTATAGCATCATACAGAACAGATTCACTGCCCTAACAATCCCCTGATCTCGACCTACTCCTCCCTCCCTCCCTCCCTGGAACACCTGGCAACCAGTGATCTTTTCTCTGTCTCCATAGGTTTCCAGAATGTCACAGACAGTTGACCCTTGAACAACGTGGCTTTGAACTGCACAGGTCCACTTACATGTGGATTTTTTTCCATAGTCAATACTAGAATACTACGTGACCCATGATTAGTTGACTGGTAGTGTGCATACGGAGGAACCCCGGATACAGAGGACTAGACTAGAAGGCTGACTTTAGGTTGTACGTGGGTTTTCCACTGCATGGAGGGCCAGCACCCCTAACCCTTGCATTGCTCGAGTCAACGGTAGCTGAAGTCATATAGCATGTAGCCTTTTCAGATTGGCTTCCTTCACTTAGCCTTTTCCTCCCTGCCTCATTTTTAACACTGTATTCCAGAGTCCTGGACTTAGGAAGTGCCCAGTGAATATTTCTGGACTGAAGAAATGAACGAGCCTTAGGTTGTCCTGATTTGTAAAATGAGTCTACCTTATAAGGCTGTGAGGATTCATGAAGGTAACACATGGGAAGGACTTGCCGAGCTTATGACCCCTGGGGAGCCCTTGAGAGTGGTGGTTGCTATTTTACATATTCTGGGGGCATAATCTGGGTCTTGGGGATGCTGGTGTGAGGATGGGGAATGTTTAGGGGCTGACAGTGTGTTTATGAAACTTGGGCTTTTTTTCAGAGCTCCGGCAGGTAAAACCACAATTTCGATCAGCCTTTCTATCTCAGGATAGCCACTCCTAAAGTTCTGGGGCCATTGGGAAATCTTGGGAAGCTGCTGATAGAATGTCTCTGGTCATGGTTTTCAGAGCAAAATATTTCCACTATTTGCAATGATTCTGAGAGATGCTTCTTGCAAAATTATTCTGGGGCTCAGTATTTGAAATATTCTTATTTCTTTTCTCTGACATGATCTTGAGTAACCCCAGCTTTTCTTGATGAAAATCTTCATGTGGCGATCCCAGTTCTACTTCCTGTGGCGATGGAGTGGAAATTCTGATGGCTGTCCCAGTGGGAACCTGATGAGACTGGCCCGGTTGTAAAAGCGTGGCCTGCACGTGTAAAGTCTCTATATTCTGCAACTCTTCAATTGCCTGAAAATTCCAGATTGCTGAAACAACTTCTGAAATGTAAAATGTGAAAAGCATCTCATAAGAGCTCCTATCCTTATTTAAAATGCTTTTGGGAGCTGGAACATTTCTCTGGCTTTTTCAGGCCAAGATAGAAGTTGGCCTAAAACTTCGATTTCGATGTTTTATCTATCTAATGCCATCCATCTGGATGCTTGGGGACGGCCATGTGACTGTCACATGGGCGCTCTGGCATTTTCTGGAGTGCTTGAATCGCTGTTTTATAAAAATAAAATACAACTTTTGAGATATTTTAAATGTGTTGTGCTAAACAGAATTGGTTAGACAACGTACACCTTTGTCATTTTAATTGGAGGAAAAAGTCCTTCTTACTCTGGTAAGAAGAAAGTGATCGATCCAAATGAATAGGGTGAAAAATTTTGAAACAAATTTCCTTTAGGAAATCTTAAAATCTTTATAGGCTATTAGTTCTAATAACTAAAAATCCCAGTTGTAGTTTTTTCAACTTTACACAGAAATGGGATCTCTTCTTGGAACCCGACCTGCTGGAAGGTCAGATGAAACCCAAAGGTGAGAGAAGCTGGCTGTGGGTTAGAGCAGGGGTTGTCAAACACTATTGCCTGTAGGGATCATTTGGGTACTGGATGTCATTAAAAATGCAGATGCCATCCCCCACCAAGATTCTGACTTAACTGCCTGGGGTGTGAGATGAGGTCTAAAAGTCTTCATACATATGGATTCCAGAAATTTCCCAGATTAGTGTTGTCTGAACTAATGTTTATGGAGCACTGTTTTAAGAACGTTGCACACATTCACTTGTTTAATCCTCACAGTAACCCTCAGAGGTGGGTACCTTTATTATCTTCATTTCACATGGGAGAACACTGAGACAAAGGAGTTACATATCTCACCCAAGGTCACCCAGACTCAGTTGGCTAGAGGAGACCTGGGGTTCAAATTCTGGCAGTCTGGTGCCAGGGTCCAAGCGTTCAGCCACGTTGCTACACTGGCTCTTGTGGGTCATCATTACTTCCTTACTTTGAATCTGCATGAAAGAGTTTTTTTCTTCACTTCTTGCCTAAATGAAAATTTGCATCCTTCTGTGACCTAGTTCAGCTAGGTTGTATAGAGCGATCAGTTGATTCTATCAAGATGACCAGGCATATAGACATAAGACCACTTGGAAAAAAGTGGACATAGCTGTTAGGATGGCTAATAATAAGTGTTGGTAAGGATGTGGAGAAACTGGAACCCTGGTACATTGCTGGTGGGAATGTAAAATGGTACAGCCACCATGGAAAACAGTGTGGCAATTCCTCAGAAAGTTAAAAGTAGAATTGTCACATGATCCAGCAATTCCACTTCTAGGTATATACCCAAAAGAACTGAGAGCAGGGACTCGAGCACATTCTTGTACACCAACATTCACAGCAGCATTAGTCACAAGAGCTAAAAGGTAGGAATAACCCAAATGCCCATCAATGGATGAAGAGGTAAATGAAATGTGGTATATCCGTACAATGGAATATCATCAGCCACAGAAAGGAACAGGAAATGCTACAACACGGACGCACCTTGAAAACACAGGCTAAGTGAAATAAGCCAGACACAAAAGGATAGATATTGTGTAATTCCACTTATACGAAGTACCTAGAATAGTCAAATTCAGAGAGACAAAAAGTACACCAGAGGTTACCAGGAGCTTGGAGGGTGCAGGGAGAGGAGAACGGGGAATCACTGTGTAATGCGGCGGTCTCCAACCTTTTTGGCACCAGGGACCGGTTTCATGGAAGACAATTTTTCCCCGGATGGGGGGCTGAGGGGGTGACATGGGATGGATCAGGCGGTGATGCGAGCGAAGGGGAGCAGCAGATGAAGCTGGACTCGCTCACCCGTCGGTCACCTCCTGCTGTGAGGCCCGGGTCCTAACAGGCCGCAGACTGCTACTGGTCCTCGGCCCGGGGGCTGGGGACCCCTGGTGTAATGGGTACAGAGTTTCTGTGTGGGATGATAAAAAAAATTCTGGGGCTTCCCTGGTGGCGCAGTGGTTGAGAGTCCGCCTGCCGATGCAGGGGACACGGGTTCGTGCCCCGGTCCGGGAAGATCCCACATGCCGCGGAGCGGCTGGGCCCGTGAGCCATGGCCGCTGAGCCTGCGCGTCCGGAGCCTGTGCTCCGCAGCGGGAGAGGCCACAACAGTGAGAGGCCCGCGTACTGCAAAAAAAAAAAAAAAAAAAAAAATTCTGGAAACATAGATATTGGTGATGGTTGCACGCATTGTTAATAAACTTAATGCTATTGAATGTGCTTATTGCTAGTGTACTTAATGCTATTAATGTACTTAATGCTATACTGACAAATCGTTAAAATGATAAATTTTATGTTATTTATATTCTACTGCAGTAAAAAAAAAAAAAGGAAAGAAATGGAAAAGGGAGACCATCAGCCAAATGAGAAGAGACACTGAGGCAACGGGACTTTGGATTTGATTCAGATTCTTATCTCAGCTCTTGGCATTTTATCCAGATAATCATTCCCACTGTTGTCCATTTCAATGTGTGCACAGGCACAGATGGGATAACTTTACAGAGACACCACTGAAATCCATCAAATGTTTATCTTCCTGTATAGAATAAAAGTTATTCATGTTAAAGCATTAAAACTATTTTAAAACACTAAACTTCTAACAAATCCTAAGCAACACAATCCATAAGATGAAGAAAGTCCCTCTGATTCTTGGGGAGGGGTCTACCACAGTGTTGCGATGATTACTGTGCGTGTTGTAATGACCCATTCACAAATACAGGCAGCCCAGTTATTGGCTCATCCCAGGCACGTGTTATGGGAAACAGAAATGTGCAACCTTGACCTCCAAAAGGATGAACCCTTGCCAACTCAACTGAAAGAGCAACTTGTAGATTGTATCCAGTGAAGGGCTGTGGTTTGAGCAAAGACAAACGTTACATAAAGCAGAGTTTGTTGTTCAATCCTGCTGAGGATGAGTAAAGTTCACAAGAGCTCAGTTCAACATGTGTAACCAGATAGGACACCAAAGAATTAACTAACATGGACCAGGCAACACAACGTGACCGTGCACAGGGACCACATTCATCACGAGCCAGGGCATTCGGGAGATGGACTTCATGACTCAGGAACGAAGGAGTGGGCTCTGCTTGACGAAGGGAATGATCGCACTTGAGAAACAGCAAAATCATATCCTGGTAGGGTTACGGCGAGGCACGATAAAGCTTACGGTGAATTCTAGTAAGTACTTTATAGCACACGGCAAATAAACTCACAATATCTCTATCCTCTTTTGGGGGCACTTGTAGTCTTCTTCAACAATTCAACTGAAGGAGCGATGTGCTAATCTGTGAGTCAGTTTATGACTTCTTAACGCTAGTGTCCACATCTGGAGAGCCAGCATCTGCCCATCAACAGCGTTGATAAGAACAGCTGATCTGAATAATTTAGGAAATCCTTCCCCTTTAAAAAAAACTATATAGGTGTGAATTACTTTATTTGGCTAACTAAATGGACAAAAGCTGTTATTTACTTTTGCTCTGTAGTTGTGCATACGGCTTTTCTCTTCAGGATACAGGGAGGGTGGACTCGTATTTCTCAAATCTCTCAAACTAGTCATATCTCTCTAACTACCACCGTAATCCAAGCCACCCTCAACTTGCACCTGGGCTGCTGCCGTAGCCTCCTAGTGGGTCTCCCTAAGGCCAAGTTTGCTTTCCTCAACCCAGTCTGTAGCCCCCAAACTGAGTGATCTTTTTAAAATGGAGATCTCCTCATTCCACTTCCCTGCTTAAAACCATCGAATAGCACCTCACTCCTTGTTCTTATAAAGCTTTAAACGTTTTCTACGTCCTGCTGGGTTTAGTCCCTCCCTGGCATTCTGGTGCCTGGTCTTGCCCTTGACCCTGTACCGCAGGGCCACCCTCCAGCCCCCCGGCCTGCTAGCAACAGCTCCACCAGCCTCCCTTCCATTCTCTGAACTCACCTAACACTTACCAGCCCTAGAGCCTTTGCCAATGCCAGTCCCTCTTTCCAGAAGACCCTTGCCATCAGTTTTGAGTTGGCCACCTCTTATTTTACACTCCTATTGGTAAGTTCCTTTCTCAGAGAGACCTTTCTGGGGCACCCAACTAAATGAGATACTCTGTGTATTCTCTTTCTCTCAGGTCCCTTTCTTCCCAGCACTTATTATTGTTGGTAACTGTATTTTTTTTTTTTTTTTTTTTTGCGGTACGCAGGCCTCTCACCGCTGTGGCCTCTCCCGCTGCGAAGCACAGGCTCCGGAGGCACAGGCCCAGCGGCCACGGCCCACGGGCCCAGCCGCTCCGCGGCATGTGGGATCCTCCCGGACCTGGGCACAAACCCGTGTCCCCTGCATCGGCAGGCAGACTCCGAACCACTGCGCCACCAGGGAAGCCCCGGTAACTGTATTTTAAAAATATTTTTATTTACTTATTTATTTGGTTGCACCAGGTCCTAGTGGCGGCAGGCAGGCTCCTTAGTTGTGGCACGTGAACTCTCAGTTGCGGCATGCATGTGGGATCTAGCTCCACGACCAGAGATCGAATCCGGGCCCCCTGCATTAGGAGCGCAGAGTCCTATCCACTGCGCCACCAGGGAAGTCCCGGTAACTGTATTTTTTTATCTGAGTGATTGTATACGTAATGTCAGCAGTCTGCTGCATTATTAGCATAAAAGGGGCAATGTGTATCTTCTTTATTAATGCCTCTTCAGAATCTGGCAGGTAGGTAGCCTGGGACATAGGAGCTCCTCAATAAATACTTGTTGAATGAGAAATACTTAATCATAACAAGCTCACTGTGGTCAGAAAGAAGTAGGTGGAGACAGCTCATAAACAAACCACATGCATTTTTTAGGACTCTGAGTTAGTTTTATTAGTGTCCAGATACCTTGCTAAATTCAAAAATCATGACACTGGGGGAGAAATCTGATTAATTATTTAACCTTCATTCATATTTAATACGACTTTTCTAAACAGATAGGGAGCTCTGCCAGCCTTGTAAACAGGTTTACAAAATTTGCACGGTCGAAATGTATACAAACAAAGCAATCCCATCGTTTCCCTCCTTTTCTGCTTTTATTACTCGTCAACTCGTAATGACCAAGAATCAGGTCAGTACTTGGCAACAGGAGATGTGGAAAGGAACTGAGGACGGGGGTAACAATTGACATGGAATCCTTCAGAGCTCCCATTAGACCCACATTCTTAGGAAAGTCAGTGCGAGAAGTGTAGCGAGGAAAGACAGAAGATAAAAAATATCTTTTCTAACCATTGCTTAACGTTTTTAGATCCACCTTCAGCAGGGCAGCCAGAATTATTTTAAAAAATGACCCACTTGGGCTTCCCTGGTGGCGCAGTGGTTGAGAATCTGCCTGCTAATAATGCAGGGGACACAGGTTCAAGCCCTGGTCTGGGAGGATCCCACATGCTGCGGAGCAACTGGGCCCGTGAACCACAACTACTGAGCCTGTGTGTCTGGAGCCTGTGCTCTGCAACAAGAGAGGCCGCGATAGTGAGCGGCCTGCGCCCCGCGATGAAGGGTGGCCCCCGCTTGCCGCAACTAGAGAAAGCCCTCGCACAGAAACGAAGACCCAACACAGCAAAAATAAATAAATTAATTAATAAACTCTACCTTAAAAAAAAAAAAAGTTTTTAAAAAAATGACCCACTTGATTCTTCAAGCTCTCCAAGAGACAGAAATGCCATGATCTCCACAGGGATGAGGTAAAGATTAAATCAGATAATACACGGAAAGGATTTAGCCGAGTGGTCTCCATCTAGTGCTCAATCACGCTGTTGGCGAGGATTATTACCATTCAGCAATGCTGGGAGACCTCTTTCAAATCTTTAGTCTTAGAACCTATATTGATTATCTTAGCTCTCTTGAGGCCAAAAGTTTTTGTTAAATCAAACCTAGCCTCCCTGTCATTCAACTGTCTTTGATAACCTTTAATATTTTCTGTACTTTCCTTAAAATATGAAATTATAAAGTAAGAAGTAACTACTTCATGTTGGCTATATCTGAGAGAGTTGGAGGGAATTGCAGGATCTGAGCAATTAGCCAAACAGCTAAGCCTAGATTTTCTCCTCTTTTCTATCCTAATAGAATAGGTTTGGGTAATTGCATCAATTCTACACTTCATTTTGCATCTATCCCCAGAGTCTTAGCTGTGCAAAAAAGGGATGTCCTTTAATGATTTCCTTTGAATGGCTTTCCATGTGGGGAGGAAGAGGGCCCCTCTTGTTCAAATACAAAGGAACCATCCATCCACCAAGACCTTTCTTCTCTGTTAAGTATCTCTTGAATTTCAAAGGAGGACTTGGAATTTCTCAGTCCCCAACGTTAACCCGTAGCTGCAGAACTGCAATTTACTGTCTTTGTCCCTTTAAAACCAGAAAACACTACAGGCAATGAAATAGCAGTTCTTATTTTTCTTGGGTTCAAAACAAGACCAGATTCCAACCTGCTCATGCTTACCATTTCACAGCAACCAAGCAGTTTATGATAATCAGCTCAAGAATACACTTTCCTTCCAAACAAGGAGATGGCTACTAGCAGCAACAGCTGTATTTTGCTAGTCAGTCCTCATGGTAAAGATTTACAGTTTTCAATTCTGTCACTTGGTTTGCCAACTGTTCCTCTTCCTGGAGCTGCCCAGTTGTTTTTCTGAGGGGCCTTGAAGTGGTTTCCTAGCTATTTAAACTCCCCCTGAATGACAATGCGGCTTTAGAGCCGGACTGAAGAATGGAATTCCCTGTTTATATCCACAAGACTTCTCCACTCTCCCTCTTTTAAACATATGCAGAGTCACCGCAGAAACTGGAACCAGATTAAAAGAAATGCTGGCTTTTAAGGCCGGTTTGAAAAACGGTAAAGCTGGAAGCCGGCTCCGCGCTCTCGGCCTCTTCCCTTTCCGCGTTATGTGATTCATTTGCTCTAGTCCATCACCGATTCATCATGCTCGTCCGTCAGAACCTTCAAAGCCAAGCCCACAGCTGCTTTTGCCATTTATCAGTGGGAAATAAAAGAGAAAGGGGGGAAAGTAAGGAAAACACATCACCCCATTCCAGGGCCTGGGATAATGGGTGTGAAAAGAGGGTGGAGGGTAAGCTTATCTAATGAAACCCAGAGGCTTGCAAGGATGTGAATTCTTGAACAAAGGATGATAACTGAAAGCAAGCCCAGCAGCCCGTCCGCCACCAAGTTTCGGGGAGAAAGCCTGACAGAAACAAAAGGTTTAGGGGGAAGCTAGAGGAATGTGTACCGAATGATCCCCACACTCTAGAGGAATCTAAGACTCAAATATTTGTAGGCATTTGTCCTCTATGACTAGCCTCTCAGCTTGCTTTCAGCAGTGCAATAGAACCGAGGCATTCGGCCTGGGAAGCAAACATTCGACCTTGAAGCCCTTCCTCGCAGACTGGAAAAGGAAGGGTCGAGTAATTCACAGTTATCATTTTCATAAGATGTCTTGCAAATCACCCGCCACTGAAACACCGCTGATGAGTGTCTCAGTCTTGAATTGGTAAGGCACCGAGATTTGCTCTCAGGTTTGAGGATCAAAAAGCAAGGGCTGTCTGACTCAGCGATTCCACTTCTAGAAGTACAGGCTATATATTTATAACCCACGGGAGGAGAGGTCCATCTCTTTGTGATAGCATAAGATGGAAACAGCCTCAATGTTCACCAATAATGGCATAAGATGTAGTTACGAAGAAGAATGAGGAGGGTAAGGAAACCGTGGGTATTCAAATCTACTCCTTATTGGGGGAATTCTCAGCAATAAAAAGGAACAAAGTTCTCAGATGTGCAACACGGATGAATCTCAAAAACAAAGGAGTATATACTGTATGGTTCCATTGATAGGAAATTCTAGAACAGGCAAAGGTATTTTAGGGTAAAAAAAACCTAATAGTTTCTGAGGATATAAGAGTGGGAATTGACTGGTTGAAGGACATGAGAGAAGGGATGATATTAATATTCTATATCCTGATAAGTGTTTGGGTTTCACAAATGTATTCATTTGTCAAAACTCAGTGAATATACACCTAAGGTTTGTGCATGTGTCAAAACTCAGAATATTTACTTAAGATTCTTGCATTTTATTATATGTATATTTTACATAAAAACTGTAAACAGACATTGAACTCGAGGTAATGATACACTTGCTGAAGTATTTAGGTGAAAGTGTATTAAGTCTTGGGACTTCCCTGGCAGCACAGTGGTTAAGAATCCGCCTGCCAGTGCAGGGCACACAGGTTCGATCCCTGGCCCGGGAAGATCTCACGTGCCACGGAGCAACTAAGCCCACAAGCCACAGCTACTGAAACCCATGCACCCAGAGCCCGCGAGCCACAACTACTGGAGGCCGCGCACCTAGAGCCCGTGCTCTGCAACAAGAGGAGCCACCGCAGTGAGAAGCCCGCGCACCGCAACGAACAGTAGCCCCGCTCGCTGCAACTAGAGAAAGCCCGCGGACAGCAATGAAGACCCAACGCAGCCAAAAATAAATTTAAAAAAAAGTGTATTGAAGCTTTCAATTTATCTTGAAATGCATCAAAAAGTAATGTGGTTTGATGGACGGATAGAAGGATGGCGGATGGGTGGATATTTGATAAAGCGGGCACAGTAAAATGGCCATGGGAAAACTGAGCTGGTGAGTGTTCACAGGTATTCACAGTAAACTTACTTAAACTCTGATCTATTTTGAAAATGTTTATAAGGTGTTGGGAGAAAAAAGAATGAGGAAGCTTTTTATGTCCTGATAAGGGCTTATCTCCAGTTTTGTTTTTTTTTTTAATTTTTTTAATTGGGGTATAGTTGTTTTACAGTGTTGTGTTAGTTTCTACATTACAGTGAAGTGAATCCGCTGTATGTGTACATATAGCCCCTCTTTCCTGGATTTCCTTCCCATGTAGGTCACCACAGAGCACTGAGTAGCGTTCCCGGTGCTATACAGCAGGTTCTCATTAGCTATCTATTTTATACTTATTGCTGTATATATGTCAATCCCAATCTCCCAATTCATCCCAGGTTTATTGTTAAGTGAAAAAGTAACAGTATTCAGAGTGTGCTACCAATTGTAGAAAAAAACCCACAAATGCATATGAATATCTGTTACTATGTGCAAATAGAGGAAGACGTAGAAATGGAATACTAGAGAGGTAATAATCCTAGAAACACCTTAGAGGAGGGGAGGTAGGGATGACAGAGCATATTTTAAAACATAAGGTAAATCATTTTGTACCTTCGGATCTTGTATATGTAGATGGATTACCTACTCAAAGAAAAAGGATATACGTCTGAGCTGTCTCAAATATCAAGGCTGATACTTGGAATTTATTTATTTTTTTCACATCTATTCATTCACTCGATATTCACCAATCTCTTTTTTGCCAGGCATTGTCCCAGACCCTGGGGAGGGTAAGGAACCAAAGCCAGAGGTTGTCCCTGCTCTCACGGAGCTTACTGACTCGTGGACCTAGTTAAAGGTCAGGTACATGTCCTAGGGTGACCTAACCTAGTCTGGGGTGGGGTAGGGTGGGATGGACTGAGGATGGCCGTCTGGGCAGGGAGAACGGTTTGTGTGAAGGTTCTGTGATGGGAGGGAGCAAGGTAGTTCAAGTTCCCTAAAGAAGATCAGGATGGAGGATCCCAGAGAACACAGAGGGCTGAGGTCGAAGGCCAGGAGATACCAGTGGGGACCAAACATTCAGGACATTCATCTTTATCCTGTTATTTAACATCATAACTTACTTTCTGACCATGTTTCGTATGTCAAGATACATGTTTTTTTCTATCTGTAATTTTCTCCCCCACACAAATTCTAAGAGGACGTCAGGGCAGAACTTGTTATAGCTCTTCCCAGGAGAAATGCAGCATCTCACTAAATCTCCCGCTCACGTCACCTCGTTCTTTCCACCTCAGGACACACTGGCCTGACTTCCAAGGGCCAGAGCCTGCATTTCTTTGCCTGAGGGCTTTCTCTGGCTGCTGGAGTCCTCTGTGCCCCTGAGGCAGGCAGATGGCTCCCCTAGAGAGATAATGCCCTGGAGAGCAGCCCTCAACCAGCAATTTGATGAGAATTGGGATATTTGTAGCCCAGCTTCTCCACTTTGGCTTTCAACATCCTTTCTCCCTTTCCTCAGTGGGAACTGGGGAGGGCCGGGTGTGATGAGTTCAGTTGCAGAATTTGGACTTAGTTAAAATCTTTTGACCTCATCTTTAGTCTCATCAGAGGAGCACATGGTTACTTGTCACATTTTCTTCTCAAGAACACAGCTGCTGTTTCTCTGATCTTTAATCTCACTAAATACAATCACAGAAGAGACAGTCCTTTAAAAATTGTCTTGCACAATTGTAAAGCAATTATACACCAATAAAGATGTTAAAAAAAAAAATTGTCTTGGCTTCCATTTTCTATCAAGATGGTCGACTCACACTTCTAGCGTATGGTCCCTTTATATTCTTCTAGGCACCAACACCAATATTGAAATTATCAAGAACCAGATAGACAGATGCCAAGTAGTCTGAGTGGATCAAAAATATTGTTTTATGTGACTCGTTATTTCTGAGGGACTTTTACCTTTAAGCCCTTAAACTAAAATACATGCTTGGTATAGCTAATTCTCCACATGCCGTCTTTCACACTCTTCATTTGTTACTTTTGAAAAAAGTCAGTGAAATTCTCTGCAGAGATCAGATGTGAAGAAATCTATGGCAGGGTGAAATTTTATAGTCTGGACGCTGCCTTTTTATTAAGGTGTCATTTCCTTTCCTTAAGAAGAATGAGGCTGTTTTAGGGTGGGTCTCTGTGAATGACTCAAACCCAAACCCTTTTAGTTTGGGAAGTCCAAGTACCAAGATAATTTTCACGCTGGGATTACTTGTCCAGATGGTTTGAGCACAGTTTTCTTGGCATGCTTGTAAGAACACAGGAATTTTCAGGGGAAACCAGAGAACATAGTAGGGAGGAGAAGAGGTGGGGAGGATAAGCGTGGCTAAGAAGTCAGAAAAAATTTGGATTCCACAAAATGGCACTGGCCAGCTGAACTGGAATCAGTCCTAGTTACATTTGGCATGTTAGCCCTCTCCCTTCTCCAAGAGCACAGACTTCCCTTTGTCACAGTGGGAATTACCTGGCTCTCCTAACAGAGGAGGACAGAACCAGAGGGAAATTCACAGTGCTAATGGAGGGGAGAATGGAGGTGCAGCACAGAACACTGCCACCAGGAAACCTGCGGGGAACTCCTGTATGCCTGCACAGGGCACTGAGCGAGGTAGAGAAGGAAGGCTGTGAAGGGAGGTGTCATTTCAAAGAGCTGTGTTAGACCTGGAAACAGCGCGGGTGAACAACTTTCTCTGATAGCCTCAGCAGCCACTGTTTAAAAACAGAACTAAGGTGTGGTGGTAGGAAGAACTCTGAGATGGCCCACCGGATTCCCCTGGTGGACACACACTATCTTCTGGTCATTCAATCAACCACTATTCTAAGCACTGCTCTGAAAGAATTTCACAGATGTAATTAAGGTCCCAAATCAGCTGACTTTAAGATCGGGTGTTGGTCCAGCGGGACCTGACCTAGTCACATGAGTCCTTTAAAGACAGAGAGTGGCAGAGATGAGAGTCAGAGAGACCTGGAGAAAAGCAAACATCCACGTTTGTGAAATGCCCATGGTGGCCACAAGGCAGGGAGTGTGGGTGACCTGTAGGAGCTCAGGGTGGCTCCCAACTGACACCTAGGACATCAGTCCTACAACCACAAGGAAATGAATTCTGCCAACAAGTGATGTGCTTTGAAGAGGAGCCAAAGCCCCCAGATAAAACGTTAGCAAGTCTTGGCTAACGTCTTGATTTCAACCTGGTGAGATCCTCAACAGAGAATCTAGCCATGCTGTGCCCAGACATCTCACCTACAGAAACTGGGAGCTAACAAACTTGTGGCAATTTGTCACTCAGCAACAGAAGAGTAAGTCAGAAGACAACAGAGTCGCAGTTGGACAGTCAGTGTGGCTTGGTGATGAAGAGGATGTGATCCTTCTTCAAACGTCTCTGATCAAAAGCCTGGCTCCACCACTTACCAGCTGTGTAATTTGGAACAAATTACCTAACCTCCCTAAATCTCACCGTCCTCATATGTAAATCAAGAAGAAAATAATGGTTAAGATCAAAAGAATGTTACGAAGATTAAATGAAATAATGTGTCAAGTTCTAAATACGATGCATGGCACATAATGAGTGCTCTAAAGGCAAAATGTTAGCAGCAGCGGCAGCCATGATTTGTGCAACACAAAGCACCTGTTGGTCGCTTTGCAAGGGGCTTTACAGGATTCATCCTGACAGAAACCCTGCGACCATGAAATTATTATACCCATTTTACAGATGGGGAAACTGAGACTCAGAGAAGTTCAATAGCTTGTCTAAGGTTATGCAACTAGTAAGTGGAGGAGTCAGGATTAAAATACGGGGCTCTTTGATTCATCGGCAGAACGTAGGTTCCAATCATGGCAAAGAGGCCATAAATCTTGAGATTCTTCTTTGGAGGAGAACCAGGGTGACAGGTTGGGATTCTGGCCCGCTAAGTATCTCAAAATGGAGCCAAAATGATCCTCAGTGCTCCAGCCATGGTCTCTGGTCTATAGGATGCTCTCCCCTTTGTCTCTCTGCCCCCTTGTTTGGGTACCTCCTGCTTAACTTCAGACCTCAGCTCAAATATCATTTCCCCAAGGAGGCCTTCTCTGACCCCAGAGGCCAAACCAGATCCACTTCAACACATTCTCATAAAGTTCCTCTCTTCTGTAATAGTTCTCACATTTTATCGTTATGTGCCAGACGAGCGGTTCTCAGCCAGGGCAATTCTGCCTGCCAGGGGACATTTGTCTATGTCTGGAGACACTTTTTGTTGTCACATCTGGAGGGGTGTGTGTGCAAATTCCACGAATAGGTCAGAGTTGCTGTTAAATATCCTACAGTGCACAGCTTAGAGTCCCCACAACAAAAATGATCTGGCCCCAGATGTCAACTGTGCCAATGTTAAGAAACCCTGTCCTGTATTTATTTATATTTTTAAAATAAAAATGAGATCACAATTACCTATCACTTGCTTTTATAAGTTAAAAGAAATTCCTGAACATTTATTTATTCATGTATCTAATGTTACTAGTTTTCCAGAAGCAGACTTACAGATACTGAAAACAAACTTATGGTTACCAAAGGGGGAGGAACATGGTGGGGGAGGATAAATCAGGAGCTTCGGATGAACACACACTACTGTATATAAGATAGAAAACCAACAAGGACCTACTGTAGAGCACAGGGAACTCTACTCGATATTTTGTGATAACCTATATGAGAAAAGAATCTAAAAAAGAATGAATATATGTATCACTGAATCACTTTGCTGGACACCTGAAACTCACACAACATTGTAAATCAACTATACCCCAACAAAATTAAAATGTTAAAAACATAATATTACTAGTTTCCTTCTAGTGTGCCAGTACGTACAGGAGAGGAAAAATTGTTTCATGCTATCATGTAGCTTTCCACAGCATCATTATTTTCAGGACTGCACGCCATTAACACCAACCAGTTCTCTATTATTGGACATTTAGACTGCTCCTGCTCTCCCTGTTTCTTTTTCCTTTTTTCTTTTCCTTTCCTTTCCTTTCTTTTCTGTTCTCCTTCTCCTTCTTCTTTTTTTGCTATTGTAAACACCACCATCATGAACATCTTTGTGGCTTAACCTTTACACACATCCCTGATGATTTCTTCAGAATCAATTTGACCCTAACTGCTTTGGAAATCACTTTGTACTGTTGAATTTAACCAAGAGCCCATGGCCAACAGGAAACCCACAAACATTTCAACTGAAAAAGGCAAGTGTTTGCCCCCTCCTAATAACACCAATGGGAGAGCCAAGGCTGTACGAGAAGTGAGGCAGGATGGCCAATTCTCACCCAAGATGTGGTTTTCACATCGTCTAAACCTGCTGGGGCATGCCGGCCTTTGGCAGGGACTAACTTTGTAATCTCTTCTACCAGAGACTCCCCAAAATTCTCAACTACTTTCTGAGTTCCCAGGAAAGATTCTTGACATTCACAGAGAGTTGAAGAAGAAAAACATGTGCTCATGGACAAATTAAAACAGCAAACGACAACTGGCTGGAAGTCATTCTTTCTGTGTAAGGAAGGTGGGGAGCCCAGTCAAAGCCCTAAGTAAACAACATACAGAGACAAAAGACAAGGTGTTTCTTTTCTGAGCACTGGAAATTCAGTAACAACTTGCATCAGATTTTGCAACCCTCACAAGAGTTTGGCTATTACAACAGAATGATCGTATTCCTGGAACGGTCTCAGAACCAATTGCCAGGTTCTTTGGCCTGAAAGTCAAAGATGGCCATGAAACGAGTCCAAACCATGTTAGATTTGGGGACTGGTGGGGAGAGAAACAGGGTTGGAATGAAGGTGACGGGGACAACATGGTATATTTGTAAAGATACCAAAATCCTTCCCACTCTCAACTCTGACAATTGCTTGACTCTATGTTGACACTTTGAACTTGAAGCATTCTTCAGGCGAGCACAGGACAAAAGGCAAAAGGACGTGTTCTGGTCAAACAAAGAACATACCTTGTAAATGTGGCAGGTGACTTCTGGCATCATGTTCTCAGGACATAAGGGGTTGAGATGCAGGAGGAAGCCACCCAACGCCAAAGCATTTAAGTTGTGTGGTTTTCTTGGGCATAAAGCACAGGAAGGAGTCCAGGGGAAGGGAAGAATGTTTTGTTCACAAAATCTAGAGCTAAGCAAACAGTGCAGGTTGGAAGGGAATTGTAGTGTTTTAATACTGTACAAAAGAACAGACGATAAATCCATTTAGAATTGACAGGAGCAGCCACATGAATAATACAAAAAGCATCGCTTCGAGTCCCGAGAATGAATAATGTGGTGTCTTGCCCCGGCATATTTCTCTTTCTAAATATGTTTCCAGTAATTTATTGTTAAAATGAATGAGCATTCCCTGAGTGGCTGGAGAAAGGGAACCCGTATTTTGGGCAGCACGAAGCGAGGTCCCTGGGGTCAAAACGTTCCTACAGATAACTTATACAGGCATCAGTGAGAGCTGACTGGGTGTGCCATTGTCTAGGACTTTTATGAGTCAAAAAACTCTTCAATCCACTATTGTCCCCTCCTAGTTTTGGTGTGGTTTTTCCAGTACCCGGCACCCTGTTAACGACTCAGTTTGCATTCCCTGACCTAGATGACATTCACTGCATCTTGGCACCCAAGTTTTATTTTCTTATTTTATTACCACTAGCTGAAATTTTCTTATTTAATCTTAATTTTTATTTTATTTTTTACTTAAACTACAACATAAGCTGTGAGGTTCAGAGGAACAGAAACTCCTCTGTTCTGTTTGCTGTCATGTTCTCTATACCTAATATACTACTTGGCACATAGTAGGTGTGCAGCAAATATTTGCTGAGCAAATCAACACGTTTCCATCCGACGTACTTTCTAGAGAGGAAGTTAGGGCTCCCTGAAGACTCAGTGCCAGCTGAGCTCCTCCAAATTATGTCCCACCCTCACGTCTTTTTTTTTTTTTTTTTGCTTCTTTTCAAAAATTAAGATATAAATGACAAACAGTAAACATCATCTTTCTTAGGGTATGGTTCTGCAGGTTTTGACACATGCATTCAGTCATGTAACCACCACAATCAAGATGTGGAATAGTTCCATCACCTCCCAACCACCCCCCACCCCGGGCTATTTAGCAGTTAATCATTCCCTGCACCTCTGCCCCTGGCAACCACTGATTTCATTTCTGTCCCTACAGGAGCAAGCCTTTAGAATCTGGCTTCTTTCACTTCGCATAACACATTTGAGGTTCATGGTGTTGTATCATTAATTCATTCCTTTCAATGGTTGAGTCGTCTTCCCTTGTATGGATGTACCGGAGTTTGTTTATCCATTCTGCGCTTGAGGGATATCACCTCATCTCTTCTTATATGGAAAAGTTATGCTCACACAGTGGCTAAGAGCAGAGCTTTGGGGTCTGCTAAACATGGGACTGAATTCTAGGCCTGATACTTCCTAGCTGTGTGAACTTCGGGCAAGTCAGCAGAATACCACGACTCAGTTTCCTCAGAAGAGTATTGGAGATAATTTATACAAAGCATTGAGCAAAAGGGTTGGCAAATAATAAGTGTACAATAAATGGTAGCTCCAATCAGTTTTGGTGGGAGTGGGGAGAGGTCCTGCTCAAACTTCCCTTCCTCTGACCACCTCACCAATTTTTAGTCATTTAGTTGTTACTTAACCGGTCTCAACCTCGGTTCCTCTAACTGAAATACGGGGGTAATAATACCAAGTTCATAGAGTTGCTTTTCAGACTAAGTGGGCTAATACATGTAACTATCCTAACGTGGTGGTGCCTGGCTCAGAGGACGTCTCCAAGAAATGGCAGTTAGAAAATGAGTGCTGAGAGCACTTGGTTAATGTGATTCTTCTTCCATCTTCAGGGTCTGCACAAATTAGAAGGAAGCATTGCTGTAGGTGAGGGGTGGATGCACAGGCTCTGGAGTCAGACTGCCTGGGTTTGATTCACCTCTCTGCCTCTTCCTAGCTGAGTGACCCTGGGCAAGTTACTTAACCTCTCTGTGTCTCAGTTTCCTAATCTGAAGCGTGAGGATAATAATACCTACCTACAGGGTTGTTCTGGGGTTTATATGAGATAATGTATGTCAAATGCTTAGAAAAATGCCTAGTACATAGAGTTCAATAAACGTCAGCTGTGACTATGCTGCTGAGGGTTAGACACTGCACGTGTCTGATTCTCATAGATCACTTGAGCTTTCTGTATCTCTGTATTATCACAGAAGAGCACAGCTCCGGGCACAATGTAGGAGCTCAATGCATGCTTGTTGACCTGAATTAATCCGAATAACAAATGTCCCTCTGGGTCACATCATGATCTCAAATTTTATTATATATATATAAATGCAACGCAAATTTTCAAAGGATACATGCTGCGAAACCATCAGTGATGAGACTCAGAACAGCAGTTGAGGACTTATATTACCCATATAAGAGGGCTTTCGTTAGGATGATGGTGGAAAATTTTTCATACTGGCAGTTCTGTTAGAGAATCTCACCCTTGGTTTTTCTGAACGCTCTTCTACAGGTCACTTGTTTTATCCTTCAGAGGAGAACACATTGAGTTTCTGCCATGGCTTGGTTGCCTTTGGAAATCAGACTTGTCTGTTTTCTGGCTCCAGGACTGGCCTGCTGTGTGACTCCAGATAAAGTGAGTGCCTTCTCTGTGCCATAGGTGCTCCATCAGCCACTTCTGTGCACTGCAGAGTTAAATCAACAATTCTTGTCCAGCTGTTTGATATCCATAAAGGTGGGAGGTGTGTATTGGGGTAGAGCAAGGCACTATAAAAGTTACTATCATTTATTATAAAGAAGTGAGGGGTTTTAGACATTATTTGGTAAGAAGATAGGCTTGTGTAGACTATACATGCACGTATGTCAAGTTACTAAGCTCCCATTGAGGTCTGTTTACTTATTCATTCGTCCATCTTACACTTGTCAAACACCTATCATGTTGCCTAGTTATCAATATGACAGTCTGCCTCCTGGGTGGGGTACATACCCCTGGGTGGGGCATAAGGCAGTTTCACATCAGTTTCTGCTGGCCACTGCGAATGGTCAGTGATGCTGGGGATCAAAACTGGTCCAACTGGAGGGAATCTCTAAACTTCTGTGAGAACTGCCAGAAAAGAGACTCATTGTTTCCTCCTGGACTTGACATTGGAAGAAACTGCTGGTGGCCATCCTGCCACCCGGGGGAGACTGTCCAAGAGTGGAAACAAACAGAGGAAGCTGGCTCAGGAAGAGAGAGAGAGAGACAGAGAGAGAGAGACAGAGAGAGATAAATGAGGTCCTAGTGACAGAATCCGAGGCCTGACTCCAAGTGTAACTGAAAGACACACTTTCTATCCATGTATTTTTCTATTGATGTATCTCTTGATGACTTTTTCAATTTTGTAAGCCAATCAGTCCCTGAGCCACCATTTTTTGGGCATATGCCGGTTTGGGTTCTATTTAATGTTATAACCACTTACTAGTTATGAAATCTTGGGGTTACTTAACCACACTGAGCTTCAATTTCTACATCTGTAAAGAGGGGGTAAAAATTTATGATGTGTGTTTTTATTGTGAGAATTAGAAATGATGCTAGTATATAGTAATTCCCAAAGAAACAAATCTTTCCCGAATGTCACCTTCCCAAGGGGGACTACGTTGATCTTCCTATTTAAAATTTCAAGCCCTCAGCACTCTCTATCTCATTAAGCCTGCTTTGTTCCTGTAGCACTTAACACCTTTATTTCTGAAGCACTTATGGCAAAGTGATTTATGTAATCGTCCCAACTAATGGCTTCCCTGAATCTGCATCTTTGGCCCTGTCACTTTGCGGTCCTCTTCACTGAGTCTGGGCTCTGTCATGTGACTTTCTTTGGTCAATGGTATATTAGTAACTAGGATGCAAGCAGAGACTTGAGAAGTGTGCGTGCCTTTTCATTTTTCCTTTTGCAGAATTGGAATGTTCCCCTTTGCATGTCTGCCTAGCCATGAGAACTTGCTGGGGCTAGTCTGCAGGCGGGATGGAAGAGACACATGTGCCAGAATGAGCTAGTTTGCTTCAGCTGACCCCAGATGACTGAACCCTTAGCTGCAAGCCAGCCAGACCCGTGAGCAAGCCCAGCTGAGAGAAGCAACCAACCTAAATCACTGATCCACAGAATTAGGAAATACAGAAATGGTTACAGACTTAAGCAATTGAGATTTGGGGTGGTTTGTTATGCAGCAAAAGCTACCTGATACACTAACATACCATTAATTTACTTACTTGCTGTGTGTACTGTCTTCCTCCCCCAACTACACTGTGAGCCCCAAGAGGGTAGGGATTTTTGTCTGTTTTGTTTAGAGCCTGGCAGCTAGTAGGTACTTAAACAATACTGTTGAATGTTAAACGAATAATAGAGAAAGTGCCCTAAGAAATGGCATGTGAGTCGATGCTTAACAAATGGTAGCTATTGTAATGATAATGTTAAATATTTTTATGAAAGAGCCAACACTTTTTTCTCAGGCTCTTCTGTTATTTTTCCTGCTGATATTGTCCCAGAAAGGGGAAAAAGACAAGCCACTCTCCTTTGGGTATAGGATGGAAGATGAGGGATGGCAATAATGTCAGATACAAGCTTAATTCTTTTTCTTACGAAACTGACTTGGGATTGTGGGTGTTAAGGAGACACAGTTCTTCATTTTTTAACTTGGTTGGTGTCACCCTAGCAACCCCTGGGGATGCAGCTGGGCTGACATTTATGTGTGTAGGTGGAGCCAAAGGTTGTGCAGAAGGTAAACTTACAGCATAGATAATATTCTTTTAAAACCACCATCATATCTGAAGTATTGGGTTGGCCAAAAAATTTGAGTTTTTTTTTTCCGGAAGGTCTAAGAAAAACCCAAATGCACTTTTTGGCCAACCCAATAATTCATTAGTTACTGGATTATCTGTTTAATTCCTCTCTTCTCTACCAGGCTGTCAGCTCCATGGAGGAGGGGACCACTTCTACTTTATTTACCATTATACTCGCACCATCCACCACAGTGCAGGTATTTAAATCTATTTGTTGGGGGAATGATTCGGGACCTTGTTCATTTTAAGAATGTAAGCTTCCTGAACTGAGGGACCACATCCTTCCACAACCATGGTGTGAGCGTGGCAAGATGGTAGTACATCATCTATGTACGATCATTCTCAATTTGGGGCAAATTTTATTGAGCCATTACTATGTGCCAGGCACTGTACTAAGCACATGATACATGCATTCACTGTGGAGGAAGGTGCTGTAAAAAGTCCGGTTTTAAAGATGAGGAGTCAGAAACACAGTAAGCCTCTCTTGGAAAATTGTGACATACACTGGACAAGTCACACTCCGTCTGAATCTCTATCCCTCACTTGTCATTTAAAGGGATCAGGTTAGAGCAAGCTTTCCTCCTATGTGTATCAATCTGAGTTGTTCTAGAAGGAAAATAAAGACTTTTGTGGTGAGCAGACTTGTGTGTCACACCACATCCCTCTGGCCCACCTTAGCTCAGGGCAGCTGTGTGGAAAGTTCCATGCACATTGCCAGAGTTCCACGTCAAGTGTTTCCCTCGGTGTCTCTTTGCTTTGTTGCCTTAGAACCTTCCCTAAAACTGTGGCGGGCTGCTCTGCCAGTATGCAGGTGCAACCCAGGAAGTGCAGGGCCTCTAACCCCGCTTGGACAACTTCAGCCAATAGGGAAAGGGAGCCCTAGTAGCCTTGATCTTTAGTGGGACGATCTTGAGGCACATTTTATACGGTTCCTCAGATGTTCTCCAGCAACACTGAGTTCCAACTGCTCATAATTGCAATCAGCTCCTTAACGCATCTTGTTCTTTCCCTGTTTCGTGCTCCCCACTTCTTCGCTTTTCATCACTGGAATCAACTCAGAAATAAACTGCACCTGAACTCAAGGGTTTGTCATTGCTTTTGGGAGAATTCAAACTAAGACATATGGTCAAATAATATGAGAAAACACTGCATGCTATGTTCCTCTGTCAGACATGCAAAATGCACATGAACACATTCAAGGCTCTGAAGAGTCCTGCTGCAAAGTTACGCATCTAGCGCTCTGTAACTCAGGGATTCCCAAACTCTTCTGCACACAGAAAGTTTTACTCTTAAGATCTTTAAAATTTCGCCGAATGAGTGCTCCGTGGAATATACTTAGAGAAATGTTTGTCAGTATCATCTCTGGGACCATCTTCCTCACTTGCATTCTTCAAGCTGATGGGTGGGTCCAGCCTTGACTGCCATTCCCTGGCCTGGAGCCAGCAGCCAAATAGAACTCTCCAGACATTTCTCAGCGTCAGGGAGGATAACCTTCAGACAAGCCCTTTCCGGAAACTGTCTCTTTCCCTTTTTCTTATAAATGGGATGGTCAGCCTGCTGGTGAGGCCAGGAATGTTTGGCTGACTGGGCTGGGAATGCAGCTGTGGGCATCCTGAGAAAAAGCTCCATTTGCTGATGACGCAGAAGCCCAGATGAGATGAACAGGAGACGGATGCCACCCAGCCCGCCTCCCCGTGCTCTTCTGCTAACAAGCAGCCATGGGAGAGTGTAATTGGCATGGGTCCAGAGTGGACAATTATTTCCAAAGGTGATGCACAGAAGGGCGCTCAGGAGACCCAGCAAGTGCCGGACCAGGAGGATGTGCGTGGAAACCTGGGGCCCGGGGTTTGCAACCTCCCGGTGGGGGCTGGTCGTTGGGAGTGGACAGGGCTGACCAGCAGTTAATCCACCTTCTTTCACTGCTCAATGTCTTATATTTAAGTAACAGCATTTGGGTTCTTGGATTTGGGGGATCAGGTTACACGTATCTGAGAGACATGCCTGCAAATCTTTTCATTCTCTTCTTTAATAAAAATGAAACCAATGAAAATAATAATAACAATGGGAAAATCAATTTCTGAATTCTTTGTTGAAGGATGCACACATACAGCCCTTTATCAGATCCTTTATATTCAATGATTAGTCTATGTTAGGTTTTCTCAACTTCAGCACTATTGACATTTCAGGCTGGAGCATTCTCTGTCGTGCAGCTGTCCTGTGCACTGCGGGATGTGTAGCAGCATCTCTGGCCTCTACTCACTTAATGCCAGTAGTACCTTTCTCTTCCCAAACTGTTACATCCGAAAATATTTCTTGGGGTTGTAAAGTCAGTCACAGATAGGAGCTCTTGGTCTACGTTAAAGGGGTAGTAGGTGTTGTAGTTAAAGCACAGACTTCCAGCTAGGCTCCTTTGTCCAAATTCTGGTTCTACCATTTATTACCTTTGTGACTTTAGGTACATTATTTAACTTCTCTGTGCCTCAGTTTTCTCTTCTATACAACGGGGATAATAAAAATGCCTATCTGAGGGGGTTACTGTGAAGATTAAAGAGGTTAGTATATGTATATAACTATTTATAACATATTTAGCACAGTCTGATACACAGAAATCTTCCAATAAATGTCAACTGTTATCATCGTCATTTTTTTTTTTTTTGCTTTTTGCTCCTAGTCTGTAAACTATTTGAGTGCAGAGACCAAGCCTTTTTATTTTTTAATTCTTGAAGTCCAGCACCGGGACATAATAAAGACTGAATTCGGGAAGAAAGGAGGGAAGGGAGGCAGGAAGGAGAGGTAGAGATGAGCAATGGAACTTCCTGAGCGAAAGCACAAGACAGGAGGATCGAGAGTCTTCCCCAGACAGCCGGCCTGTGCACCAGCGCCTGGGACTGGGGGTCCCACGGTTTTAGACCAGACCAGGGACGAGTCCATACCAAATACCAGGGGACGTGTAAAGGCAGCTACATGTGGATAAACACACATACAACATGCGTGAAACTTCTGGGGGCTGGAGGTTGCAGGTGGGCTCTGAGCTAACAGAAGTGATTGCTATGGCCTGGAAGAAGCAAGAAGCAAAGTAGGAATGTATTTTGTCTACTTGTGCTTCAAGAAGGACGGAAATATGTCTAACAGTGTATTATAGACTCCTCTATTCATATATCTCGTGAAGTCTGTTCACGGACTTGGGGTAGAACCCTCTCTACAGAGGTTGAAACAATACAACAGAAGGGACGAGGCTTTTGCGTGTCCCCCCACCCCACCCTAGAGCGGTGTCTACTTCTAAGTCCTAGGACAAGGGAGGGCCCTAGAACAGCACTATCCAGCTGAACATTCTGCAACGGTGGACGTGTTTGGAACCTGCGTTGTCCAACATGGTAGACACTGGCCACATACAGCGATGGAGCGCTTGGGTTGTGGCTGGTGCGAGTGAGGCACTGAAATTTAAATTAACTTAAATTTAAATAGCCACATGTGGCTAGTGCCTCCCATACTGGACATAGACAGCATGGGTCTAGAAGAAACCATGTGCCTCTCGATACACAGGCTCTCCGAGGACACCGAGGGATGGTGGGTTCACTGCTTTCAAGGACGAAGCATAAATCCCTATGACTCCCCACCATCCACCTGCCAGAAAGGCTACACGCTGTCCTGTTCTGGACCATTCCACTTTCCTGGGCCACAGGCTACCTGACGTAAGGGGAGAGAAAGGCCGAGAGACACACAACAGCAACGATGACTGTATTACCATTACCGCTGTGATTGTTAACAATCTTGATGGACCACTCAGTACTTTCCTAAGCATTTCACATGGACCATACCTCTGGGTAGGTTTCCTCATTATCCCTGTTCTATACAGAGGCAGAAACTAAAGTACCTAGAAGTGACCCACTGCCAACCAACCAGTACATGGTGGAGCTGGGCTGTTAAGTGGTTAGAAATACAGACTTTGGAATTAGGCAAACTTGATGTGAGACTGACTCCGAATCTTTCTGGGAAGGGATCTATAAGAAAGTGTTCGTGTTGGCTACTTTTGCAAAGAAGGCCTGGGGATGAGGCTGGGGGTGGAGGAAATTTTTTTCCTTTTTCTGCACTGATGTCATCCTGTATCATATGAAAACACAATTTACCAGTAACTGCCTAGCTTTCAGCTAAGGGAAAATACGTCAGGAGGGCTTATCTTCTTGTTGAGGTTGCGGGCCTTTTCGTTTTTATTATTTTTTGTATTAAAGCAATCAGATCATCTGGGGATGGGGAGATAGGTTACTTGGGGGCATGAATATGACAGTGGGGAAAAGCTCAGTGCTGTTGATTGTCTTTTGGGTTTGCATTTTCCTCTCGCTGAAGCTGGGACTGGAAGGGGGACCCACGGCAGATAATCCCATTTATGCCACAGAAGTTTCCTGGACTGTTGACCTTGGAAGTAGGGTGACAAGCTATCCTGGTTTGCGCAGGACCGGAGGGTTTCCTGGGACACAGGACTTTCAATGTTCACTGGGAAAGTCCCAGGCAAATGAGGACAACTGGGTGACCCTACTAGGAAGTGGGAAAAAGATGAACCTTTCTGGACATTTTGACCCACACAACTCCTGCAGGGGGAAAACAGCTTCCCAGCAGGCACTATTAGGTGGGTGAGGGGTTGCCAAAGCAACAATATGACTTATCTCCCTGGCATGGCTCGTTTTCCACTTCGAGTTTCAAAGACAGGGCGTCCTGAGGAAACACCACCAGTTCCCAGGAAGGGCTGCATTGTGACTCCCAAGCGCCCTAGGCACTTGGGCCTCTGCAGGCCCCCTCCTCCCTAAAAAATACAGTAAAAATCATCCTGAAGACTGCAGTTGCGTAAAGATGGATGGATTCATTATCATATACCCATTCTTATTACCTTCTTTTTTCTATTGATCTCTAAAGCAATGAAAATTACAACATTTTTACTCGCCCTTAAAGAAGTCCTGGGCTTTAGGCTACTGTGGTGCTACGTTAGGCTACTTTAGTCTACTATGCCTGGTGGGAAGGTTGGCCCTGGTTCCAGGGCTTGAAAGAGAGGGAAGTTTGGAAACATCTCAGTCAGGGGTTCCTAACCTGGATGAACTTGGATGGGAAAAAAATGGGTGTTAATTTCTGACCACCTCTGACTGAAATTGAACATTTCCTCTCCTTATGACTTAGGGAACAAACCACACTCACGTGGTACTTCTTGTGACTCTGCCACCAGTAGAAATGACAGGCCTTTTCAGATCATATCACAGTTGTGGTCGGGGTATTGAAATAGCATTTTCCCTCATTGCTCCTTCAGAATTATAATGGATTTCTAGACTGGCTGCCGGTCTGGGAAGATCCCACATGCCGCAGAGGGGCTGGGCCCGTGAACCATGGCCGCTGAGCCTGCGCGTCCAGAGCCTGTGCTCCGCAACGGGAGAGGCCACAGCAGTGAGAGGCCCGCGTACCACAAAAAAAAAAGAAAAAAAGAAAAGAAGCTCACGCATTATTTTATCACAACTTTTTAAAAATAAACAGTGTCTTAATATATTTTTGTCTTTCATAATCCAATGTATCTTGTTTTATGCATTTCAAAACGTTATTCTGAGAAGGGGTCTTCAGCAGATTGCCAAAAGGCCCATGTCAAAGGAAGTGTGAAGGATTCTAGACTGAGTGTTCTAAAATTCCTGAATCTGGCCCTTTCCCCAGTTTCATCCATCCAGTGAGGAAACTCTTAATCAGCTTGGCGCACCTGACAGGAGAAGTCCAGGACAGGGTTAAAGGCTGGCTGGTAGAGGATAAGGTCACACCCCAGGTGTGCAAGCTAATAATAAGGTGTTAATTGGGAACCAGCTGAGCCGGGAGAGGAAGCCTTGGGCAGGTTGCATTAGGCACTTTCTTCTCCGGGTTTGATTGTTGACAGAAGATCATCAACCCCTCCTCCTGGATGGAAGCAGGCTGGGCGCCTCCCTTTGCAAAGCTGCTTTTGCAGAAAATTCCACTGCTGCCATCCTGGGGTAGACCCTGAAGTTTAGTTGAATACGTCTTACTGATGGATTTGTTGTAAACCTTCATTGAGCCCTTCCTGTGTGCCTTGCAATTTGCCAAGGGCTTTACCTGATGATCTCATCCAGGCCTCATAACTCCATGGGGAAGGTCCTCTTATTTCTATTTTTACTTATGAGGCAATAGAGGGAGGTTCAAAAGAGCAAGTGACTTGCCTAAATCCATACAGGCCGCAAGTGGTGGGCTGGAATCTGAACTTGGTCTGACTCTTCTGAAAGTCTCTTCCCTTTGAACTTTTGGGTTATTTGGTTTTCTGTTTTGACTCGATAGAACTTTCTCAGTGTTAAGGAAATAGCACATCTCAGCCATGTCGCTTGACAGGCAGTGAGCACAGAGGCAGCTCGTGAACCAGAGGCCCATGATAACGTAGCATGTGACTCCACAAACACAGTGGGGGCTTTCTGAGAATTCCAGGCCCCCCAGAATGGAGGACAACCTGTGTCACCCCCAAACCTTATTGCTCTGTGATAATCACAGGGGTGATACTAGAGAGGCGCTGTGTGTGTGTGTGTGTGTGTGTGTGTGTGTGTGTTGGTGCGGGCGCTGAGGCTGAGAGAGAAAGCTATCCTCTTATATTGAGACAAAGGTCATACAACTCCTGTACACATATCCTTGACTTTTTAATTAAAAAGTCAAGGGGAGTCAAAAGGTACAAACTCCCAGCCAGAAAGTAAGAAGTCAGGGATGTGATGTACTGCGTGGTAACTATATAGTTAACGATACCGTATTAAATGTTTGCAAGTTGCTAAGAGAGAAGATCTTAAAAGTCTTCATTGTAAGAAAAAACAATTCTGTAACTATGTATGGTGACAGATGTTAATTAGGTTTATTGTGGTAATCATTTTGCAATATCTAAAAATACTGAACCATTGTATTGGACACCCAAAACTAACATAATCTTGTATGTCAATTATACCTCAATTTTTAAAAAGCCAAGGGGAAAAATGTCACCTCTCTGCTCTCTATGATAACTGCCTAGTCACGTTCAAATCTTGCACTGCTGGAACTTGGGGAGAAGTGGCTGGTTTTTCTCTGGGACATCGTAGGTTGGATGGGTTTGTCATCAGAGTCGCTCTATCCTGGGTCTGGGGTCAGCTTTTCTCTGCCCTACCTTCAATCACCCAGAAACAGCAGTGCTCAGATGCAATTTCTCCACAAGACACCTACCCTTTGTCACCATCTGTTTATATCCCAAAGAAAGACTTGATGCTGCAAAACACTGAAATTTCGAGTACGTAGAGTAAGGAACAATCCATTCCTTGTTTTAAATCAAGTTGTCATAATCCAAAGGCAAGCTCCAACTTTAATAACAAACACCCAGTGTTATGACATTTTACCTTTTCCAACTATTTAGGTAGGCACAAATATTGTGTTTAAATTTTAAACTATGCAGTTAACATAAAACAGTCCACTCACTTACACAGAGTAAAAATAAAGCGAGTTATGCCAGTTCTGTTTCCCTTTTGGGCCTCATTCTTTAAATAGATCATTCATTCAACAAAGGTCTGCTAGGCGCTCGGTGTCAGACACTGAGTTTGGCATGGCTCACCCTAAAATGAACCAGAAGCTGTCCTTGTGTTCTGAGCACCAGAGGGAAACAGCCGGAAAACCCTGGGAGCCGCTTTTACACTGACCTGTGTTCTGCCATCTCTGATATCTCCAAGGAGAGCTCTCAGAACTGATTTGCATTCCCTTTTCATTCTCCACCCAGCCCTGTTCCTTTGGATCAAGCTGTAGTGGGGTCTAGAAGCTGTACCTCTGGCGTATGGTTTTTCAGCAGTTTTAGGAACTTCGGCTGTGAAATGCAGAAATGAAAGTCGTGGACACAGCCGTATTTCACAGGATTTCCCCCAAAGAAAGCTCACATGTGTGATACTCAGGGCTTGGCATCCTGACTCTTCATCCCACACTCAGATGGCAATTGGATTTTAACAAGGAGTGGGGTTTGTGGTTTGGGAAATATGGCATTTTTACTGCCTTGGGTCATATTTGAAATAGTTGCAGGCATTTAAAATAGTGTAATGTTATTTTTTCCCTTGTCTTCAAAACAAACCCAGTAAGCTTTTATAAGTCCTAACAACAAGCATAAAATTGGGACATTGGAAAACCCACGAGCAGGGATTGGGACAATCCATTCTCCCCCAAGAGGGGTGTTTGGATTTGGGTGCGGAGGATCATAAGCCTCTTGGGGGTCCACCTGACCTTGAATGACTTTGGGATCCTGAGGAAGGGACCAGGGCTCCGGTGACAGTAGAACCGGACACCCCCACCCCCACTCCCACCCCCATGGCTCTCCCGTCATTCTTCAGGGCAATGATAGAAGTATGTACAGGGGCTTTGGGATTTTTTTTTCTAGCCAGTTTTACTCTGGAAATTCCTTTGAAAGAAAAAATAAAAAGAATCCGGAGACTCATATTTATTTAAGCGACCAATTCCCAAAACCCATTGCCCTGGAATTCTGTCCCATGGGCATTGCTGTCTGGGGCCTTTTCCTGCCAAAGGGCCTCAGGTAGGGGCAAACGCTAAAATGAAGATGTGAACTGGCCTTGGATGCAAGGGTACCCAGCTTTCTGCTTATTAGAAAAATTATTAGAAAAATGAAAGGTAATCAGTCTTTGCCCAGAAGGAAATATGTAAGCTGTATATGTATATATATATACACACACACATATAGGTATACATATATATGAAAAATAAAGGTATAGTTATATAGTGAACAGAAAAGTGAATATTTATTGAGCATCTAGTAGACCGTACCTCAATTAATCCACATAACAATGCTATGAGATGTGTGCTATTATTATCCCAATTTTACTGAAGGAGTAAACAGGGAGGTTAAGTAACTTGCGCAAGGTTACACAGCTCGGAGGCAGTGGAGCTGGGACTTGCATTTAAGCAGCTGGATGTAGGGAAGGAGTTTCTGTTGTCATTATTCATCCTGGACCTGTTTGTCAAGCCCACGTCCATATTAGAAATCTTAAAAACCTGACGGCGAAGGAGAGTGTTCGATGGCTTTCCTTTTGATGTTCGGTATTAAAGAAAAAAAAAGATAACTCCAATTCTCAGATGTGAAAGATATAAGAAAATAAAATAGATCAAGAATGAATGAAACCAAGTTTTCCCTATCTCAACCCTACTGCATCCTCCCCCAAAGAGCAACAGAAGCAAGAAAAAGAAGGGGAAAAAGCCCTTGATTTGTCCCTACTTTTTGAGATCATCTTTGCAAACTTTTAAATGTCTGGTATTAAGAGTGTAAGAAGAAATAACGCAAAACAGTTTTTGAAGCCAACTAGAAAGCAGCAGAACCCAGCAAGTGGTGAGCTGCGCAGGGCGGCTGCTGGCGGCTGTGCCGGAGTGTGGGAGAATCCTGTCTGGGAGAAGGACACGGGAAACCTCTCAGCATCCCGGGATAAAAGACTTGAGAAGAAAGGAGCCTCTCAATGAATGGTGCTCAAAATGGGCTGGAAAACAGGGGAAACGGGCCCTCTCAATGAAAAGCCAAGAAAGTGTCTTTTTTGTTGATTCTCTCACTGCAAAGTGCTGCTTCCCCCCACTCCCCCTCCCTGACCCCTTCCCCAGCTCATCTCCCTGGGCTCAGAGAAAAGGCTTCTTGTTGTAATCCCATCTGCCTGCTGCTCATCCACATTCTTTTATCTCTGCCCAGGGCTGGCAGTTGGGAAGAGGTTTCAGATGCCAGAAATTTGGGGTTTCACATTGAATCTTTCCAAGATGGGCATCTGAGAAATGTCAGTTTACATCAAAATTACCTTCTCTAGCAGATAGCCCGAAAGCTGTCTTTCCCTGGCAAGGTCGGGAAATAATTCTCTTTTCAGGATCGTGCCAATACAAACTCCAGTCCGCATTTGGGATGATTGATCTGACTTAAAGAGACAGGGACCACTTCAGTTTTACACTAAAAGAAAAGATTTAATTTTAAATTAAAGATGGAAAGTTAGTCATGTTTTGTTTTTAATAGTGCTTGGTGTAATAAGGAATATTGTACTGTAACAAATACTGTACTGTAAGAACAGGGTTTGTGGATATGGTTATAGAGAGCAATTGGGAGCTAAGTTTAAAAATCACCAAAAGATAACACCTCTCGTGGTTGGCAAGTAAAAAGGGTAATGGGATTGGGGAGGGAGGTAAGAGGAAAAGGAGTGAAAGAAGAATCTCTTCGAGAAATGTCACTGATCTTTAGAAAGTTCTGAAACAAAGGAAGCAAAGCATTGTTTGAGATAGAGGATGGGGCCCTTTACTTAATGTTAGAAAGCACAGGAGAAACTGGGAGAAAGTCTGATTTTTTAACCCTGCAGGAAATCTCTGCTCAAAATAATAATTTCAAGCAGTGATACATCTATCCTAAAGATTGGATTCTGGCCATGTTGCAGAGGGAAATTCAGGTGCAGAGATGGACAGAGCTGTTTTGACTCTACAGTGTGGGTGTCTGCGTGGCATGCTGCCAGCTCCTTAGTTCCGGGTCTAAAGACAGAGCAAGGCATCCGAAGGCAATAAAGGACCTGGTCCCACACGGTGAATCCTGTTTGCTGCCTGCTCCCTCTTCCATGGTTGTCCTTTGTCAGGTGGATTTTTATCTAGGGGTGAGTATGGGAGGTGAGAGGGTTGGAAGAGGAAGGGGGTTAGGAGATGGGGGTTGGGAGGGCTGCGGAGGTGGAGGTGGGTGGGAAGTAAACAATAAAACCCCTGCGGTGGCTGGGTGTGGCCATCCTAACTGCCACCTTAAGGTTATGGGCTTGAAGTTTAGCACAAAGATTCTATTAGGTTATCAAGCCCCTGGCACTCCTCTTCCCTCCCCCATTTTTTTTTTTCTTCCTTTGTAGAGAACTAAGCATGTACCTTCAGGTCATCTTGTTTTTCCTTTCAGCAATATTCTCTAGTCCCTGAAGCTGGGAAGGTCGTTCTAAAATAAAAATGATACCCTAACATTCTGGCTAAAAACCCTGCAAAGGATTGCCCATCATCCTCAGGACATGGTGCAATCCAAACCGTGACTCAAGTGCAAGGGGACTGCTATCATCCAAAGAAAGACATTTCTAAAAGTAAAAGTGAGTGCAGTAGAAATTATGCCAGGGCAACGGATATACACAGAGGCTGTCCCAAGCAAATCAAGACGTGGAGTCATGTGACCCCATGACTGGAGTCACAGACCCCAAACGCCCTGTGCTATCTGACCCCTGTCCGCCTCCTCGGCCTCTTTTCATCTCCCTCAACCCTCTGCTCTCTGCTCCACCCAGGGTGGATTCCTTTTGTTCCATGTGCCTTGTCCCACTTCAGGGCCTTGATCCATCCTTCCTGTTGCACTTTCCGTCAGAGTCCTGCTCTGCCCAGGGAAGCTCTCTGTGGGTACCATGACCATACTGGACCCCTTGTTTTATGTCCCAAGGACCAGAGGAGACAATCAAAATACGTAATCACTGCTGGGTAATGAATCAATGAACAAATGGATGCAAGAAATGAATAATCATCTCCCTTTGTCTTAGTTAGCTAGGGATGCTATAAAAAAATAGCATATTGGGTAGCGTAAGCAACAGAAATTAATTTTCTCACAGTTCTGGAGGCTAGAAGTCCAAGATCAGGGTGCCAGCATGGTTGGGTTCTGGTGAGAACCCTTTTCCTGGCTTAAGGACAGGCACCTTCTCACTGTGTCCTCATGTGATGGAGAAAGCAAGAGCGAGCTCTCTGGTTTCTTCTAATAAGGGCACTAATCTCATCATGGGGGATCCACCCTCATGACCTCATACAAACCTAATTCCCTCCCAAAGGCCACATCTCCAAATACCCTTAGGGCTTCAACATGTGAATTTTGACAGGGACACAATTCACTCGATAGCACCCTGTATTTCTCTACATAAATTAAATTATACATTGAACACATGTACTTACTGAGTGATATATTGCAGTACAAATTTTTCCAGTAATTTCGAAGTTACTTCTTAAAAACTATTTTGAAATAATTATAGATTCACAGGAAGTTGCAAAAATAATACAGAGACGCCTGTGTCCCCTTCTTAGAGTTCCCTCCCATGGTAACATGTTACCAAACTCCAGTACAAAATCAAAGCCGGGGCACTGGTATTGATGCAATTCACAGAACTTTTTCAGATTTCACCAGTCTATGCACTTTGGAAATTTCTTTGAAAGAAAAAATAAAAATAATCCAGAGACTCATATTTATTTAAGCAACCAATTCCCAAAACCCACTGCCCTGGAATTCTGTCCCACGAGCAGACAGTTTGTGGGTGGAGAGTATGTGTGTGTAGCTTTTTTTTTAAAGTATAATTTCTACTTTATTGTCTTCCCAGGGAACAGTATTTCTTTAGTCTTTAAGGACTTAGCTCTTTACGTGGGCTTTGGTGGAGGTCGTGGGGCAGCACCCGCAGGTCTAAATTGGGGTGGAGGTGTTTGGTCCTTCCGGGCTTCCCGAGAACGATTCCTGACTACCTTGCTGTGAATGGCACAACTCGCGCAGTAATGCAGTTTCACATACAGCTTGGGAAGCACACAGGCGTCGAAAACACTCGCTTTGGAAATGTCCCTGACGGCTGCGGCCTCTACGATGTTCCGAATGACGAACTTCTTAATGGCCTTATCCTTGGGCACACAACGGGCACAGCTGGTACAGGGAATAGGCTGCATGTGGCCGCGGCCCTTTTTGGCACGACCATTGTTCCTTCTTTTCTTCGTCATCTTGGAAGCGAGGAGGCGAAAGAGCTGTGTGTAGCTTTATGCAATTATACCAGACGTGTAGATTCACTTAACTACCACCACTATCAAAGCACAGGACTATTCCAGCACCACAAAGGTGTCTTGTGTTCTCCCTTTTATAGTAAGAGTCAGTTGATTTCTTCACCACTCCCACCCTGTCCCCAATTCTTGCAAGCACAAATTTGTTTTCTATCTCTGTAATTTTGTCATTTCGAGAATGTAGTGTCAGTGGAATCAAATACTATGTAATTTATTTAAAAATCACACAATTGGTATTGACATACACATACTACTAGATATAAAATGGATAACTAATAAGAACCTACTGTATAGTACAGGGAACTCTCTTCAATTCTCTGTAATGACCTATATGGGAAAAGAAAGAGTGGATATATGTATATGCATAACTGACTCTGCTGTACAGCAGAAACTAACACAACACTGTAAATCAGCTGTACTCCAATAAAAAAGAAGGATGCTATCAAAGGAAAAAAAATAAAATAAACTCACACAGTATGTCACCTGAATTTTAAAAATAGTTGGTGTGGTCTGATCTCTGATGTGGACACCACTCGCTAAATGTGTCCCTTCTGGGCTATGATTTGACAGAGGAATCCGCATTGATGTTTTCCAACAACTTCCCCGTTACATCAATAGTGGTGAGGTACCACCACTGGCCTGTTTTGTTTTGGTGAGGAACGCTACCTGCACATTCAGATGGAGCGTGTTTGTGGATTCCAGAGCTTCCCATGTGGTCAGGAGAACCTCTGACAACAGTGGCACCTCCCAAGTCCCTTGTCTTGCTAGCTGTTCCCCATACCCAGAGTAGCAGGTGGGCACTGTAACGCCACTCCAGGTCCTGTTCAGGCCCTGGACATCTCTGGATTACAGAAAGAAACTTAATACCATTCACCAATCAGCATAGAAATTATTTCACCAATTTAACAATCTTCAGTTGTACTCGTACATTTTTTTTTTTTTTTTTGCACAGGCTCTGGACGCACAGGCTCAGCGGCCATGGCTCATGGGCCCAGCCGCTCCACAGCATGTGGGATCTTCCCGGACCGGGGCATGAACCCGTGTCCCCTGCATCAGCAGGCGGACTCTCAACCACTGCGTCACCAGGGAAGCCCACATTCTTATTAAATATGACCTTTTTAATGTCCTGTTCCACGTCTGTCCTCTAAGCTCCTTGAAGTCGGGTGCTTCCTTGTACTTGTCATGTCACCAGCACCCACCTCCATTGTCAGTGCCTAAAAGTCACACAAAGCACTTTTGCTGAATGAATAAGTGGGAATCTGTTTTGTGAATGGCGTGTTGAATCGAAACTGATTTCTCTTGAGAAGAGACTATTCATTCCTTTCCCCAAAGATGCTTTCCCCTCAAATTCCACTGGAATTTTTTTTTTTTTTTTAATATCAAGAAAGAGGGGAATGTGCCAGCAGCTGCTAGTCTAAATGACCTAGTTATGCGTTCACAATGCCTCCTGCCCTCCTGACTATTTTGAAATAAGCACAGGAAATTACGTAAATTGGCAATAAGAGTCCAACAGTTGGGATCGGGGAGGTATGCATATTTGCTTTTCCAATTTTCTGCTCCCCTACCAAGCGAACACATGGAGCTTTGACCTTCCATATGTTTTTAATGCATGTCGGAGATAAATGTTGCAACAAGTTGGAAGCAACAGGTTGAGTGCTCCCCCCGCCCTCCCTTACTCCATCTGAAGCTGCTTCAAGCCGGCTGTGGACCTGAGGGAGAGAGAGAACAACCTCCCACAGCACTAGGCCTCAGAAGGTTCTGGACTCCTATCCTCTTGAGTCATTTGTTCTGGAAATTCTCCTTGACTTGCGGGATTGGATTAGTGAACCCTCACCCCCAGCACCCTGTGTTGACCTCTCCCGGCACCATTACGCTGTAGGGAATTCAGTCTGTCTCCCACATCTGGTTATAAACCCAAGGGAGACTAGGGCCGTGTGCGTTTTCTTCTCCACCTTGTTCCCAGCTTATTATCTCATGCAGGGTAGGGGCGCAGTATTTGTCAGATGAATGAATGGATGATGAAAAGGGAAACAGGAGCGTTACTCAGAGCTTTAAGACAGCCTAAAAATCTCCGGGACTTCTGGCACTCATATGATCTGGTTCTTATTGCAAGAATCAGCAGAGCCCATTGTCACGCATCCTATAATTCAGTGGTTCTCAACTCTGTGCATTAGAATCACCGGGAGGATTTGTGCAAGGACAGATTGCCGGGCCCAGAGTTTCTGATTCCGTTTGTCAGGGGTGGGCCTTGAGATCTGCATGTCTAACATGTTTCCCCGTGATGCTGACGTTGCTGCTCTGGGACCACAGTGTGAGAACCACTTCGATAATAAACAGGGGAACTGTGCTGTAACTGCATTATTATTATTATTTTTTTTTATGGTACACGGGCCTCTCACTGTTGTGGCCTCTCCCGTTGCGGAGCACAGGCCTGCGGAGCAGGCTCAGTGGCCATGGCTCACGGGCCCAGCCGCTCTGCGGCATGTGGGATCTTCCCGGACCGGGGCATGAACCCGTGTCCCCGGCGTCGGCAGGCGGACCCTCAACCACTGCACCACCAGGGAAGCCCTGCATTACTTTTAACAATTAGATTTGCACTGCAGGATTTTAAAAAATGGCAGCATGGCTACTTATGATGGAAAATCAGCCTTATTAGCTGAAGTGTGATTCAAAGGACTTAGGAATCTGTATCTTTGACCATGTGGTAGACAGAGAGATGAGCCTTTCAGTAACATGCATTCCATATTTAAAAGGCATGTGGAGAAAAGAGCATGGGCTTCAGAGCCAGTGGGACCTGACTTTGAATTTCACTTCACTGCTGATCGGCTAGGAGACCTTGGGCAAGTTAACGTGCTGTCTTAGGGTCTCAGAATATCCATCTGGAAGGTGGGGATAGTAAAAGACTTTTCAAAGTTGCTAGAAGAAAGAGTAAAAAACAGAAAATACTCCTTCCTAGTCAAAGATTAACTGGATTATGAGACTAAAAATATTCAATTTGTATAGCAGGGGATATAATGCTTTTTTTTGTTGCTAAAAATCTATTTTATTTTACTTTTATATCTTTATTGGATTATAATTGCTTTACAATGGTGTGTTAGTTTCTGCTGTACAACAAAGTGAGTCAGCTATGCATATACATATATCCCCACATTCCCTCCCTCGCACTCTCCCTATCCCACCCCTCTGGGTCCTCACAAAGCACCGAGCTGATCTCCCTGTGCTATGCAGCAGCTTCCCACTAGCCATCCATTTCACATTTGGTAGTGTATATATGTTAATGCTACTCTCTCACTTCGTCCCAGATTCCCCTTCCCCTCATGTGTCCTGAAGTCCGTTCTCTACTTCTGCATCTTCATTCCTGCCCTGCCACTAGAAGTTATTTGGCTCCTGAGTTTTAGGTAGCAAGGATTTTATTGGAAAATTTATCTCAACTTATTCGGTTATTGAGCTTAGATAGTGAGAGTTTAGATAGAGAAGGATATTTGTACAAGTAAAGAGACTTTTTATAGAGTAGACGCTCAAAAAATGATAGGTACATAGGTATACCTCAGAGATATTGTGGAGTTGGTGCCAGACCACCACATTTTTTTTTTTTTTTTTTTGTGGTACGCGGGCCTCTCACTGTTGGGGCCTCTCCCGTTGCGGAGCGCAGGCTCCGGACGTGCAGGCTCAGCGGCCATGGCTCACGGGCCCAGCCGCTCAGCAGCATGTGGGGTCTTCCCGAACCGGGGCACGAACCCGTGTCCCCTGCATCGGCAGGCGGACTCCCAACCACTGCGCCACCAGGGAAGCCCAGACCACCACATTAAAATGAATGTTGTGATAAAGCAAGTCACACAGATTTTTTGGTTTCCCAGTGCATATAAAAGTTGTATTTACAGTATACCGTAGTCTACTAAGTATGCATTAAGTCTAAAACCAAAAAATAACATACCTTAATTTAAAAATACCTTGTTGCTAAAAAATGCTAACCATCCTCTGAACCTTCAGTGAGTCATAGTGATAACATCAAAGATCACTGATTGCAGATCACCAAAACAAATACAATAATAATTAAAAAGTTTGAAATATTGCAAGAGTCACCAAAATGTGAAACCAAGACCCGAAGTGAGCAAATGCTGTTGGAAAAAATGGAGCCAATGGGCTTGTTTGTTGCAGGGTTGCCACAAACCTTCAGTTTGTAAGAAATGCAATCACTGTGAAATGAAATAAAGCAAAGTGCAATAAAACGATACATGCCTGTAATAGAAAACTGAATGCAAGAGAATAATGTATGCATAAGAAAGTGGATAAATCATATGGGGAAGATCTTCATTACCTGAGTATTCATTATTTGAGAACCTGCAGGTAGCAAGTTGTGAACAGAAGCTGAGATCATGGTAGCATGGAAAATATCCACCAATGACACAACTGTTTCAAAATTAGTTTCTACTCAAATCCTTCCTTAGCATCTATTCTGCTCACTAGGTCATAGTCTTAGCTGGTTCCCCTAGCTGTCCATCGGGTGCCCACCTAACAAACAAGCAAACACAATGAAAATCTACTGGAAAGTGAACAGCAAATCTTACAAATAGCACAGGATTTCACAAAGTTGATGAAAAAACGTTAGAAAACTATTTGAGTCGTGTAGAAAGAAGGATCTAGCAGAGTTAGACAAATGGACACCTGAAGAAGAAAAAATCCAAAACGATGATGTTTTAGTGTTTTCAAAAGATAATTATTTGGCTATCAAAGGATTGTGAGAGGCCCTGAGGAAATGAAGAAGCTCCCAAATATTTTTGCACAGTGAACTCTCTTTTTGATAAAACTGCTAAAGTCAAACAGGAAGGGATGCGACTGTATTAATGTTAGCATATATTTTGTCAGAAACATGATGTCAAAAAAACCCTCACATGATTCGTGCTTTTTGTAAGAATCACTATACATTACAATTATGACTCCAGTCAAGGATCTGCAAACTATAGCTTGAGGACCAAATCTGGCTCACCACCTGATTTTGTAAATAAATATTGGAGCACAGCAATGCCATTGGTTTACTTATTGTCCATGGCTGCTTATACACTACAGCTGAAGCCTTGAGTAGCCACAGAAGAGATCTCATTGCCCACAAAGCCCAAAATACTATCTGGC
Organism: Aethalodelphis obliquidens; assembly: GCF_003676395.1. Lineage (NCBI taxonomy): Eukaryota > Metazoa > Chordata > Mammalia > Artiodactyla > Delphinidae > Aethalodelphis > Aethalodelphis obliquidens. The sequence goes on from NW_020837966.1 coordinate 14,532,096, forward strand.
CCTTTACAGAAAAAATTTGCTGACTCCTGACCTAACTTTTCTTTTCCAAATAAACTTTTCCTCTTTATTTTTATTTTTTAAAGACTCTTCTAATAACCACCCCCAACTCTTTACAATGGCATTTTTTTTTTTGCGGTACGCGGGCCTCTCACTGTTGTGGCCTCTCCGGCTGCGGAGCACAGGCTCCGGACGCGCAGGCTCAGCGGCCATGGCTCACGGGCCCAGCCGCTCCACAGCATGTGGGATCTTCCTGGACCGGGTCACGAACCCGTGTCCCCTGCATCGGCAGGCGGACTCTCAACCACTGCGCCACCAGGGAAGCCCCTACAATGGCATTTTGATTTCCAAGTTGATTTATTCTAGATGATGCCCACCCCACCCCCGCTTCTCCTCCCCAAAGTATCCTTGGCTGATGAGGCCTCTCTATAATTCAAGACAAAACATGACTGTTCATAAAGATAAATCATTGCTGGTTCCTAATTTAAGAGGGCTCAAAACCAGACTAACACTGTTTGAATCGCAGTACTATACTTCCTTGCTGTGTGAGCAAGCTTTTCGACGTCTGGGTCTCAGTTTCCTCCTCTGTCAAATGGAGATAACAGCATTAACCTTGCTCAGTTAGTGAACTAAAACAAGATAGTGAAGGTCAGGTTCTTACCCCATCCCTGGCACACCGTACGCACACACAACGGTAGCTGTTGTGCTTTCTATGGGACTAATTTCTCTCTGGTTTGGAACGGCAATTTACGCAGCCTGGATCCTGAGCTCTGAGTTCCTCCAGGCATTCTCTGTGTTGCTTGCTGTAGGCCCCCCTCTAGCACACCGGTTTTATAAAGCCCTGCTAGGAGTGGAAGCAAGTCTTTACCAAGCCAACCAGTCTGTTCTGTTGGGAAGAGTAAGGGATGAGTGAAGAATTTGTCTTCACTTTTAAAGGTGTTTCCTTTAGTCAATGGATGTCATAAATAATCTGCAGCAGCAGCTGGGAAGAAACTTTTCACAACAAGCCGACTCCAGCAGGGAGAGTCAGCCCAACACAGCTTGCATATAAATACTCCCAGATGCTCTGACTTCAAGAGGGGCGGCATTTTGTCATCAGGAGAAGTGGACAAACATGACAGCGGTACAGCAGTGATGGTAATGAGGGTGGTAATCAACAGGCCAGGGGAGAGCAAGATGATTTCCTGACTAGATCATGGATGAGGAACAATACTGGCTTTATTCCTCCAGACCTCGTCCTAGTTTGCAATACTTGCAGGAACAATCCTCGTTATGCTGTCCTGGTAAGCAGCTTCAAAATCAACATCCCGCGATCCCACCTCTTTGTATTCATGCCTTTGTGTAACCCCCTGCCCCTGAGTGTGGAAGTGGAGCTAGTGACTTGCTTCTAACCAACGGCAAAGATGATGGGACATGACTTCTGCAATTAGGTTACAAATGTGTCTAGCGTCCGTCTTGCCAGCAGACTCTCTCTACTGCCCTCTCACCTTGTTCATTTTCATGAAACAAGCTGCCACAGGGAGAGACCTGCATGTCAAGGAACTAAGGCCCAACAACCCTCCAGGAACCGAATCCTGCCGACAACCATGGACATGAGTGCAGAAGCAGATGCTTCACCAGTTGAGCCTTCAGATGAAACCCCAGTCCTGCCTGACATTTTGATTCTAGCTGTGAGCCACCCCGAAGCAGAAGACTCAATTCAGGCACGCCCAGATTCCTGACCCACGCTAACTGTGGGATAATAAACATGGGTTCTCTGAAGCCACTGTGTTTTAGGGTAGTTTGTTATTCAGCAGTAGATTACTAATACAGATTTCATGCTTAAAGTTAAAAAGTAAATGAATGTACATTTCTGCTGAGGGTTGGTGATGAGTTAGATTGTCACTTGGTTGGTTTTCTCTTAGTTTGAATTCATCTAACACTGTGTCAATAGATTAATCTGCCTGAAGCCTACCTCTGATATTGCTATTCCCCTATTTAAAAACCTTCATTGACTTTCACTGACGGAAGGAAAGAAGGTCTACTTTTCCAGGTGGTGTTCAAGGCTCCCCTGTGTATCTGTTTTCTACCAGCTGCTAGAATGATCTTCCTAAAACACCAGTTAGCACATGTCACTCTTGCACTTAAAACTCTTTGTTGGAGTCCTGCTACCAATCAGATTAAATCTGTGTCCCACAACATGGCAATCAAGGCTTGCCAGGATCCGACTCCCCTACCTTTCTGCCTCACACTTAACGCTCAGCAACACAGAACCGATTGTCCTATGCAGCCAGCCCGTGCATTGTGCCATCTCCTGTCCCCTTCTCTCCTCCCCCCATCTTTAAGCACTTGCTTTCTCTTAACCTCCACTGCCTTTCTCCTCTCTGGAAAGTTTATACTTAAAGATTCAGCTCTGATGATCTGTGTAATCAAGAGGAAAAACAAAGAACCCCAAACACACTCGCTTGTTTGGATCTGCATAGATGGTCTTTGGAAGGATCCAGAAGAAACCAGTTGTTGTCCTGGGGGTGAGGTGGGGTGGGTATTCAGTAGACTTGAGGGATAGAGGTTGAGAGAGAGAATTTTCACAGTATATCCTTCGGTATCTCTGTAATTTTCTAGCATATGAATATATTGACCTATTCAAGCACCAAATAAAACAATTACAAGGAAGGAAAAAACGTTAATTTCTTGACTCATCCTTGCTGAGAAGCCTTACCTGATTTTCTCAAACTGAGTTAATTGTGGGATGACTTGCTTATGTATCTGTCAACCCCTCTAAGTATCTGAGTTCCTAGGATCATCCCTTATTCATTCTTTATCCCTGTCCCCCACTGTCTAGTGCAGTGCCTGCTACTTCATGGTTCCTCAAAATAGCTGAGGAATAAAAGAGCTATACTTCCTCACCACTCCCCAGGCAGACTGAACTAGTAACTCCCTCCCTGTGGGCTCTGGACTTTCCTGCCTCTGGGCTGTGGCCGCTACCGTTCCCTCTGCCTACATTTTCTTTTCCCCCACTATCTCATTTTTGAATTCTCCTTATCTTTCGAGGCCCAGCTCAGATCTCACCACAGGAAGTCATCTTCTCTTTCTATGATGTCCTATAGCATGACTGAGGATTTTTATAACTTTTCCTTTTATATCCAGGGTTGGCAAACTACAGCCTGTGGGCCATATCTGGCCCACGCCTGTTTCTGTAAATAAGGATGCCCATTCTTTTACGTATTACCTTTGGCTACTTTCCTTTACAATGGCAGAGTTGAGTAGTCCCAACAGAGACCCCAAAGGCCTGCAAAGCCAAAGATATTTACTATCTAGCCCTTTACAGGAAAAGCTTGTTGACCTCTGATTTATAACTTATTTATGTCTATAGACTCTTCTGCTCATTAAGACCCAAACTTGGACACAGAACTCTGTGTTGGACCCAGCCAAATTCATTACCCTGGCAAAAGGCTGCCCACTCCCCCTCAGAGCCTGCTAAGGACAATCCCATGGAGACCTTCCCTACCCCCAGAGCTCTGCACATCCTTTCCTGTCTCAGGTTGGAATGTGCTCTCCCACCCTGCCTGGAACTCAGCTCACCCCTGAATGGTTTCCTATTGCTCTCCTAGTCACACCCAAGTTCTCTGATCAGAGAGGCCTTCCTGGACTACCTGATCTAGGTAGTACCACTGCTAGTCTCTGTTGCAACGCTGGGCATTCTTACGTGAGAGTACTGCAAACTGTAATTATTTTTATTTATTAAATTTTCTCTCTCTCCTAGTGGACCATGAGCTCCTTAGGGTAGGCTCCGTATCTATCTAGTTTCCCCACTGTATTTGCAGTGTCTCGAACAGTGGCTGTCACACACTGGGTAAGGACTGTAGGAAATACTACTTATTGACTGACTAAACAGATGAATAAATGAATACGTCTTCATCTCCATCAAAGTGACTACCTGAGTGTTTAATAGGCACTCAAAACTATTTGTTGAATGAATGAATAATGTAAGAGAGGACGTTTAATCATGATAACACTAACAGATGAAAGTAACTCATTGCATGGTTCTCTTGACCTTTTAATATCAGCTCGTGGAAAAGAACAGCTTCCTTCAGCTTCATTTAAATTATTCAGGATAAAGGAAAGGAAGTAGGCTCTCGAGGGACACACTAGAATATCCTCTGATCGTGTGTGTGTGTGTGTGTGTGTGTGTGTGTGTGTGCGTGAGAGAGAGAAAAAGAGAGAGAGAGAGAGAGAGAGAGATCAGCCTGTAGGTCTAGCTCTCAGTCAAGCTGCTGTCCACAGGCTGGGGGAACAGGGGAATGGACACCACAAATACGTTGCCAGTGGACTGCAAAATCTGTTTTTCTTCAAAACCAGCAGTTCAGAAGTTGGAATACTCATTCAGTATGGTTTTTAAAGCAATGCTCTTTGGGATCATTAAACTGATGCATGCATTGCAAAGAATTTAAAAGCTAAAGAAACTGTAAACAAGAAAATAAAAATTACCCTTAATCTCACCATCATGGTTGTCTATTTGTTTCTTACTTACTGTATGCGTGTTTTAGATTCCTTCCCTACCTCCCCTTCTCCTTTCTCTCTCTCTCTCTCGCTGTCTCTGTCTGTCTCTGTCTGTCTGTGTCTCTCTCTCTCTCTCTCTCTCTCTCTCTCTCTCTCTCACACACACACACACACACACACACACAGGGGATCCATTTAGCATTCTATCCTGAACATTATCTCTTTAACATTAAATGTGTTTTGTACCTCAATTGTGCCTCTATAAAAAACAAGACAAATTAAATGTGTTTTGACAACATTTAAAAAAACTGTATACTATTCCAGTTAATCTACCCCAATCACTTGTATCAGTTGTATTTATTTACTGCTACTAACAGTCTACAACTAATATATAATTCTACAATGAACAAGTTTAGTAACTTTGCATTTCCTTTAAGTAGGTTTACAGGTGTGGCATTATTGGCTAAAAGAGTATAGAATTTTAAAATATTGTGGACAGGTACAGCCATATTAATTGTGTGGGAACGACACAGGTCCACAGTCTTAACTCCATTCATGTCTATTTTACCACACCCTTGTCATGGATTTTCACCAAAATGATTACATTGTTAACACATAATACTTTTATATTTCATTAGAGAATATTAATTAAAATATATTCACCATTTATAGCTCTTTTTCTATACATTTATTTTCCCTATTCACGTATGTTTTTTGGAGCTTAAAAATTCAATCAAATTTATAACAATTATTGATATCATCTACGTGCTTGATTATACTTCCAATCAGAGGTAATATTTTAAGTATAATATACAAGAGTCGTTGCATGTACATAATCAAGCTGGAATACACGACCAAAATAAAAGTTTCTACGTTAACAGCTCACTTACCCTTGGCTGATTTACTGATCCATTTGAACTCTTTGGAGTATGGAGCACCTGGATAGAAACAAAAGAATGCATCTGAGAAGCCCAGACGAGGATCCAGGACCAGGCTCTAAGGCAACGATCCTCAAGGTCTGGTGCAAAGCCAAAACACAACAAAGTTACCTGGCGGAGGTTGCGCCTTACCCCACGCTCGCCAAATCAGATGATCTTGTTGTCAAAGCCCAAGAATCTGCCTTTTAACAAGGATCCTGCAATTTAGGGATGGCTTTCTTCTTTTCCCTGACTCTGTTGTGCTTTACCCCCAGTCTAGTGGGCCTGATGTGGTACACGTATTCTGAGCAAGACGGCCCTTATTCACACAGAATCCTGACAAGGGGGACTTGCCACAAGACACGTTTTTCCTCTTTGGATACGAGATCCTGACTATACTCAGAGAAGGACCATGGGTCCTAGAAATATAGGTGAATACAATACCCGAAGGATAATCTTTGGTTTGAGAATCTATGAAGATGATATCGACTCCCCTCCTCCTGCCCATGAGCAAGGCTGGTCGTTGACTTAGGGGTGGAGCCCCACTGGGGTGGGGGTTGGAGTGGGGTGTGATGGGTAAGCAGAGCTCCTAAAGTAAGGTGGAGACAAACCCTGGATAAGAAGCCAAAGGCTGGCTGGAGGAAAGAGGAGACAAAGCCCCAGAGAAATTCTGTGAGTAATACAGGCAGAGGGAAAGCGTTTTTCTGAGCAATATTCTTCAAACGTTGCTGCTCACGCGACCCCTAAAATGTTTCTGGAACATTATTTATCCCTCACCTGTGTTATTATGACAATTACTTTTATTTGTACTTAATTGGTCAAAACAACAAATATATTATAAATATTATAAATTTTGGTAAGTAATTACAAAACACAAGAATTAAAATTTTAATGGAAGTGTGTATCTTAAATGAGATTGAGCTTTTCTCTCCTATTAACTCTGGAATATTTCTTATTGTCCAAATGAGACAGAATTCAGCATCAATTTCACTCCTTTTTTTCCCCCTTTTAATCACAATTGTAAGTACTGAAAAACTGTTCACATAAGTAGATGGAAATGGAAAGAGTTTTGTTACAGCAACATCACTCAATTCTTTTTATTTATTTATTAATTTTTGGCTGCTTTGGGTTTTCGTTGCTGTGCGCAGGCTTTCTCTAGTTGCGGCGAGCAGGGTCTACTCTTCGTTGCGGTGTGCGGGCTTCTCACTGAGGTGACTTCTCTTGTTGCAGAGCATGGGCTCTAGGTGCGTGGGCTTCAGTAGTTGTGGCTCACGGGCTCTAGAGCGCAGGCTCGGTAGTTGTGGCGCACGGGCTCAGGTGCTCCGCGGCATGCGGGATCCTCCTGGGCCAGGGATCGAACCCGTGTCCCCTGCATTGGCAGGCAGATTCTCAACAACTGCACCACGAGGGAAGTCCCCACTCAATTCTTTAAACTCTTCCAAGTTATTTGTCAGAAATTATACGGTGATCTATCATCAAAAATTATTTTTAATGCTCTACCAACTGACAACTCCATCAGATTCTTCTTCAAGTTTGTTGAAAGCAAAGAATTGAGAAGGGTTTGTAACCCAATCACTAGAATCATTCATTTTCTCAACACTATCAGCTAGATTTTGAGTCACTCCTTTGTTTGGAGTCCTGGATTTTTTACCCTGGGGGAACGCATCACAGTAAGATTCAGATGGGCGAGAGGTGGGCCTTTCTTTGATAAAAGGGGAAAAAGGCAGCCGTGAAAGGGGAAGTGGGAGAGGGGACCAGCTGGGGCCCATGGCACAAGCCCAGGTACATCCTTCTCTTTGTGTCTGTGGTGTGCTGGAGTAGGTGTCCCCAGGAGTTTGCAGTTTGAAGCTCTGGCAGGAGAACCAGCATGCCACACACATGTTCTCGGAGCAGTTTTAGATGCATCTAGAAAGGAGCTGACAATCTGGAAATTATTCCTTTAAAACTATTCGTGCAAAGTTGCCCTTAAAGCTCTTTGTGGCAAGTATCCGAGACATAACAGATTCCAGCAAGAATCATCAATGGAGGCTAGAACTGGTGCGGAACAGGACAAAGTATCTCCCCACAAAACATAACTTATCACTAAAGACAAAATACTTATAAATCAGAGAAAGCGGCAAACACTATATATGGACAAGTAGTGGGTCCCTATGGATAGAATGCCCTGAGAAAAGCAGAGCATCATTTCTCTGATATTTCCACCTGAAAAGCATACCCTGAACCTCATCTTGGGGAAACATTTAGACAAACCCAAGTGGAGGGATGTTCTACAGAGTAATTGGCCTGTACTCTTCAAAAATGTCCAGACACAAAAGGTGAGGGAGTACTGAGGAACTGTCCCAAATGGAAGGACACTAAAAAGATTTGAAAGCTAAATGCACCACATGACCACGATTGGATCTGGACCTGTAAAGGGCATTACTGGGTTAATGGGTGAAATGCAAAAGAGGTCTGTGGATTAGAAAGCATGATTGTTTCATGGCTGTACTATGACTATGTAGGAGAGGGCCCTTAGTTTTAGGAAAGAGACATTGGCGTATTAAGGGATAACAGGTGTCATCTCTGCAGGGTACTTTTTTATGGCTCTGGAAAAATGTAAGTACACATATTCAGGGAGGGATAACTAAAACATGAGGAACCTGAATGAAGAGTATGCAGGAACTCACTGTACTACTGTTGAAGTTTTTCTGAAAGTTTGAATTCCTGTTTTATTTTATTTTATGGCCGCACTGTGCAGCTTGCGAGATCTTAGTTCCCCGACTAGGGATTGAACTCTCGTCCACAGCAGTGAAAGCACGGGGTCTTAATTGCTAGACTGCCAGAGAATTCCCTGAAATTATTTTAAAATAAATCATTAAAAAGTCTTACTTTCTTGGGGGACTGCAATCCCCCAGTTTGGAGATCATCATTCCTTTTAGAAGCCCCATAGACAAAGATAAAGGCTTTAGGAGTCCAAAGCCAGTGTGGACACACACAAAAGGATTCATTAAAAATAAGGAGGTCCTCACTGTGTAGTAGGAGTAAAATATGCAGAGATATGTGATGAGTCTCAAAGAAGGGGGAGTAGAGAAGTTCCTTTGCACATGGGTAATGAGATTTTATATTTATGCAAAGGGGGTGTATGTGTGAAGAAAGGTTGAAAAACGCTGCTACAGACATTACCAGGACACCCCCAAATCTTACAGGCATAAGACAGAGACAAAGGATAGGTCATAGCATCTGATGTCCATCTCTGGTATTTTTCATTGATTAAAATGATGATAACTCTTGTTCAGTATAGCCAAGGGAGTAACCTCCATCCTGATCAGGAGTGGATTCTTCTAGTGTGTGTCCAAGCATAATATGATCTGATCTCAGAGAGCTCTTGCATGAGGTGATGTGCATTTCTTTTTTTTTTTGCGGTACGCGGGCCTCTCACTGCTGTGGCCTCTCCCGTTGCGGAGCACAGGCTCCGGATGCGCAGGCCCAGCGGCCATGGCTCACGGGCCTAGCCGCTCCGCGGCATGTGGGATCTTCCCGGACCGGGGCACGAGCCCGTGTCCCCTGCATCGGCAGGCGGACTCTCAACCACTGCGCCACCAGGGAAGCCCTGATGTGCATTTCTTGATTCTTGGTCCTTACCATGAAATATTTGCCTCTAAGACTTTATCAGTTGATTTCTGTTAACAGCTTTGCTTCCTTCTCATTGACTTGGCAAATGATGGTTATTGTTGTGCCATGTCGTAGTTCTCTTTCTAACTACAGTCTCTGTTTCTGTCTAGATCCTTGACCTCAATATTTTCTCCGCTGCAATGACTTGGAATGTTACTGTTTAAATAAGAGACGGCAAGTTGGCTTTATCTCACCAACTGATTGGTAATAGGCCTCTTGGAGTCGTCCACTAGGTAGGATTTTGAAACTTTTTCTGGGCTCAGTGGGAGAGCACGCCATGATTGATGAATGATGTTTGCTATGGCCTCTGAAAGCAATACAATGTTATGTTTGGTATGTGGGGTAAGCAGCCTCTGTGGGAGTCCCTATTGATCCCCCTCCTGGTATTCTTCTCCTTGAGAGTGCGTGGGACCTAGTGACTTGCTTGGAACCAATAGAATACAGCAAAGGTGATGGAATGTCACCTCTGTGATTAGGTTACAGAACACTGTGACCTCCATTTTGCTGGAAGATGCTCTCTTGCTGGCTTTGATGAAGCAAGCCAGCTGCCTTCTTGGAAAGGTTCATGTAATGAGGAACTGGGGGTGGCCTCCAGACAACAGCCAGCAGAGAACTGAAGGTCTCAGTCCAACAGTCCTTGAGGAAATGAATCCTGCCTTCAGATGAGACCTCAGCTTTGGCTCACACTTTGATTGGCAGCCAAGTCAGACACCCTGAAGAAGAGGATCCCACTAAGTGGGCTGGATTCCTAACCCACAGAAACTGTATGATAATAAATGTGTGTTCTTCCAAGCTGGTAAGTTTCAGGGTAATTTATTCTGCGGCAATAGATAACCAATATACCGTGTGTGTGCCAGCCATCCTTTAGTCACTTTATGCACATTATTGAGGAACAGAAAGATAGTGGGCGCGGTAGCAAGCAGCAAGAAACTAGCTGAATTTAAGGGAGGAACTACAAACATTACCAAGATTGATCACAAGAACTCAAGACCCAGCAATCGGAGTGGCAAGGCAAACTGTTCTCGAGAACCCAGCCAACTCTGAATTCAACTATTTTGCCACCTAATTCAAAGAAGTTCACAACAGTCTTTATTTCTCTTATCCTGGCACGTCAGTGTGATTCCCTCTTTTTCTCTCTTCTTCACCAGAACAGAGGCTTTATAAGGACAGACACTCTGTCTTTCCTGTTTATTGTGCACCTGGTACAGTACCTGGCACATATAAGGCTTCAATAACTATGTATTGAATAAATAAATGTTCATGTTTCCTTGAATGTCAATAAGTCACAAAATATTGCCACACGTTTGAGAAAAATATGCACCGAAATCGTTATAATAAAGATTTTTTTAGCCCGTAAAGGAAGCAAGTCTTAGTATCTTGACAATTCACTCATTTAAGGCATCTAATTCCCTGATAATGTCAGTTAAATGGAACCTTACTGTAATAAGTACCATTAATTATTCATGGCTAACACAGTGCTCAAGGTCAAGTGAAATCTGATGGAAAAATCTCTTCACTGAGGAAAAATCACTTGCTGGTTGCTATCGCAACTTTCACAGCCACTGTATACAGCTTCTCACCTTCCAGCATGTTCAACAGGGACCAGAGCCACTAAGTTCATTTTATGGAAAATAAGGCGATTTCTTTTATCTGACTGCATGTTTCTCTGCTGTTAGGCATTTCCTTATTCTTGTAAAGGATATTATTTTTGTCTTTGAACTATTATAAAGAGAGAGCAGGAAATCAGTTATGGTAGGACAGAGGCAGAATAAATGAAAAATAGATTATCTGTGAAAAAGAAACATAGAAAGCAAGTATTACCAAACTTCTGAGATGAAGCTCTGAACTGCCAAGTATAAGGCAACCAATATAAAATCCAGAACCTACACTACAGGGATGAGTTTAGCATTAGCTTGCCCGGCAAAATGGCAAATGGTGGTGATATCTTTATTCACTGAGAACCAGAAATGGCATTTAGGTTTCTCCTGTTGATCTGTGTTGAGAAGGATTCTGAGGCCCAGTGGAGGAGTCCTATGATGGATTAATGACAGTACAGAGTCTAGAGCAGATGTGTTAATAAGTGCATTTACAAGTCTTAGATTTCTCTAACGTAATGCAATTTCAGGGTAAATTGTGACTCAGTGAAACCCAATTATGATTTCTTTTTTAAAAAATTGCAATACTATGACCAGTCATCTTTCCAAATTCAAGGAACTTAAAAAAAAAACAACAAACTTTGCTTTTCTACCTTAGACTTGGCTTAAACTTACTTTCAACAGGTTATTTTTGCTTAGGGAAGGATTTAATTCTCTAAAATATTATCAGGTTTCCCATGAAGGAAAAACAAAGCCCACAAAAAAATGAATCATTTTTCAAAGGTGGCAGAATCCCCTGATGCCTCTGCCTTACGTGTTTGCATTTCACCGTGAAGCAATAACTACATGTCCACTGGCAATCTGCTTTAATCTTAAGATAAATAAAACCTGCTGGAGCAGAAATTGGGAACAGGATGGTCAGAGGGTAAACAGTATTGAGAGTACTCTGTTCTCACATCGCACACGATTTCCTTGGGGCATCTAGCCCTGCGCTAACTTAAATCAGTGCACCGAGCCTTTAGAAATGTCTATGAGACAAAATAAACTGAAAAAGCTTTACAGCATGCTCATCAAACTCATAATATGTAGACTGCATAAAGGCAGTGTGTATTTTTAGATAACCTTTGCCGGTAAAACCCTTTTCCCTCACTCCATTTTGAAATCTGAGGTAGTCTGACACCTTGAGAGCAGGACCACAGGTTCCTACCATTTGGCAATTCTACGCATTACCTGGACTCTGTTTCCTCCAGTTGCCACTAAATGCATTAGCTGCGTGGGGCCTTCTACTCCTTCCCCTCAAATATAAGGTGAGGAGTAAATACCGTCTCCAAGGACCTGCCTTCTCCTAATCACTATGTACTCGTCACTGAGCTTGCTGAACTTTCATTCGTTCATTCATTCATTCACACATAAATTTAATAGAAATGTAGTGAGAGCCTAGTGATACCAGCGAGGTGCTGAAGATAAAAGGGTAGAGAAAAGAATAGGGTTGCTACCTTCATGGATGGTATACTCTAGTAAGGAAGACAGAAAATAAACAAGTAAATGAATAATGATACATCGTGTGTTACCAAGGAAATAAATAAGGGACTGAGAAAGAGGAGAGTAGAAAGGGATTTCTCTTTCTAGCCTCTTGGTAGACTAGATGTTCGCAGAAGCCCCTCTCAGTAAAGTACAATGATTTTAATGCTCAGTAAAATACTCAAGACATTTTAAGAAATGCATGGCTTTCTGTGCAGGAGAGTAAGGAACTGTGTGGAGGCAAGAAGTGACCAGAAAACAAGAATCATCAGGGGACAGGTAGCTCTGGAGTTGCCATTTGCCTTACGAGTAAACTGTTATCTCTGGTCGCTGAAATCCTGGGTTTGAATGAGTCACATGTAGGGGATAAGAGGAGGAGCAAAGGACTGAGCAGAGGTTAGATTCATGGGGCTTTACATTAAGGCCAGGAGACAAAAGGGCAACAGTCTTAGTGAGTGAAATGAAAAATCAAACCAAACCCTTGGCCATGACAGAAACACTGGGGGTACAGTACCTGCCTCTACCTTGACTTTGGGTGAAGAAAAAAGATCACAGAATCCCTTTAGAATTCTTTACTATAAGCCTATGGTAAGAGCGTTTGCAGGTTTGGGGTTGGAATCCATGATATCAACAAACAACCTCAAACCGGAAATGTAATTTGAGGTAGTTCTAAAGGTGGCTGGGAGAAGAAAAAAATCTCAAATCCTCGGCGCGGAAACGCAATCAGATGTCAAACCCAGGTCTCAAAGAAAATCAAGAAAGTGACATTCACAGTCAAAACCAATACAAACATTAGGAAACAAAGTCATCATGTATACAAAGAGAAACAAGACTACATATATAATTCCTCAACTAGTCAGGAGGAAGAGATAGAATTAGGAAAGTCTTGCCCAGTCTGAAATGGAATGAAGTCAACAGAGAGCTTAAAATAAGATTATAGAAGTAAATTCAGTGTTATAGCATGAATCACAATCAAGTAAGTGAAAATAAACTAAACATTTCAATAGAAATTGAAGGTTATTAGATATCATTTCAAAAAATCTAGCAATACAGAATGATTGAAAATAAAAGGATGAACAGAATATAACAGGTGTGTACTAATCTAAAGAAATATGGGTACCTGTATTTCTAGAAACAATGCTTCTAGAGATAGAGGGTCACTACATTTTGATAAAAGTTGCAATCCATTAGGAAGATAGAACAATTCTAAACTTATATTTCCAATAACAACTTCAAAATACCCAAAGCAAGAGTTTCGGGACCACAGAGAAAAATGAACAAGTCCTTTATGATAGCTAGTAAAAGCTTCTTTACCAATAATTGATAAAGATAGATAGGAAATAAAAAATAATAAAGGAAATAAAAATAAGAATATAGAAGATTTAAACAAAATAATTAGCAAGAATAACCTAGTGGACACATACAGAATACTATTCTTAACAAGTGAACAAACTTTTTATTTTTTTGCATACATGCAACATATATAAAATTTGGCCATGTACTGGGGCATAAAGAAAGTACTGACATTGTCTGTATGATACCAATTGCTTTAAATTTGTTGATACTTGCTTTATGCCCCAGTACGTGGCCAAATTTTACATATGTTGCCTTTTTTCTTTTTTTGGTGGAACTTGACAGGCTACTTAGAAATTCACATAGAAAAGGAAGAACTGGTAAAACACTCCATAAAAAAAGTTAATAAATGAGACTTGCCATAACATATATTAAGACTATGTTAAATAAGACAGTGTGGTATGGGTCCAGGGATTGGCTCACAGAACTCAGAAACAAAAGGTCCACGTAGAACCAGGCGGGGAAAATCAGACCATTCAATGGTTGATGTTAGGACACCTAGTTATCCATATGGAAGAAAAAAAGAAACTGAATCCCTACTTCCCAACTTTCACCAAAGTCCATTTCAGATGCACCAAGGGCTTAAATGTGAAACGTAAAACTTCAAATTGTTCAGGAAGAAATACAAATGTATATCTCCATGACTTTGGAGGTGGGGAATGATTTCTTGAACAAGAAACAGAAAGCACCAACTATCAAGGAAAAGATTGATCAATTTGACTCATTAAAATTAAGAATTTTGCTCACTGAATGATTCTCTGAAGAAGGTGAAAAGATAAGCCCCAAATTGGGAGATGATATTTGCAACACCCAGAACCGAGAAAAGGATTAATATACAAAATACATTAAAAAATACAGAGAGAGCCTACCTTGATGAGTTAATCATGGAAGACCTCTGAAAGGTGGTGATGGGAAAACTGAGATCATAGAATGAAAAGGAAGTGAAGGGAGGATGAGCATGCCTGAGAGGAAAGAGGAAGTTCAAAGGCTGTGAGGTGGAAAAGGAGAGAGAGAGAGAGAGAGAGAGAGAGAGAGAGAGAGAGAGAGAGAGGAAGGAGATGAAAGCTGAGAGGAAGCAAAGGCCAGAACAAGCAGGACGGTACAGGGGAAGCCAATGAGGGATTTATCTGAGGACACCTGGCTGCTTGTGACGTGTGGGTGAGCAGCTGCAGTTACTTATGGGAAGACCATGGCACCACTGGAATCTGGCAGAGAGGAGCTCTCACAGAACCTCAGAAAGGCAGCCACAAGGTGTAGGTGAAGGGCACACACTCTGGAGCCAGATTACCTGGTTTCCTATCCTTGCTGTGCTCCAAAGAAGTCCCTTGACCTTGGGTAAATTACTTAGGCTTTCTAAATACAGTATTATCCAAATACAGTTATCAAAATATTACATTTAAATACATATACATATGTATATATATACTGCTTTACTTATCAATGGGAAGAGCTATTCAGGGGAATAATAACTACCATAACTTTGAAGTTGTGATAAGTGAAGATAATATTTTAAGACATCTATAACTGTAATGTCATTAAAAAAATCAGCCATTTCTACAGGTTATAAAGTCACAGGTACTAACCAATTCTACTGTATGGTTTGTCACCTATGTTCATAATTGAAGGAAATGTTAAATTTCAGTTAGAGGTTACTGAAAAAATTTTTTAAATGTTTATCTTCCTCATCCAAGTTGATATACAAAATATCAATATATAAAGTCTGTTCGGGCTGCTCTAACAGAATACCATAGATTGGGTGGCTTACAAACAACAGGACTTTATTTCTCACAGTTCTGGAGACTGCAAAGTCTAACACCAAGGCACCAGAGGATTTGGTGTCTGGTGAGGACCTGCTTTCTGGTTCACAGATGGCCTCCTTTTCAATGTTCTCACATGGAGGAAGGGGTGAGGGATCTCTCTGGGGTACCTTTTAAGAGGACACTAACTCCATTCATGAAGGCTCCACCCTCATGACCTAATCATCTCCTAAAGGCCTTACCTCCTAACACTATCACATTAGGGATTAGGTTTCAACATATGAATTTTAAGGGGGACATGAACATTTGGTCTATAGCATCAATATTCTTGAAAAAGCACTTCTTTTCGCAAATAATCTTACCTATTAAAAATTTAAAAGAGATTTAAAAAACCCCAAATATATCCTATGGTAAAAAAACATTTACTTGACATGAAGCAATTCCTTTAGTTTAGTTTCTTTTTCTTCTGTTAAGTTCAAGTAACATTTAATATAGTGCTTTCATTTAAATTTATTTATTTATTATTTATTTTTGGCTGTGTTGGGTCTTCGTTTCTGTGCGAGGGCTTTCTCTAGTTGCGGCAAGTGGGGGCCACTCTTCATCGCAGTGCATGGGCCTCTCACTATCGCGGCCTCTCTTGTTGCGGAGCACAGGCTCCAGATGCACAGGCTCAGTAGTTGTGGCTCACAGGCCTAGTTGCTCCGTGGCATGTGGGATCTTCCCAGACCAGGGCTCAAACCCATGTCCCCTGCATTGGCAGGCAGATTCTCAACCACTGAGCCACCAGGGAAGCCCTAGTGCTTTCATTTAAAAATAGAATTGTATAATTCTACCAGATGATCAGACTGTCTCTCCATCCATCCATATGTGATAGATTGAAATTACTGGTCCTGATTATTCACTCCCCTATAAAGAGAGTTATATGTCCATACCTTTGCCTTGGCCTCAGGGAAAGTAAAGTGTGCTTGCCTGATCCTTGATTTTGGATTTGGCCATAGGACTTGCTTTGCCCAATGGGAGGTTAGTAGAGTAATACAGGCAAAGGCCTGAAACGTGTCTGCACGGTTTGGCATGACTCTTTTGTACTTCTGCCATTACTATGAGACAAACATACCCTGTAGACACAGTCCCTTCAGTCTGGGCACCAAAACGAAACATAAGAAGCAATGTCAACAGAAAGACCTGCAGGCTGTTGAAGAACTTCCCCAACTAACCCACAGAAGCCTGAATGAGAAATAAATGCTTATTTTTGAATACCACTGCTATTGTGTGGTTAACTGTTATGCAGCCATAGGTGACTGATACAGTGTCCATCTATCCATCCATTCATCCATTCTTTTTTTTTTTTAAGATTATTTATTTATTTTTGACTGCATCGGGTCCTCGTTCAGGCATGCGGGATCTTCCGTCGCGGGGAGCGGGCTTCTCTCTAGTTGTGGTGTGTGGGTTTTCTCTCTCTAGTTGTGGCACGCAGGCTCCAGGGCACTTGGGCTCTGTAGTTGTGGCACGTGGGTTCCAGAGCGCGTGGGCTCTGTAGTTTGCGTCACGAAGGCTCTCTGGTTGAGGTGCACGAGCTCAGCAGTTGAGGTGTGTGGGCTTAGTTGCCCCGCGGCATGCGGGATCTTAGCTCCCTGACCAAGGATCGAACCCCCGTCCCCTGCATTGTAAGACAGATTCTTTTTTTTAAAAAAAAAACTCCGTTATTCTTTAATATCATCAGACATCCAATCAATGTTCACATTTCCCCAAAGGTTTAATTGGTTTGTTTTACAAAAATTATTTATTTTACACTTTCTAAAAAATCACATCTAAGTAAGGTCAATGAAGTCCAATGGTTATATCACTTATCTCTTTTAATCTATAGGTTTCCCTTTCCAACTGTTTTTTCAATTTCCTTGGAATTTATTTGAAGAAACTGGGTCATTTATTTTGTAGGGCTTTGCACAGTCTGGATTTTGCTGGTTATGTCCCCATGGTGTCTTTAACATATTCTTCTGCCCTCTATACTTCTTGCAAATTGATAGTTGGAGCCAGAGACTTGAACAGATTCCGATTAGATTTTGTGGCAAGAATACTTTATAGGTGGTATGTTGTTATTCTGTCAGGGGATGCATCACGTCTGGTTGTTTCTTTGTTTGTGTAAGGCGGATTCTTTACCACTGGACCACCAGGGAGGTCCCCACCCATTCTTTTACCAGTATAAGCACCTAGGAAGATGTCTGGAGTGATGTGTATCAAATGTTAATAATGGTTGTCGAAAAAGCACTTCTAGTGAGGCTTGGTACTAAGCTACTTTAGTTCTTGTTGTTGCTGTGACTACTGCCATTATATTGAGAGGTGGCATGGGTAACAGTGAAGACTTTCTGGTACACCAGGGCAGATGGCTTTGCCATCTACCAGCCCTGTGACCTGGGTGAGGCAGGTTGCCTCTCTGACACTACCCCCTGCCCCTCCCCACGATGTCTCTCCTGGAAATCTTGATAGAGAGCTAGGAAGTGG
This sequence comes from Aethalodelphis obliquidens, assembly GCF_003676395.1. Lineage (NCBI taxonomy): Eukaryota > Metazoa > Chordata > Mammalia > Artiodactyla > Delphinidae > Aethalodelphis > Aethalodelphis obliquidens. The sequence goes on from NW_020837966.1 coordinate 14,549,865, forward strand.
GGAGGGAAGAGGAGGAAACAGCTCCAGGACAGGTTCTGCCTTTAATGCTTTAGCCTAACGATGATCATTATTCATAAACTATAACTGCTTATGCTCTGGATTTTACTGCTCATTAAGAGCTGAGTATAATATCCTTAATTAGAGTCAGGAGTTGGACGCCTAAGAAAGAGATGCGGAGAACATTTGAAATTCTGAACCTAAAATAAAACTCTTCAAACAGATTATTTTTTGAAAGAATAAAGCTTTACATGCTCCTGGAGAGAAATCTTTTCTTTAAAATTTTGAGCCTGGGAAGTTTGTTGTGAACTAAATGGTTCCATAATTCAGTTTTCTTGCTTCCTTGTAGAAAGCAGCCTTATTGAGTTCTACCAGATATTTGTACTTCTACCCTCAACGTTTAAAACTGCTTTCATACCAGCTGTCTCTCCTGTCTCGCTTCTTCCTAAGGGCTTGTAGGGTAGGTATGATCCCCTTTTGCTTGAGTTAGCCAGAGAAGGTTTCTTTGCTTGCGATCTACATTTCTTTGCTGCAGACCTTCTCAGAGCCTCTATATGCTAGTGTACGTTGGGAACCCCAGAAGGGCGAAAAGAGAAGTCAGCATTTCTCCAGCTTGTAGGACCCACTTCTTATCTGTGGCATTTCTCACAGGACTAGTAGGGACCTGCTGCCTTAGATATAACCTCCGAAAAACAAATGCCTTTCTTAGTGGGTGTTTGCAGTCACCATACTTAGGACACAACCAAACAAAGGAGAAGCCGGGAAAGTCGGATGTTGTGACAGGGCTGAATCTGCAGCAGGCACACAGCGGTCTTAGGAAGAAGATCCTGTGGCTTTTTAAAACATCTTATTTGCCTTATTCATGTTGTGATTTCTTATAAAGACTGAAATCTCATTCCCAGGCAGCTTGTTTTCTCTTCTTCTGGTTTTAGAGCCATCGGCTAGGTCCTGCATCCTCTCAAAAACTCAGAACAGTTTTCTTTCATGTGAGGTCTGCCAGATATTAGATCTTTCTTCTCTCTTCCCACGTCTCTTCAACCCCATTCCGCCCCCCTCCCACAGAGGTGCTGTTTGCCGAGAGACTGTTTGCCTAAACCAGGTGTTCTCAAGGAAAAGCTGGCTGGCCAGCCTTGTGGAACAGGGTCCGTGGGTGTTACCGAGAGTCATGGGGCGCTGCAGAGCATCTGGGCTGTCAGTGACCCAAGGCTCTATCTCTCCTGAACATGAAAGGAAGCAGCGCAGAACATTTCCCAGATGGGGAGTTGGCCTGGTGGACTACACAGAAGATTAAAATGATGATTTTTTTTGGTTTCTCTAGAGAAGAGGTGTCAACTTGCTTCTCACTTCCTGAAAGCAAGAAGTCAGCATTTTGAGAGGCATCTCTTCACCTATATGACCAACATTAACTGGGTCTGAATGGGGGATGAAGTCGCCCCCAGGGGGACGTTTGGCAGTGTCTGGAGATATATACGGTTGTCACAATGGGGGTGGGTGGTAGGTGGGTTATACTACTGGCATCTAACGGGTAGAGGCCAGGGATACTGCTAAACATCCTACAATGCTCAGGACAGCATCACAACAAAGAATTATCTGACCCCAAATAGTCAGTATTGTCAATACTGCTGAGGTTGAGAAATCCTGTTCCAGAGCATGGTGGTTAATCCCAAAGGCACTAGAGTCAGAAAGGCCCGGGTTCAAATCCTGGCTTCATCACCTACTGCCCCCATGACCTGAGCAGATCACTTCACTTAATTCTTTCAGTTGTAAAATGAAACTACTAACACCTACCTTATCAAGTGCTCAGTATAGTACGGGACACTTAAAATGATAAGATTTTACTGTCATTGCTCTGTAAAATGTCCGGAATTGGCCCCATGGAAGACAGGAAGTTGGCAGCTGTCAATCTCATGTGCCAGGCACTGCGGCAGGGATAGCAGATCATGGGGGAGCGTTTGCAGCAGAGAGCAGAAAGATGCTGCCCTACTTCTTATAGAGTCTAGAATGGTGTGGTTCAATAGAACTTTCTGGAGTGATGGAAATGTTCCCTAACTGCACTGTCAGATGGGATAGCTCCCAGTCACATGTGGGTCTTGAGCATTGAAATGTGGCCACTATAACCAAGGAACTGAATTTTAAATTGTATTAAGTTTAATTACTTAAAATGAAGATGCTGCACATGGCTGGTGGCTCTTACACTGGACACAGCAGGATGAGAAGAGGAGATCAGATGGATGTAGACCAAGTCTTGACAATCAGTGGCACCGCGTGGGGAGGGGACAGCTGGGGCACAGGAATTGAAGGGAGGAAGACATCACTTCTGAGCAAGCACTTCATGGAAGAGATTCTGGGAAAGGTGGGCCTGAAGGATGGGTAGGCTTTTTGATAGCAGGGATTAAGACCAGTGAGGGGGAGACGAAGCATGAGGGCAAAGATGTAGGCATGGGGGAGAAAGGCTCGGCATGTCTGTACAGATGAAGGTCAAGTCCTAAGACAAGAATACAGCCCCTTCTGAGTGCAACGAAGGTGACATTCAAATGTATAGCACCCAAAATAGGGAACGTCCAAGCGAATCCAAGATGACAGAACATCTTAAATCCAGTACACTCAAGATAAAGAGGAATGACTTGGAAAATTTAAAAATGCCATGTTTTACGGAGCAAAATTTTACTGAATCCACAACAGATTCGTAAATATGGTTCTTGAACCCATGTCTGTGTGACTTCAAGTACAAGGTTTTCCAGTCTAACCCATGAAAGCCCCAAGTCTGTGGGCAATAATAATATATGAGAAGCTGAAAGAATGCTGAAGACAAATTTTGACAAGTTGCCTCAGGCCGCTCTGGTTTCTAGAACCCAGTTAAGGATGGATGACACGGATGGGCAGAGGATAATTGGTACTATGAAACGCCCTGTCTCAACCCAATTTTACTGAAGACACCCAGACATTGCCTAAAACTTTTCCTAGAAATCTGTTAAGTACTGTCTGTGCCTCTGCCAAGCAGTACTTATTGCGTGGCAGCTAGAGCTTGACCAAAAGGAGTAACTGCTTTGAGGATCTCACCACCAGAGGAGGGGAAAAGAATCTTTGCAGCTGAAACCTGAGGTTTGCTGCTGGAGAGAGGAAAATTGATCTCTTAAGATAAGGAATATTTGCAAAACATGCCAGGCTACAATGTCCACTAAAGGTAAATAAAGGACTGTTAGGCAAAAATTTCTCAGGACAAGAGGAAATCGTCTGTGCAAACCAAAACGCTGTCAGCTTTGGTTACTGGCTTGAACCCAGGGTTCTTATATAATTGGAAAACAACGATGGCTCCCCAAACCAGGTAGATTTTTAAAGTTGCATATCTTAAACTATCTGACTCAGTCAACAATCAAAACTTTTGATGAATACATTGGGAAGAAAAATTTCATACTCTGTGGACTGCCTACTAATCTTGGAAGGAAAAAAATAACGAGATGTCTCAAAATAAATATTTGCATGTTGAGAGAGAGAGAGAGAGAGAGAGAGAGAGAGAGAAATAAACCTGGAAAAAATCTTTGAAAACTGAGCATACTGTTCCTAAAAGCAATTCCATAGAAGAGTTAAAATCATGTAAGAAAAACAGAAGCTCTATGGCATTATCAATCTGTGGATAGCTTAATTCATGATTGTAGTCATCTGGTATTAATACAATAATTTCATAACTTAAAGGGAAATTTCAAAATAATGTATAGGTCTCCACTCATTTAGGAGTTAAGGTTTATAGAGTTTTTCTCTGGCTAGAATCTAGGACAAGAACTCCAGTAACAAGATTATCATTTTTCACTTCCTTGGTTTACAAAGCCCTAGTCCCTTTCTGTGGTCAGACACTTCGGATTAAGTCAGATGTGTTTTCAAACTACTTTGCCTCTTAATTTTTAAACCCTTGTTTATTTTAAAGAAAATTTAATCCATATGTTTCTGATTCATTTACACTTAACTCTTCAAAATGCTGTTTCATAAAAAGCTCTTTGATGTTCAAATTGCTTTTGGAGCTATTTTTATTAAGATTTTTTTAAAGCTTCCCTACTTAGAAACAGAAAGTTTCATTTCACTGCTATTTAACAACTTGGGGTCCAGAGGATTGGGTTCAGTTTATTACTTAAATGGAATAATGTATGTAAAATGCTTCATAAATTCTAAAACAATCGATGCCTGTTAGTGATTACAGTTGCTATTGTTACTATGACCACGCAGAAGACATAAGGTTTGAGGTTTCTCCTTCCCGCAGTTGGCTGGACCAGATCATCTCGTGGCTCCCTCCTATTTATAACACTTTCTTATTCTATGACTTTCTCATTCTTAGTAACACCTACGATAAACGTGTCAAATGACTGGTTCAGTAATAACGGAGAAAGTCAGGGAGAGGGCCACCCATACAAACTGGACCCCTTTTAGTTGAGCTCTTGCTTGGATCTACCGTGTGTAATGCATTGATCTTCATTGAGGTTCAAGGTCTGGTTGGGTTTTATTGACTTAGAGGTCAGGGTCTTCCTGGTGTATCATTTGATGAATGGATAGACTCTGTCAGCAAAAGCATTCACTAAGAAGGAAGTTTTGTGAGCAGGAGGGGGACAATCAAAGCAAGGCAGGGTCTGTTCCCGAGTCCCATGAGGATTCTAAGCCTCGAGGAGTACTACATGGAAAAGTTGCAGTTGTTTTCAAGCGGGGTCTGGGAACGCAGTCACATATGGTATTGACGTGGCAAAATGTGAGACAGAACATTCTCCCACTTCCGCGTGGAACCCATCTCTGCCTTGGCCTCATATACATCGACGATAGCGTCTGGAACCGTGAGACAGTGGTGGCTCAGATTCTGTTATCTGTTAGGAGATGGCTGAAACATTCTGGCAACGCAACAGCAGTTGCCTGTAGCAGCAGCGTCCCGTTAAAGTTGGCTTAAGCACATGGGAGCCCCCCCGGGCTCCCTAGAAACACTTTGGGACATGTGTGTGGGTGGCCCAGGGGTCTCTGTGACCTCATTCCTAAAGTCGAATGAGGCCTGGGGTCATTCAGATTTCATGTGAAAATGGCAAAACAGCCATTTGGCTTGTCCTGTCTTGACAATTGCGCAAAAGGTCTCGACCACTCTAACAAAAGTGAACAGGAAACCTTTGTCTCCTGGAGGCTGACCCTGAGCTTGCGTGTGAAGCGTATACCCTGCTTCCTCATGCTCTCCCCATGCCTCAGCCTGTTGCACACCAGGCTGCCTTTAGGAATGTGGAACCAAACACGAAACTCTTCATCACACAATGGAGGGACCATTGCTCTGCCCTTTGGCACATCAGTCTTTCCTGGTGAATGGCTCCCCAGCCTTGTGATTCTTGCCGTCTGGAACAGTTGGCCCCTTCAGTTAACTTGCCAGCAGTAATCAGTTATTTCTCCTAGCCATAAATTTCCACCATTCTTTTTGGAGGGGGAAGAAATTAAAGGAACAAAGGGAGGTGGCTATAATGAACCAAACTGTCAGAATAGCAAATGTTTTGAGTAATTTGTTGGGTCCTTGGTTTACGGTTGACTGATTTCAGCACTAATTTTGCTTTGGACTCTTTCTTGGGACCAAGAAGCCTTACTTTCACCTGCATCTCCAATGAAGATTGTAACTACAAATGTGGAAAAGCTGGTGAGAGAGGTTTTATTAGAATTCAACAACTTCACTGATTTTTTTTTTTTTTTTTGGCGGAGGGGTTGGGGAGAACTCTGGCCATCTGCTTGGCTATCTCCTTTTTCATGAAACAAACCAGATTTTTGACAACACCCACTGAACTTGGTCCATTACAGATACTGACCAAGAAACCACCTGGTCCAGCTAAATAGTAATAACTGCTCTGAGCATCTAATTCCACCATGTCTCGTTTGAAAAAGAGGAAGAAATTCCCCAAATGACTAATGCTTTTTAGGTTCCGCAGCCGTTTTTTCATTGTCCTCAAAGCACCTGGTGTAACCTGCTTGCTTTCAATTCTTCTGAGAGCCTGTGGATTTGAAATGATAAAAGCAAATAGGATCCCCTAAGTCCACAGGCCAAGGCAATCTACTTTTATAAAGAAAACACTGAACATTTTCGAACATGTGGCCCACTAAGCTCCCCCCCTGTCAGGGTCAGATTTATGTATTTGCTCTGGAACCAAGATTTTTGTACACCAGGCACAATACCTTGGAGTATTTACAGTGTAAGCTATTTTCCCAAAGCAAACAGCTGAATCAGTAAACCCCCCGTCCCCAGACACAGGACTCAGAGCCTTCCTGGGGAGCAGGTGTGCCGTAACTAGGAGGAAACCTTCCTTGGGCCTGACTCCCTGAATGTCTGAACATTTCCCCCCTTCCAGAGATGCAGTCTGATGACTTCTGAAGGCTTTGAAAAGGCAATTCTTTTCTTATTTCCCCCTTGATAAGAAAAACTAAAAAAGGGTCCAGTTATTACAATCTAAAGGGAAGGGATGGGTGGCTTCCAGAGGAAGCCGTAGATAAAACAGAGCTATTACAAAGGCACTTTATCTTCTTATTCTTTTTCTTCTCCTTATAAAAAAAAAAAAAAGTTCCCCTCCCTCTTTTCTGGCAGGGACGGTATAGGCCTTGGTCTTGAGCAGGAATTTGAAAGGAAAACAAAAGGCAAATCAGGAAGCTGCTTTCCCGCCTGGCATCCCAATGGCTCTCTTCGCCTGTGAGAAACTCCTAGCTGGCCTTGATCAGTGGAGGTGAAAATCATCCATGTTTCTGCAGAAGGGACTTTACAAAAACAGGCAGAGGTGGCATGAGGAGATGGCATGATTCATTTACTTATTCATCCCATAAATATTTGTTAAGTGGGTTTCCGGGGTGAGGTCACTTTTGTAATGGAGTTGGACATCACCCCTGCAAGAGATCAAAGGTGTCTCCTTCGTTTCTTGACCTCAAGACGTTCACAATTTCAACCATTCCTTGAGAGACATTGACATAGCATAGAAATGCTGTGTGAGGACAGTTGCTATTTTTCTATTATATTTAAAAATCCTTGTTTGAATTATGGGATCCAGTGTAACACAGTATCGTGGAAGAATCACTATTCAACAGTCAGGACAGCTGAGTTCCGATTCTGGTTCTGCCAATCACTACCTGTGTCATGCGATCACGTGCAAGTGACATTTATCCTCTGGGCCACAGTCTCTCCACAGGTACAATGAGGGGGAAGGATTTTGAATTGCCTTCCAGCTTTATGATCCTACAATTTGTTAATAGTTTAAAAGTGGATATCCAGATTAAAATGTGATGGGAGGGCCGAAGTGCTTGGCATGTGGTCTAATCTGGAAGAGGAAAAGGCAGAAAGGAGGGAACCCTGTGCATGTGGGTTAATGATACCCACTGACAACAGGTCAGGATAGCTGGGGACAGGGGAGACGTGTAGGGAACATCGCAGGCTGTGGAGTCAGGCTACCTGGGTTTGAATTCTGGCTCTACCACTATGGAGCTTGAGACAAGTTATTGACCTTTTCCAAATCTCAGCATCCTCACCTGTAAAATGGGTTAATATTAGTATCTACCATATAGAGCTGTTGTGGGGATTAAGTCAGACTGCCCACCTAGCACAGGGAGCCTGGATCACAGAATCCCTCTGTATCAGGGATATTCACAGCATGGATTGGAGACCCCTGAAGAGTCTTGCTGGGGGTCTGTGAGGTCAAAATCCTGATGACACTAAGATATATTTGCCCTTTCATTCTTATTCTCTCATGAGTATACAGTGGAGTTTTCCAGAGGCTATACGACATATGATACTATCATAGACTGAATGCAGCAGTTAGGAGAACCCACCTGTCTTCCTTTAAGCTGGTCATTTTAAAAAATTGCAAAAATATAAAATAGTTCCACTGTTCTAATTTTTCTTGGAAAATACAGTTATTTTTCATAAAAGTATGCATTTTTGGTTAACATGTCCTAAGCTCATTATTGCTATTTTAAGTACAGCAATCATTATTTCACACAATCTTAGTTTGAATTTCTAATATGGCAAATATCAGTAGCTCTAACCCACACAAACAAAAGCTATGTTTGGAGGTGCCAATTATTTTTAAGAGTGTGGTTCTAAAAACAAAGAAAAAATATATTCCTGCCTTAGTTTGCTGTTGCTACGCAACTGCTGTAGCAAAACACCACAAACGTGGTGGCGAGAAAACACCACCAATTTACTATCTTCCTGTGCTGGAGGTCAGAAGTCTAAAAGAGGTCCCCAGGACTGTGTTCCTTCTGGAGGCTCCAGAGGAGAATTTACTTCCTTGTCCTCTGCAGCTTGAGACTGCCTGCACCCTTGGTGTCCGTCCTCCTTCCTCCATCTTCAAAGCCAGTGGTACAGCCTCACTAAAATCTTTCCCTGCTTTTAGGGTCACATTGTCTTTTGTCTCTCTGATCTCCTGCCTCCCTCTTACACTGGTTACACTGGGCTGACCTAGATAATCCAGGCCAATCTCCCCATCCCAAGATCCTTAACTTAACCACACCTGCAAAGTCCCTTTTGCCATATAAGATAACATAGGTCCCGGGAATTAGGACATGGACATCTTGGGGGCCATTATTCAGCCTCCCACAATTCCACTGAGTTATTTACAAATTGGATCCTTAACATATAAACAACAGCAACAAAAAACTCACTAAAATGTCTAATTATAGTATATATCAATTGAAGGTAGATCTATCTTTTTTACTCATTTCTCTCAACAAATATCCTTAAAGATCTCTACATAATTCTTTGTCCAATCTTTCAGTCGGCAGCTTAAGAGCCCCCTCCTCAGGATATCTTCTTTGCCTCCCTCAGGAGGGGTCCCTCTTCTCAGCATCTGCATTGAGCTTGGTCCAGAGTAAGAACTCCATAATTGTTAGCTGACATTTTTTCAACTACTTTTCCATGTCTCTCCCCTCCCCTAGCCTCTAAGCCACCATCCCCTAAAGCATGTTTCACAAAATACTTGTCCCATGAGATTACACTACATAAAATAGCTCCATGGTCACAACATTTCAGGAAACACTACATATGAATCAATCTCCTCCCTTGTGGGGATTCATGGTACACTTCGGCATATTAAAGGCTCTGAGAAGTTCTGCAGCGTTCAGGGGTGGAGGTGGGGTTAGTGTAACACAGTGTTTTTCAAATTTATTTGCCCAAGGAATCTCTTTTTCCTATAACATTGATTACCATTCTATTTTTAGAAACACTGCTCTAAGCTCCTTGGAGTAAGGACCAAATTGTGTCCTTCTTTGTATCTTCTGTGGGCTGTCCCTGGGAGGTACTTGACAAGTAAATGTTATATGAATGTACTGAAAAGAGGAAAACAAAGTTGATAAGACAAGATCTCTTCCCTTAAGTTGTTAAAAATGAGTAAGACAGATGTATAAATAATCATTTATATAGTCGTAGGTAAGTGCAAAAGTGATCTAACCCAGGATTGTTGATAAGAAGGAGAAAATCAAATCCAAATGCCGGAAACCAACCTAAGAGTCAAACAAAACTGAGGTAGGTAATTCAAGCAGCCCTTTGAACTTGGTGGACTGCACTCTCTACAAAAGGAAATAAGAAAATTAGATCTGTGTAGCACAGAGCAGAATAGAAAGAAAGAGCTGTCTTCAGATACAGAATGAAAATTATTATAGAAAAGATTAAGCCAGGATTAAAACCCCAAGTCAGGTCTCTATTATGCCCCAAGTGATGGCTGAGAACCCAGTACTCACATCCAATTGTCCCTGTGAACTGCAGGCAGTCAGTTTGAGGGAGTGAACCTGTAGCTCACTGCCAAAGGCTGGGCATGAATTTTTCAATCCCAACCACCGTCATTTATCAGAAATAAAGGTTCTCTTGACATGAGAAGTGGCACTGGCCCCACCCTGAGATGGCAGCAAAGGCCAGGTCAATCACTGGTTGGACCAGCCCCTCCAAGAGCTGCTCCATGGCCTCGCTGGCCTCCTCCGTCGGTTGACTCTGAGAGCTAATTCAACCCAAGTTATGAAGGGGCAAAAGGCAGTCCTTCCTACATGCTCTGATAAAGCCATGATGTACAGGGAGAAACAAACAATACTAGTTCAAGCAAGAATAGAAAGAAGTTGGTATGGCTCAGTGGAAGGGGCAAAGGATTTGGGGGCCCCCAGAATGATTTGGGTTTGAAATCCTGGCTCTGTCAACCCTGACCATGAGCAAGTTACTTAACATCTATAAGCCTGTGTCTTCAGTTGATAAATTTGAATATACCTTCTGTGTAGGGTTGTTGAACGTACTAGAAATAAGGTTTATGAAGTGTACACAGTAGGCATTCAACATATAATAGTAGGACAGCATTTATAATAAATGTTTATTAGTTAATATATAGCGATATGTATTATATTAATGTAATAATAAAATATAGTAAAATATAATAAATACTAAATGCTATGTTTATTATAAATAAATCATGAATAATTTATCAATAAACAATGGCAGGGTAACATCTATGAATTACTAATCTTTGTTCCCACATCCCTCTCCAAGTGTTTCCTTTTATCCCATAACCATGTTTCCCATTTGGGAAGTTGTCTATTCTGGGTTCACTGCCTCAGGGAATAAATGGACTAGGAGAAAAGCAGATAAAAAGGTGGTGTTTCTGGAATTTGCATTCCAAAAGTCAGACAATGAAGGAATAGCAAGGAACACTCATGGCATAAACTTGTGTTGACCAATATGGCAGCCATTGGCCTTAAGTGGCTACTGAGTGCCTGAAATGTGGCCAGGCTGTGTGCTGTAGGTACACACTACACTTTGGATTTCAAAGACTTAGTACAAAAAAAGGGATGTAAAATACTTCATCACTAATTTTTAAAACTGATTACATGTTGAAATGATAATATTTTATTGGGTTAAGTAAAATATACTCTTAATATTAATTCTACCCATTTCCTTTAAAAAATATAGCTACTAGAAAATTACATATGCAACTCAAATTATATTTCTGTTGAACAGCACTGGCCAAGACAATGACGGAGTAGAAAAGCCTCATGGTACAGAGAATAAATTCAGGAGAAAATGTATTCAGGTAGAGCAAGTTTTTTTGCTCCTGAAATTAGAAAGAATTCCAGGCCTGCATGAGAAAGGTCAAAGGCATGCCATGAAAGCTAAGATGCAGGTTCATTTCTTTGACCTGGATGACCTCTAACTCTCTAGCCTGCCCCCTGGAGAGGGGAGGACACTTTCCCCAGATAGGGTTTCGGGACCAAGAGGCAAGGGTCCCCAGCTTTGCCAGACAGAGTTCTGTTATGGCAGCAAGATTCTAGAAAAGAGATGACCATATGGTCGCCCCAGCAAACTGGGTCTTGGCAACCCCATTAGGTTCACCACAGTCCAGAAGAATTCCCCCGCACCTCGAAGTGGTACAGACACAGGAAAGCTACACATCAGAAGAAGCTTTACAGGTAGGAACAGGGGCCGACACAGCAGTGACCTTAACAGACTGTTAGCCTGCGGGGCCCCTAGGTGCTTTGCACAAGTTCTCTTCTCTGGCTACTGCTCTCATCAAGCTGTTGAAAGTTCACATTGCATCCTTCTCAGGAGGATAGCCCTTCACTAACTGGAACTGCTCTTCCTAGAGAAGCCTGGAAGTTATGGAGGAGGCACCCAGAGCACCTGCTACATGGACAGGAGGAAAGTGGGGAGCAGATGAACTTCCTCTCATGGCCTTGGCACTGTTTCATTCTCATCCTTAGAATTTAGCAGCAACCCTGGGGAAAGAGGGAAGACCCTAAACTGGTGGAGAGTAAGTTACTTCTATCCTTGTGGAAAGGAGATTTGAAATAGTAATTAAGGCAATATCTAAAAAAATAAAATTCTATTCCTTGCATACCTGAATCGTTAATTGAGATTCTCTCTTTGTTATAATGATTAGTAAGGCACAGTAGGCTAATATAAAGTTGGGATGAGGTGTACATGAGAGAGAAAAAAAGTACATCTGATGACAAATATATATGACTTTCTTATAAAATGAAGAAAAAGAAAAGAGAATTACATGGTATCGGTCCAGTATGAGCTATTGGTAATGCTGGTGAGAAGTATTTACACATTCCAATGGTTACATGATGCAATGTCCAGGTGGATATTAAATGTTCTGTGACGAATCTGGAATGATGGTACTGATACTATAAATACCTCGTTAACAGAGTGGCACAACCTATAAAAAGAAAGCTGTTACTGACTTTATTCATGTGGTCACCATATTTTCTTGAGAATTTTACAAACATTTAGATCTGCTTAATTCAAGGGAAAAACAATCTGTCTTGGGGGAAGTTGCCAAGAGCTTATGGGTCTTTCAATTCTTCATGTGTATCATAAGAGTCCATGTAATTCAATCAATTCCAGTTTACATTTTTATCCCATCATAATTGATAAAGCACCAAATAAGAACTTAAAAACCCCCAATTCAAAAACAACAAAAAATGTCCAACTCCCGAGGTTGTTTGAAAAATAATCACTATTTTGCCAAATATTTGCCAGCATCAAATATGCTAATCAGCTCTTCCTCCCACTGCCACGCCCCACCCCCCAAACTCTCCTGCTCATTTCACTACTTTCCCCCAAACTTGACTGAGGACTTTCACAAACTCTCTACAATGATGTTCTTAATCGTTTTCTGCAAAATTTATCAAATCCGTTTGGGTCATTCACTCATTTAGTTCAAGAAAGTTTTCCTGAGAATTAATATTGTTAAAATGGTCATACTACCCAAAGCAATCTACAGATTTAATGTGATCCCTATCAAATTATCCATGATATTTTTCACAGAACTAGAACAAATAATCCTAAAATTTATGTAGAACCATAAAAGACCTGGAATTACTAAAGCAATCCTGAGGAAAAAGAGCAAAGCAGGAGGCATAACCCTCCCAGACTTCAGACAATACTACAAAGCTACAGTAGCCAAAACAGCACGGTACTGGCACAAAAACAGACATATGGATCAATGGAACAGAACAGAGAACCCAGAAAATTAAACCCAGGCGCCTATGGTCAATTAATCTTTAACAAAGGAGGCAAGAATATACAATGTGGAAAAGACAGTCTCCTCAGCGAGTGGTGTTGGGAAAGCTGGACAGCCACACGTAAATCAATGAAGTTAGAACACACCCTCTCACCATACACAAGAATAAACTCAAAATGGCTAAAAGACTTAAACATAAGACATGACACCTAGAGGAGATCATAGGCAAAACATTTTCTGACATAAATTGTACCAATGTTTTCTTAGGTCAGTCTCCCAAGGTAATAGAAATAAAAATAAAAATAAATAAATGGGACCTAATCAAACTTATAAGTTTTTGCATAGCAAAGGAAAAACCATCAAAAAAACCAGAAAGAAAACCTACAGAATGGGAGAAAATATTTGCAAATGATGCAACAGACAAGGGCTTAATTTCCAAAATATATAAATAGCTCATACAATTCAACAACAAAAAAACAAACAATCCAATCGAAAAATGGGCACGAGACCCAAGTAGACATTCTCCAAGAAGAAATACAAATGGCCAACAGGCACATGAAAAGATGCGCAACATCACTAATTATTAGAGAAATGCAAATCAAAACTACAATGAGGTACCACCTCACACTGGTGAGAATGGCCATCATTAAAAATGCTACAAATAACAAATGCTGGAGAGGATGTGGAGAAAAGGGAACCCTCCTACACTGTTGGTGGGAATGTAAGTTGGTACAGCCACTATGGAAAACAGCATGGCGGTTCCTCAGAAAACTAAAAATAGAGCCACCATATGATCCAGCAATCCCACTTCTGGGCATATATCCACACAAAACTATAATTCAAAAAGATAAATACTCCCCTATGTTCATAGCACCACTACTCACAGTAGCCAAGATATGGAAACAACCTAAATGTCTATCTACAGATGAATGGATAAAGAAGATATATGGTCTATATACACAATGGAATACTACTCAGCCATAAAAAAGAACGAAATAATGCCATTTGTAGCAACATGGATGCAACTAGAGATTATCACACTACGTGAAGTAAGTCACAAAGAGAAAGACAGTGGTTGAGAGTCTGTCTGCCGATGCAGGGGACACGGGTTCGTGCCCCGGTCCGGGAAGATCCCACATGCCGCGGAGCGGCTGGGCCCCTGAGCCATGGCCGCTGAGCCTGCGCATCCGGAGCCTGTGCTCCGCAACGGGAGAGGCCACAACAGTGAGAGGCCTGCGTACCGCAAAAAAAAATAATAAAATAAAACAATTAGTCAACAGAAAACGCATAGTCTTTCATCAGGATAATGTAAGACCACATGTTTCTTTGATGACCAGGCAAAAATGGTTACAGCTTGGCTGGGAAGTTCTGATTCGTCCCCCATATTCATCAGACATTGCACCTTCGGATTTCCATTTATTTCAGTCTTTAGAAAATTCTCTTCATGGAAAAGTTTTCAATTCCCTGGAAGACTGTAAAAGGCACCTGGAACATTCTTTGCTCAAAAAGATAAAAAGTTTTGGGAAGATAGAGTTACGAAGTTGCCTGAAAAACGGCAGAAGGTAGTGGAACAAAATGGTGGATACGTTGTTCAATAAAGTTCTTGGTGAAAATTTAAAATGTGTCTTTTATTTTTATTTAAAAACTGAAGGCACTTTTTGGACAAGCCAGTGTTAAGTGGATGGTATTTATTTGATGTCTTATTCCTTCTGGTTTTTGAACCCCTCTGTCTCCTAGTGGTAACCTTTGCTCTGGTCTTAACATCCCCTTGATCTTGATGTCATATTGGAAGGGAAATGATAAACCAATGCCTGCTGAGGAATCAAGATGGTACCTAACAGACAGAGTTGGGTCTGTTGCTGAAAATCTTTCAGAACAAAAGGTCTGCATCTCCAACAAACGGCTTTCAGATGTTGCAGCAAAAATTGATAGCTTTCCCATAAGTGAATTCGTCCTTTCCTTAATAATGGAATACCTATTCATTAGCTGAGACCATGACTGCCCTAAAGAAAGATTACATCTGCCAGTCTCTCTCGTAGCTATGGTGGCCATGACACTGAGCTTTGACCAATGGTATCCAAAGAGAGTTGTCTGTGCAACTTCTTAAAAGTGTCCTTAATGGAAGGTAGTCTGAACTTTTATGTCCTTTCCTATTGGCTGGAACACAGACACGAAGGCTGGTGCTCAAGCAGTCAGGTTGCATCATGAGGTCAGGTGGTGGAAGTAGTGTGTTGATGGTGATGGAGCAGGAAGCTGGAAGAAGCCTGTGTCTGAGGACCAGGGAGCATCCCAGCAGTCCTGGGCAGCTTACCTTTGGATGTTGTTTATGTAAGACAGAATTAAACTCCTATCTAGATTTCTGCTACCTTGGGTTTTATGTCATATTAATCAAATTTTAATGAAGCAGGCACTATGACAGGCTGGTGGGGAAATGAAAATATAGACCAGAGACTTCCTGAGTATCCCTGAGTCAGGGGATTACTGATTCTCTCTACTTGTAATGCTTGTCCATATACCGTCCTTAAGCCAGAATGAAACTTGAAAAGAAAACAGTTTATTAATGATCAGAATGCATTCTGGCAACCACAGTTCAGGGCAAAACTCCTGCTCCTGGGAGATCCTGGGAGATCCTGGGAGAGTCCTCCTTCCTTCATGGCTTTTCCCCAAGAAGCAAGCCTATGTTTGCGACAGCAGTCTCTGCTCACCTCTATTGCCCCAGCCTCTGAAATCACTTAGCCCCAAGGAGTTATATCTACCCTAATTGCCTATACTCAAGATAACTTTGTAAAGAGAAGTCTGGAGGACAGAGAACAAGGAACAAATGGGATCAAATATGCAATTTAGAAATACTGGTACAGAACAAATTGAAGGGGTGATGTCAAATTGGGAGGAGGGAGAAAAATTAGGAAGGCATTGAAATAATGCAGGAGGCAAGTGACAAGAGCTGGGGCAAAGGCATTGCCAGTAAGAATGTAGAGGAAGCTACAGCTTCAGTATAATTGTCGCTGGTATGAGCTTTCCTAGTGATTATTCATGGGGGGAAGTGTGGCTGATCACAATGAAGTCCGGTTTCAAGTGGGCAGAAGAAGGAAAGTGGGCAAAGGAAATGGTGAAGGTGTAACCACAAGGACAGAAGGAAAACCAGGAGAGAGGGGCATCGCAGAACAGAGGGGGTGGTAAACAGAGTAACAATTACTAAAGAAGACGGATAAGGAGGAAAATGTATCTACTGGCTTTGGCAACATGGTGGTCACTGGAAACACTATCCCGAATGACCGATGGGTGTGGAAGGCAGACTGCAGCTGAGGAACTCAGCCTCTTTTCCATTCCTGTAGTAATGGAAAGTGTGGGATGAAGGGTTGTTTCTATGGAATTATGGAAACTGCTGGAACACAGAAATCAGATGAAGGGAATTCTTGTAAGAAGCTTGGTTTGATAACATAGAACACTTCCAATTCATACTCATGTTGTCTTTGGCTCAGTGGAAATGGTACTGAATACAAAAACTTCAGCACTGTGACTGCCCTCGACTGTTTGGACATCTTGACTACTACCCAGTCAGCCAGGCCAAAATCAACTGAGCAATTATGCACAGGGGCAGGATAGCAATATGCCAAATGTTTACTGTCTGCGACCAAGAGCTAGTAGTGAAAAGTCCTGCTCATTAGGTTCTGTTTATATTTCCATAATCATGGCTAATTACCTGTTTTATTCAATGATATGCTTTATTAATTACCATGGGTGCACTTGTTTCTCAGCATATTTTAAGCATCTTCCAACGCATGTTCTATCTTCTGAGCGTCCTTATCAGCCGAGATTTTGTTTGTATTGAACAGCAATAGATACATGGAACATGATGTATAAATTACAGAAGCTATTCCCCCCAATCCCCTTTGATCTTTCATTGAGAAACACAGTAATAGGCTGGTCAAATTTTAGTGTCAGGAGAGATAAAATTAAAAATATTATTATGTGGAGCAGTTCTCACCCCAGGAGTGGGGAGAAGGTTTCTTGGTAGAACATGGGAATTTTATTCTAGTTACAAGACAAAGTTGGATATCACCATCTAATCCATTTCTATAGGACTACTACAATTGAGGTCCTTAAAACTTTGCAAATGTGGCTGCTGTGACAAGAGAATGCCTATAAAATTGTGTTTCTCAGGAAAAAAAAAAAAAAAAAAAGGGGAGACTTGTTTTTTATCATGATAAGTTCCAGGTCTTTGAAAGAGTGATTGGTGGTTTGTAAGAAAATTAGGGCAATATCTCTAGCTTGGAATGGGAGAGACTGAAGTCCAGATGGGGACAAAAAACTATCATAGAATTGCCAAGTGTGGAAACAGCAAAGTAAGAGCTGGAATTCCAGTCTCCTGCTTCTTCCCACTGATCTCTACCTCAACTACTCCATGCTGGAAAAGCAGGTGTGATGGTTACTTTTTTTTTTTTAATAGAATTTTATTGGAGTATAATTGCTTCACAATACTGTGTTAGTTTCTGTTGTACACCAAAGTGAATCAGCCCTATGCATACCTATGTCCCCATATTCCCTCCCTCTTGAGCCTCCCTCCCACCCTCCCTATCCCACCCCTCTAGGTCATCGCAAAGCACTGAGCTAAATCTCCCTGGGCTACGCTGCTGCTTCCCACCAGCTATCTATTTTACATTCGGTAGTGTTTATATGTCGATGCTACTCTCACTTCGCCCCAGCTTCCCCCTCCCACCCCGTGTCCTCAAGTCCATTCTCGATGTCTACATCTTTATTCCTGCCCTGCAACTAGGTTCATGGTTACTTTTAATTGTCAACTTGACTGGGCTAAAGGATGCCTGGATAGCTGGTAAAACATTATTTCTGGGTGTGTCTGTGAGGGTGTCTCAGGAAGAGATGAGCGCCTGAATCTGTAAATGGAGTAAAGATGGCCCTCACCACTACAGGCGGGACATCATCCAATCCGCTGAAGGCCCGAATAGAACAAAAAAGCAGAGGAAGGGCAAACTGGCTCTCTTTTTGCTTGAGCTGGGACATCCATCTTCTGCCCTTGGACATGGGTGCTCCTAGCTCTTGGGCATTCAGACTAAGACAGGAACTTACACCACTGGCTTCCCTGGTTCGTGGGCCTTTGAACTCGGGCTGAATTGCACCACCAGCTTCCCGGATTCTCTGTTGTAGACGCAGATGGTGGGACTTCTCAGCCTCCACAACTGCATGAGCCAATTCCTATAATAAATCTCCTCGTATGTATTTATATCCATCCCAGTGGTTCTGTTTCTCTGGAAAACCCTGACTAATACAGCCAGGTATTTCAGGCTCGGGGGTCACTCAGATCTCACTTTGAAGCCTGGATCCACTGTATACCTCACTCGTCTCATCTGGAAAATGGGGTCACAGAAGTTACCACTGTACTGGGATCGTTTTGCTTGTTAAATGAGGAAAGGTATGGGAAGTTCCCACTCAGTGCCTGGCGCATGGTGGCTACCCAACAAATGTCAGCTGCTTTTAACAGCACAGACCCTGAGCAAGAGGGCTGTGGCTTTGCTGGGTTTGACCCACTCCCAGGAAAAAAAGGCTAGAATCCCTATCAACTGAAACATCATCCGTCTCCACCAGATTGTGACCTGTTTGCACTTGCTGCTGATCAGTTTCAACTGAGACCCAGTCATAGCCGTATTCCAACATCAAAGGCACGTGGGCCATAACACACTCCCTTTTCTGTTGTTTTCCTTATATGTGTATCTGACTGAATTAATTGATTGGCTACTACCATATGGAATCCTGTGACTACGTGGGGCCACAGCTCTGAGGCTGTCGAGCAGAACAGTGAGGATGCAGTATCGTGCTTCCATCCCACTGTCTGAACTCTCTGGTTAAATCACTCAACCTCTCTGTGCCTCTGTTTCCTCATCTACAAAATGGGGATAAAAGAGGACATACCTCTTAGCTTCTGAAGATAAAATGAGATGCTGCACAGAAAGTGCTTAGCCAAAGAGAGCCCCTCCTACGTCCTCCATTTTTAGGCCATTAGTATGACTTGTATTTCCTCTGCCATCCCTACCGTCTCACTGGGCAGCTTGGTTCTAATCAGGAACAGGATATACAAATGTCACCTGCAGTTTATGGTGTCCTAAAGTTGTATGAACAGCGACAGGCAGGCTGAAAGGAGGTCCAGGCTTTCTCCTCTACTGTAACCTGTCCATCTTGTGACTAACTAGGTGGGATGGGAAGGGGGAAAAGACCTGCATCTTGGGGTCTCTGGGCCATTGAGCTTATAGGCTTGGATTTCTTACATAAACCGAGCTTCAGAGGATTAAAGCATGACGGAGACCTGGTCTCTCCTGGCTATAATTTCCCATCCTCTGCTCTCAACCCTTCCTTGACTGGTGGTAAGAGATTTCCTGTTGTCTGATTGTGTATGTGCAAAGATCTCCATTCTGTGTCTGGTTCTAAAGATGATGAGGATCAGAAAAAGTCATATAGGTAAAGCAGAAGTTCCAGCCTATACTGTGCCTGTGGATGCCAAGGTGAACTTCTCACAATGTGGATGGCTGGCTCTGACCTCCACATCTCTGGCTTCAGTCAGTCCTGCCCAGCAATCTGCGCCTTTTCTAATTACCAGCCAAGAGGATTTGATGCAGAATCATGCCTGAACCTCACTGTAAGAAACACAGTTCTAACCCTTGCCTGCATTAATATTCCTTTGCTTTGAAACTTGTTGCTTAAGTAAGAAAACATTGGCTCTGGTGTTGCAGGGCCTGTCTGTGTTCAACCCACGTGAGTACACACCCACCTTCCCCCGGCCAAGTCATTGCCTGAGATAGGCTTTAATATCAAGAAATGCTTTTAAAGACCACTATTAAAATCACTGTAACTTTTTAACCAAGAGAAGAAATAGAAAAAAGCATAGCACTTGAGAAAAAAGATACCGTTTAAGTAAAGAAATTAAAAAACCATGATCTTAAGACGTCAAGCTTACTGATTTGGTCAACTCAAGAACACAAGCTGTTCAAAACCCACCGGCCAATTTCGTGAAAATTTAATTGAGAAGTGAGTTCTACCATGTAGACCGAACTCCTGAAAGAAGGAGGTAGCCTAGTGTAACAGAAAGAGCACAGATATTTCTATCAGACGACTTTGCTTTGAATTCTGGCTCCATCAATCCAACCATGTGATCTTAACCTCCTTGAGGCTGGTTTTCCAATGGGAATAAGGGTGCGGTAAACATTAGTGATAATGTATACAACCCGCATAGCCCAGTTATTTGTATTATTCATGATCATTGCTATTTTCATTTATCTCTTCTTACCTTCAATCAATAAGACGGGAATCATGATGGTATTAGCTTACAATTTTGTTGTGAGAATTATTAAATTAGATAATTCAAAGCCTACACGTTTAGTGCGTATGATGTTCTAAGTACTTTATGTGCGTTAACTTATTTAATCCTTACAACAACCCTGTGAAGTTCTCCCCATTTTTACTGAGGATGAGGAAACTGAGGCTCAGAAAGATTAAGTACATTACCCAAGGTCACACAGCTATAAGGGGTGAAGCTGGACTATTATATGTGAAGAGCTCAGCTCAGTACCTGGCACACAGTAGAGTCTCAATAATGGGCAGTATTTATGGTGTCACGCATAGAGGGAACCTTTCCTAAGGGGTCGCCTTGGGGAGTATGACAATCATGGCTGGCTGGCAATTCCACATTGGTCAGTGCGTTGGTACTGATGGTAGTTCATTCTTTCACGGAGCATGGGTTCAGGATTGCCGTGGTGGACAAAAAAGAATTAGCCCCGAGCTATGAGCTACAAAGAAGAGTGGACATTTATTTAAATAAGGGGTCAAATTTATCCCATGTGGTCCCCATATTAATGATACCTATCTACAAAGGAACTGAATAACTGTCTTACTTAGAAGATTCCTTTTTAGTCCTGAGAGAACAATTACGCTGCAAAGAAGCAGTTGTTAAGACTGGCTGGGAAAAAAAAAAAATCTTCTCTTGTAAGTTATATTTTGATGGGCCCGCATTAGACACAATAAAGGCACTGATATTTAAATTGATCAGGGACAGATGTTTAACATATTTTATGTAAGAATTATAGACAAAGTTAACTGCCAAAACAGACTGTTTCCTGAAACACTGGACAGATGGAACTAAGAAGATGTACTCTTGAGGAGTCTGAACTCTTCAAAGTGACCCTAATCTTAAAAAAATCGTTTTGATCAAAGCACTTCAGTGACTTTTAATTCTTTTGTTTCTGTACTTTTTTCACTTTGTCTTGGCTACAAAGGTATTTGGGACGCAAAATTTTTCTCTCTTTCTCTCTCTCCCTCTCTGTGTATGTGTATGTTACACATGTGTGAGTATTCCTGGTTTCAAAAGCATGATTTGTTTTATTTTCTTTCTATCATTCACTGTGGGAAAACTGAGTGTGCTGTACACATTGCTGGCTGTCTCCCCAGCATCTGCTCCCCTCCCTTCTCCTCAACAGTCCCTGATTTCCATTTGGGGATCTGGGGTTCCAGGGATGTTGATTCTACTTCCACCTCCAGATCTTGTCACTATTTGCTGGAAAGCCTTTGATTGTTCCTTTTCTTATTCAGAGCAAAAAAACTCAAAGTGTTTCCACTGGGCTGCAAAGCTTGATGCAGTCCAGCCCTGTTATGCCAACCTCATCTCCTACAGCCTCCCCACCCACTCTGTACTCCTTTACACGGACCCCCTTGCTTTTCCTTAAATATGCCAGGCACTTTTATGTCTCCCAATAGGCTCCCACCTTTCGGACTTTAACTCTCTGCTCTGTTAGAATAAAGCAAATGAAGACCGATTGAGTTGACTGGTTTTCCCCAAATCCCTCATTTTGGCTCATAGAAAAAAGAATCCCAATACAATCAGATTAATTTTAAGCATTCACCATTAAATGCTCCAAGAAGAGTGTTCACCAACATCCTGCCCTGCTAAGCACTGAAGAGGATGCGTGTGAAGTCTCTCTTCTTGTGTTCCTAAAGAACAATATGCAGTTCACTGGTGCAGAGAAGGCTTGGTTGAAAGCAATTGCAAGTTATTTACCGGGTGGGGTTTCGGTCTTGCATTGGCTATTCTGCTGATACTCACTTAATGAAACTTAAAAATAAAAACATCTGGAAAGTATGCCAACCGATGCCTGCTTCACCATCTCAGCTTTCTGGCTTGCCTCAAGTAATTTTAATAAAATACGTTAACTCTACTAGTGTCTTGAAAGAATTCATGTTCTATGATCTGGCCCTCTCAACTGCTCCAGGTTTTGGAAATAGGCCCATGAATTTAATGAACTACTTAAAATAATACTCCAGGAGACTTAAATCTTGATAATTATGCAAGGAGTAATATTTCAGGTATATTACATGTTTTGAAAACGACGCATTTTGCCTAGAATTCTGATTGTCGTACTTGAAATGAGCTATGGTTACCAGGATCAAATTTAAATCAAGTTTTCAATTCATAGATGACCTAAAATGAAGTTCATGTAACTAACAGTAGGGAGGGATGGTGCTATCTCTCTCTTGAGTTTGCCTTATAATGACTCTGTTTAATTTCCTGTTTGAAGGAAAGAACTTGAATGGAATTTCTTCTGCAGGGACTGTTTGGTTTAAACCTGATCCTCTCAAATGCTTTCCTAAATCCCTCCTTTGAGGATTTGGACTCCGGACTCACCTGAAGGTATCATTTCAGTTCTTGGACGAGAGACACGCTTTTTATCATTCCGAAGCAATCCAAGAAAGTCCTTCTCTGCCACAAATGGCACCAGCAAGTGTACAAAGCCCACTTTGTTCTGTGGGAAAGGAAAACGTATTTTTAATAGTGCATCCTTGGACTGAAATAGGAAGAACCTCCACCGGGACATTAACATAAGTCAGAATCATTAACGTTCATAACAACAATCACCATTGCTATTTATGCAGTTGGTGTTCAATGTATCTGGGTCTTGTTTCATTCAATAGCATAATATCTGCATTTGCCAGCAGCCCTGATCTGGACTTTTTGCTGTTAAACTCAGCTAGGAAAATTAGTAGCCAAGCCAGAGAATGTAAGGTCAAGGCCTTCATTACTTCTTTTGCCATCAGTGGTTAGTAGAGCAAAAGATCTCCCAGCCTATCCACCCAAGCTCTTCCCACTTTCCGGTGGAAAGATAGCTCACTGATAACAGTGAAGGGTCAGTGTCTAAGCAAATTCTTTGGGATTGGGTATATGTTGGTTTTAGCAGTTCAGGCGAGGATGACTCGTTTTGAACCGCAACACAAAAGATATGTGCAAGTCGAGTTATTGGAAAGTGTATAGGCTAGATATACTGCTTAGACAAATAGGAATTTCTATACAATGTCAAGTTAAGCAAGCAACCCCAACAAACTCAATCATTGTGAGGCTAAACTAAGAGTAATTTAAGAAAAACAAAACCAAAAACACCACTAGGAGAAAGTGAAAATTACAGTCAGGTAAGGTAACAGTGTAATGTATTCTCCATAGCTCAGGGATTCCAATGATTAGATGGTGCCTACGTGCACAGCAACAGCTTCACAGCTCTGTGAAACCCTGCCCAGCAGACAGCTTTCCTAGAAGAATTCAGAATTAAAAGCCAGAATAATCCATTTCTAATTAATGAATATCAAGTTTTAAGAAATCTGAATAACTCACGTATTAGGTTATTATGAAGTAAACTTAATCATACGTTGAAGTGACAGTCCATGGAATTTCAAATCATTCACCCAGAAGCCCCGAAAGAAAAAATATACATTAAAAAATTTAACTTTTTATTTGAGACAATCACAGATTCGTATGCAGTTGTGACAAACAGGATGGAAGGGTCCAGTGTAGCCTTTACCAAGTCTCCCCCAATGGTAATATCTTGTAAAACAATACTACAATGTCACAACCACAACACTGATACTGATACAATCAAGATACAGAGTATTTCCATCAACACAAGCGTTTCTCATGTTGTCCTTTTGTAGCCATACCCACTCCTCTCCCACCACCATCTTCTTCCTCACCCCAGGCAACCAGTAATCTGGTCTCGATTTCTATAATTTTCTCATCTCATGAATGTTAGTCAATGGAATAATATAGTAAGTAACCTATAGTAAGCAATATAGTAAGTTAACTGCCAAATTGTTTTTCAGAATGACTGTACCATTTTACATTCTCACTGAAATGTATGAGTGATCCATTTTCTTTACATCCTCTCCAGCATTTGCTGTTGTCTCTATTTTTAATTTTAGCCATTCTGATAGGTGTGTAGTGACACCTTATTGAGCTTTTAATTTGCATTTCTCTAATGGTTGATGATGTTGAACATCTTTTCATGCATTCACTTGCCATCTGTATAGCCTCTTCAGGGAAATGTCTTTTTATGTCTTTTGCCCATTTTCTAATTGGATGCTTTGTTTGTTTTTTACTGTTGAGTTTGAGAATTCTTTTATAGTCTAGGAATTGGTACTTTGTTGGATATGTGTTTTGCAAATATTTTTTCTCACTTTGTTGCTTGTTTTCTCATCTTCTCACTGTGTATGTTGCAGACGAAAGTTTTTAATTTTGTTGAAGTCCAATTTATCTTTTTTTTTTCCTTTTATGATCTCAAGTCTAAGAACTCTTTGTCTAGCCCTAGATACCAACTATTTTCTCCTATTTTTTCATATTGATTTATAGTTTTACACTTAATTCTGCAGTCTATTTTGAGTTTGTTTTTGTATAAGATGTGAGGTTTAGGTTTAGGTTCAGTTTTTTGCCTGTGGTTTGCCTATGGTTGTCCACTTCTTCCAGCACCATTTGTTGGAAAGTCTATCTTTTCTCCATTGAATTGTTTTTACTCCTCTGTTAAAATCAGTTGGGCATATTTGGTTGGATCTATTTCTGGGTTCTTTTTTTGGTTCCACCGACCAATGGTGTGCCTATTTCTCTGCCAGTATCACACAGTCTGGATTACTGGAGCTATATAATAAATTTCTAAATCAGGTAGACGGATTCTTCCCACCAATTCTTCTCAAAATTATTTTAGCTATTCTAGTTCCCTTGCTTTTAATATAAATTTTAGAATAATATTGTCTGTATCTACAAAAAATATGCTGGGATTTTGATAGGAACTGCACTAAACTTCTGTAAAATTTGGGGGAGGACTGACATCTTTTCTATGATGAATCTTTCAATCCATGAACATAGTATGTCTCTCCACTTATTCATATATTCTTTGATTTCTTTCATCAGCATTTTGAACTTGTCAGCATATAAGTACTGTACATAGTTTATACAATATTTTAAGTGACTTTGAATGGTATCATACTTTTAATTTCAGTGTCTACATGTTCATTGCTAGTGTATAAAAATAAAATGAATTTTTGTATGTTTATTTTGTATCTTGTGACCTTCCTAAATTCCCTTATTAGTTCTAGAAGTTTTTTGGTAGATACCTTGAGATTTTCTAAGTAGACAATTGTGTCATCTGCAAAAAGGAGACAGTTCTATTTCTTCTTTTCTGATCTGTATTCCTTTTCTTTCCTTATTGCACTGGATAGAAACTTCCAGCACCATGCTGAGTAAGAGTGGTGAGAGTGAGCATCCTCGTCTTGTTCCTGATCTCAGGGAAAAAGTATTCAGTCTTTTCAGTCATTTAAATGTAATGTACTTATTGATGTGTTTGTATTTAGGACCACCATATAATTATTTATTTTCTGTCTTTCTGTTTTTGTTCCCCTATTTCTCTTTTCCTAACTTTTTTGTGGTTATCTAAATATTTTCAGCATTCCATTTAAATTTATCTATTGGTGATTTTGGCTATAACTCTTTACATGGATTTTAAGTGATTGCCATAGATTTTAAGTGATTGCCCTAATGATTAAAGTATATACATACTTGATGTCCCATAAAGTATATATATACTTGATGTCCCACAATTTATTTAGAAGTAGTATTTTATCTCTTGAATTGGAATGTAGAAACCTTACAACTGTGTAGGTCTTATTACATCCCCCCCTTTATGTTATACTTGTGTTATATATCATATCCACATACATTAAAAAGCCCATATACAAGGTCATAACTTTTGCTTTCAGTCATCAAATATATTTTAAAGAGCTCAATTGAGAGTTAATTATATTTACCCAAATATTTACCATTTCTATTGCTTTTCCTTCATTCCTGATGTTCCAATTTTTTTCTTCTGGTGTCATTTCCCTTCTGGTGAAGAGCCACCTTTGGCAATTCTTTTAGAGTAGGTAGGATGGAAATGGATTCTTTTACTTTTCCTTCACTGAGAACATCTTTATGTTACCCTTATTCCTGAAGGATTTTTTCACTGGATATTGAATTCTGGGTTAACAGTTCTTTACTTGCAGCACTTTAAAAATGTTGTGCTACTTTCTTCTGACCTCCATGGTATTCTGATGAGAAATCTGGAGTCACATGACTTATTGTTGCCCTCTGGGTAATGTATTGTTTTTCTCTGGCTGCCTTTGATAAATTTTCATTGTCTTTAATGCCATAATTTGGCTATGTTTAGCCTTGAACTTCTTTGGGTTTATATAGTTTGAGTCTTGAGGAGCCTCTTGGACCTGTAGATAAATGTCTTTTGTCAAACTTTGGAAGTTTTCAGCCACTGTTTCTTCAAATAATTATTCATTACTGTACTCATTCTCCTTCTCTTCACCTGATGACATAAATGTTAGACCTTTGTTAGTGGCCCATAGGTCCCTGAGGCTTTGTTCGTTTAAAAAAATTTTTTTTTCTATTGCTCTTCATAATTTCTACTGACCTAACTTCAAGTTCACTGACTCTTTCCTCTGCCATCTCTAGTCTGCTGTTGATCTATACAATGAGTTTTTAATTTTGGTTATTGCATGTTTTCGTTCTAAAATTTCTACTTGGCTCTTCTTTATATTTTCTATTTCTTTGCTGAGACATTCTATTTTTTCATTTATTTCAGGTGTGTTTGTGATTGCTTGTTGGAGCATTTACATAATAGCTGCTATAAAGTCTTAGCCAAATAGTTCCAATATGTGTGTCCTTATGGTGTTGAGGTCTGTTGATTGCCTTTTCCATGCAGTTTGAGGTTTTTCTCATCCTCTATATGTCCAGTAATTTGGATGTATTTTGAATACTATATTATTAAACTCTGTATCTTCTTTAAATCTGATGAAAATTATTGATATTTTTGTTTTAGTAGGCAATCAAACTGGTTAGGTTCAGATCACAAATTCCAACCTATGAGCACTGTTTCCAAAATCATTTCAATTTTCAAAGCCTTTGCAGTTCTATTAGGATCTGTCCCACATCTCTGTCACTCAGTGGTTAGTTTGGGACCTTGGCCATGGTCTATCAGTTCAGTTCTCACAGTCTTCATTTGCTGATTAGAATCAGACTCCTGCATGCATAACTCAGGGGGAGCCCATTTGTTCATAAATCACTTTATGGGGTTTCCTTCTTGAGTTCTCCTCTCCAACCTCCCTGGGTGCTTTCATTTCCCTTGTGTTCCTATTTTTGGCCCTCTGGTCTGAGAGTTGGGCTTTAGTTACCCTTTCTGTCATGCATATCTGTGACTGCACCCATGTCTGAGCCCAAGTGGCAGAGGACAGAGAAGGAACCAAACGCAATGGAGGGGTTGCCCTACTCTGTAGGGATCACATCTCCACCCGTTGAAAAGAAAGGTGCCCTTCCCTCAGAGTTTTGGCTCCTGCTAGCTCCAGGTCAAGTTTTTGTCATTGCCACCATGGGACTGCCTTGGGGACATGGTGGGAGAGAACCAAGAGAAGGAAAAAAAGAAGGCAAAACAGATTTCACACTGTCTCCAAGCATTAGGAGTCCAAGCATTAGGAGTCCCCTTTTTCTTCTTCTCAAGCTGGGACTAGAAGGCTTCTTCTGGAGCACTGTCTGCACTGCAGGGCTCTCTTTGGGGTTTTAGGCTGCACTGTGTTCAGGCCAGGGGATGTTGAAAGGGGAAAAAAAAATAATAAACTCACAACAATTTTGGTGGCATTTCAAATTCTAGTCTTCTTCCCCAATCTACCTGCTACTAATTACTTTTCAGAGTTCTCAAACTGCTCTATGCATTCTGTCCATATTTCACAGTTGTGTTCAATGGGAGACATAGGGTACAGAGTGCTTATTCCATCTTTACTGGAACAAGAACCTTAAAACATGCATATTTTGATAGACTGAACAGCTATCATAAAAAGCCCTACACCATATTTGAGAATCACCAGTCAAAAGCAAGGTGGCTCAGTCTCCATGTTCTTCTAAGAAAAGAACAATGATATGTTTATCAGTCTTTTAGTCATGACACAGGTACAATTAATTAAAAACTTACAGCTGAAGATCTTAGATTTGCTAAGTATCTTTATAAAACTATATACCTGGATGATATTACTTTAGCTCGTAGTTGAAATATACTCAAGACAGTGATTAAAAACAGACTTTGGTTTTTATCCAAAGTTGAGATGAGAAAAAGTAATCTAAAGTTTGCTTTGTTATCTTTTGCAACTCTACTTTGGAGGACATTGCCCATTTTGTTCCATGTTGTTTAAATAAAACATTCCTCTTTGAACTTCATGTAAAGAAAAGGTCCATCACTTCTTATGAACTCACATGCTTCTTATACAACTTAGGTTTTCTTTTTGTCCTGCCTTTCAGGAATATCAGAACCTCATATATTCTCTGTTCTGGTTCTTCTGTTACTGGCTCTCCTTAGCTAGTATTCTTGGAACAGCTATTTTTCCTCCACCACATTACATGGGTCTTACTATTTTATACTTATTTTATTGATAGAAACTAAGTCATAAATGAATAAGATGCAATGGTAAGATTATTAGTCTCCTCTCTCCTTTTTCTTTGCCATTTCTTTTTTGCTTTTTTATCATGCTTTAAAAAAATATAGTGTTGAATCTGGGTGATGAATACCTAGGATTTTATAATATAATCACACCTATTTTGTATATTCTTGAAATTTCCCACAATAAAAAATTCAAAGTTAAAAATTAATGAAATTATAACACTGTGGCACTGGTACAAGAATAAAAAGATAATTATTGAAATAGAATAGGTAGTCTTGAAGCTGACCTAGCTAGCACATTGCATTCTGACTTATACATTGAAGATGCAATCATATATCAGTGGGAAAGTTACAGCTGCTATGGAAAACAGTATGGAGGTTCCTCAGAAAATGAAAAATAGAATTACCATATGATCCAGCAATCCCCCTCCTGGGTACATATCCAGACAAAACTCTAATCCAAAAAGATACATGCACCCTTATGTTCATAGCAGCACTATTCACAATAGCCAACACATGGAAACAACCTAAACGTCCATCAACAGATGAATGGATAAAGAAAATGTGGCCTATATATACAACGGAATACTACTCAGCTATAAAAAAGAATGAAATAGTGCCATTTGCAGCAACATGGATGCAACTAAAGATTCTCAAACTGAGTGAAGTAAATCAGAAAGAGAAAGACAAATACCATATCATATCACATATGTGGAATCTAAAATATGACACTAATGAATCTATCTATGAAACAGAAACAGACTCATGGACATAGAGAACAGACTTATGGTTGCCAAGGGGGAGGGGGTTGGGGTAGGGATGGATTGGTAGTTTGGGGTTAGCAGATGTAAGCCACTATTCATGGAATGGATAAAAAAAAAAGGTCCTATTGTATAGCACACAGAACTATATTCAGTATCTTATGATAAACCATAATGGAAAAAAATATTTAAAAAAAGAATGTATATATATGTATAACTGAATCACTTTGTTATACAGCAAACATTAGAACAACATTGTAAATCAACTATACTTCAATTTAAAAACAAACAAAAAACAAAACAACAAAAAAATCAGTGGGAAAGTTTTTTTTTTTTTTTTTAACAAATAGGTACCTGGTAATGCATTAGCTATTTGTGGGGAAAAGTTTACTTTTCACTGAACACAAAACCTCAAAATCAATTCTAAGTACAGGTAAGAGTTAAATGGAAAAAAGTCAGACCATAAAAATCTAAAAAAATAAGTGATTACTGACTATTTGGGGAGAAACTTTTTAAGGTAAGAACAAAAGACAACAATCCCAAAGGTTAAAGATTTTATCACTGAAACATTTCACACTTTACATTTTCAAAATAACAATAAAACAGGAATAGGGGAGGAGCTTCAAGATGGCGGAAGAGTAAGATGTGGAGATCACCTTCCTCCCCAGAAATATATCAAAAATACATCTACATGTGGAACAACTCCTTCAGAACACCTACTGAACGCTAGCAGAAGATCTCAGACCTCCCGAAAGGCAAGAAACTCCCCACGTCCCTGGGTAGGGCAAAAGAAAAAAGAAAAAACAGAGATAAAAGAATAGCGACGGACCCGCACCAGTGGGAGGGAGCTGTGAAGGAGGAAAGGTTTCCACTCACTAGGAAGCCCCTTCGCGGGCGGAGCCTGTGGGTGGCAGATGGGGGAAGCTTCGGTGACACGGAGGAGAGCGCAGCCACAGAGTGTGGAGGGCAAAGGTGAGAGATTCCCGCACAGAGGATCAGTGCCGACCAGCACTCACCAGCCAGAGAGGCTTGTCTGCTCACCCGCCGGGGCGGGCGGGGTTGGGAGCTGAGGCTCGGGCTTCGGTCGGAGCGCCGGGAGAGGACCAGGATTGGCGGCGTGAACACAGCCTGAAGGGGGCTAGTGCGCCACAGGTAGTCGGGAGGGAGTCCGGGAAAAGGTCTGGACCTGCCGAAGAGGCAAGAGACTTTTTCTTGCCTCTTTGTTTCCTGGCGCGCGAGGAGAGGGGATTAAGAGCGCTGCTTAAAGGAGCTCCAGAGACGGGCGCGAGCCACGGCTATCAGCACGGACCCCACAGACGGGCATGAGACGCTAAAGCTGCTACTGCAGCCACCAAGAAGCCTGTGTGCGAGCACATGTCACTATCCACACCTCCCCTCCCGGGAGCCTGTGCAGCCCGCCACTGCCTGGGTCCCGTGATCCAGGGACAACTTCCCTGGGAGAATACACAGAGCGCCTCTGGCTGGTGCAACGCCACGCTGGCCTCTGCTGCCACAGGCTCGCCCCACACTCCGTACCCCTCCCTCCCCCCAGCCTGAGTGAGCCAGAGCCTCCAAATCAGCTACTCCTTTAACCCCGTCCTGCCTGATCAAAGAACAGACACCCTCAGGCGACCTACATGCAAAGGCGGAGACAAATCCGAAGCTCAACCCCAGGAGCTGTGTGAACAAAGAAGAGAAAGGGAAATCTCTACCAGCAGCCTCAGGAGTAGTGGATTAAATCTCCACAATCAACTGGATGTGCCCTGCATCTGTGGAATACATGAATAGACAACGAATCATCCCAAATTCAGGAGGTGGACTTTAGGAGCAACGATATATATATTTTTTTCCCTTTTCTCTTTTTGTGAGTGTGTATGAGTATGCTTCTGTGTGTGATTTTGTCTGTATAGCTTTCCTTTTACCATTTGTCCTAGGGTTCTGCCTGTCTGTTTTTTTAATAACTTAAAAAGTTTTTTTAATAATTATTTAAAATTTTTTTTTATTTTAATAACTCTTTCCTTCTTTCTTTCCTTCTTTCTTTTCTCTCTTTCTTTCTCTCTTTCTCTTTTTCTCTCTTTCTCTCTTTCTTTCTCCCTTTTATTCTGAGCCGTGGGGATGACAGGCTCTTGGTGCTCCAGCCAGGCGTCAGGACTGTGCCTCTGAGGTGGGAGAGCCAAGTTCAGGACACTGGTCCACAAGAGACCTCCCAGCTCCACGTAATATCAAATGGCGAAAATCTCCCAGAGATCTCCATCTCAACACCAAGACCCATCTCCACTCAACAACCAGCAAGCTACAGTGCTGGACACCCTATGCCAAACAACTAGCAAGACAGGAACACAATCCCATCCATTAGCAGAGAGGCTGCCTAAAATCATAATAAGGCTACAGACACCCCAAAACACACCACCAGACATGGCCCTGCCCACTAGAAAGACAAGATACAACCTCATCCACCAGAAAACAGGCACTAGTCCCCTCCACCAGGAAGCCTACACAACCCACTGAACCAACCTTAGCCACTGGGGGCAGACACCAAAAACAACAGGAACTATGAACCTGCAGCCTGCGAAAAGGAGACCCCCAAACACAGTAAGTTAAGCAAAAGGAGAAGACAGAGAAACACACAGCAGATGAAGGAGCAAGGTAAAAACCCACCAGACCTAACAAATGAAGAGGAAATAGGCAGTCTACCTGAAAAAGAATTCAGAATAATGATAGAAAAGATGATCCAAAATCTTGGAAATAGAATGGAGAAAATACAAGAAGCGTTTAACAAGGACCTAGAAGAACTAAAGAGAAAACAAACAGTGATAAAAAACACAACAAATGAAATTAAAAATTCTCTAGAAGGAATCAATAACAGAATAACTTAGGCAGAAGAACGGATAAGTGAACTGAAAGATAAAAGAGTGGAAGTAACTACTGCAGAGCAGAATAAAGAAAAAAGAATGAATTGAGGACAGTCTTAGAGAACTCTGGGACAACATTAAATGCACCAACATTCGAATTATAGGGGTTGCAGAAGAAGAAGAGAAAAAGAAAGGGACTGAGAAAATATTTGAAGAGATTATAGTTGAAAACTTCCCTAATATGGGAAAGGAAATAGTTAATCAAGTCCAGGAAGCACAAAGAGTCCCATACAGGATAAATCCAAGGAGAAACACACCAAGACACATATTAATCAAACTATCAAAAATTAAACACAAAGAAAAAATATTAAAAGCAGCAAGGGAAAAACAACAAATAAGACACAAGGGAATCCCCATAAGGTTAACAGCTGGTCTTTCAGCAGAAACTCTGCAAGCCAGAAGGGAGTGGCAGGACATATTTAAAGTGATAAAGGAGAAAAACCTACAACCAAGATTACCCAGCAAGGATCTCATTCAGATTTGATGGAGAAATTAAAAGCTTTACAGACAAGCAAAAGCTAAGAGAATTCAGCACCACAAAACCAGCTTTACAACAAATGCTAAAGGAACTTCTCTAAGCAGGAAACACAAGAGAAGGAAAAGACCTAAAATAACAAACCCAAAACAATTAAGAAAATGGCAATAGGAACATACATATCAATAATTACCTTAAATGTAAATGGATTAAATGCTCCCACCAAAAGACATAGACTGGCTGAATGGATACAAAAACAAGACCCATACATATGCTGTCTATAAGAGACCCACTTCAGACCTAGGGACACATACAGACTGAAAGTGAGGGGATGGAAAAAGATATTCCATGCAAATGGAAATCAAAAGAAAGCTGGAGTAGCAATTCTCATATCAGACAAAATAGACTTTAAAATAGACTATTAGAAGAGACAAAGAAGGACACGACATAATGATCAAGGGATCGATCCAAGAAGAAAATATAACAATTGTAAATATTTATGCACCCAACATAGGAGCACCTCAATACATAAGGCAAATACTAACAGCCATAAAAGGGGAAATCGACAGTAACACAATCATACTAGGGGACTTTAACACCCCACTTTCACCAATGGACAGATCATCCAAAATGAAAATAAATAAGGAAACACAAGCTTTAAATGATACATTAAACAAGATGGACTTAATTGATATTTATAGGACATTCCATCCAAAAACAACAGAATACACATTCTTCTCAAGTGCTCATGGAACATTCTCCAGGATAGATCATATCTTGGATCACAAATCAAGCCTTGGTAAATTTAAGAAAATTGAAATCGTATCAAGTATCTTTTCCGACAATAATGCTATGAGACTAGATATCAATTACAGGAAAAAATCTGTAAAAAATACAAACACATGGAGGCTAAACAATACACTACTTAATAACCAAGAGATCATTGAAGAAATCAAAGAGGAAATAAAAAAATACCTAGAAACAAATGACAATGAAAACACAATGACCCAAAACCTATGGGATGCAGCAAAAGCAGTTCTAAGAGGGAAGTTTATAGCAATACAATCCTACCTCAAGAAACAAGAAACATCTCAAATAAACAACCTCCTAACCTTACACCTAAAGCAATTAGAGAAAGAAGAACAAAAAAACTCCAAAGTTAGCAGAAGGAAAGAAATCATAAAGATCAGATCAGAAATAAATGAAAAAGAAATGAAGGAAACTATAGCAAAGATCAATAAAACTAAAAGATGGTTCTTTGAGAAGATAAACAAAATTGATAAACTATTAGCCAGACTCATCAAGAAAAAAAGGGAGAAGACTCAAATCAATAGAATTAGAAATGAAAATTGAGAAGTAACAACTGACAATGCAGAAATACAAAGGATCATGAGAGACTAATGCAAGCAACTCTATGCCAATAAAATGGACTACCTGGAAGAAATGGACAAATTCTTAGAAATGCACAACCTGCCAAGACTGAATCAGGAAGAAATAGAAAATATGAACAGACCAATCACAAGCACTGAAATTGAAACTGTGATTTAAAATCTTCCAACAAACAAAAGCCCAAGACCAGATGGCTTCACAGGTGAATTCTATTAAACATTTAGAGAAGAGCTAACACCTGCCCTTCTCAAACTCTTCCAAAATATAGCAGAGGGAGGAACACTCCCAAACTCATTCTATGAGGCCACCATCACCCTGATACCAAAACCAGACAAAGATGTCACAAAGAAAGAAAACTACAGGCCAATATCACTGATGAACATAGATGCAAAAATCCTCAACAAAATACTAGCAAACAGAATCCAACAGCACATTAAAAGGATAATACACCATGATCAAGTGGGGTTTATCCCAGCAATGCAAGTATTCTTCAATATATGCAAATCAATCAATGTGATACACCATATTAACAAACTGAAGGAGAAAAACCACATGATCATCTCAATAGATGCAGAGAAA
Organism: Aethalodelphis obliquidens; assembly: GCF_003676395.1. Taxonomy (NCBI): domain Eukaryota; kingdom Metazoa; phylum Chordata; class Mammalia; order Artiodactyla; family Delphinidae; genus Aethalodelphis; species Aethalodelphis obliquidens. Next base: position 14,584,746 of record NW_020837966.1, read on the forward strand.
GCTTTTGACAAAATTCAGCACTAATTTATGATAAAATCCCTCCAGAAAGTAGGCACAGAGGGAACTTTCCTCAACATAATAGAAGCCATATATGACAAACCCACAGCCAACATCATCCTCAATGGTGAAAAACTGAAACCACTTCCACTAAGATCAGGAAGAAGATAAGGATGCCCATTCTCACCACTATTATTCAACACAGTTTTGGAAGTTTTAGCCATAGCAATCAGAGAAGAAAAAGAAAAAAAAGGAATCCAAATCGGAAAAGAAGTAAAGCTGTCACTGTTTGCAGATGATATGATACTATACATAGAGACTCCTAAAGATGCTACCAGAAAACTACTAGAGCTACTCAATGAATTTGGTAAAGTAGCAAGATACAAAATTAATGCACAGTAATCTCTTGCATTCCTATACACTAATGATGAAAAATCTGAAAGTGAAATTAAGAAAACACTCCCATTTACCACTGCAACAAAAAGAATAAAATATCTAGGAATAAACCTACCTAAGGAGACAAAAGACCTGTATGCAGAAAATTATAAGACACTGATGAAAGAAATTAAAGATGATACAAATAGATGGAGAGATATATCATGTTCTTGGACTGGAAGAATCAACACTGTGAAAATGACTATACTACTCAAAGCAACCTACAGATTCAATGCAATCCCTATCAAACTACCACTGGAAATTTTCACAGAACTAGAACAAAAAATTTCACTATTTGTATGGAAAAGTGCCAAAGTGCCAAAGCAATCTTGAGAAAGAAAAACGGAGCTGGAGGAATCAGGCTCCCTGACTTCAGACTATACTACTCCAAGGCTACAGTAATCAAGACAGTATGGTACTGGCACAAAAATGGAAATATCGATTAATGGAACAGGATAGAAAGCCCAGAGATAAAGCCACAGACATATGGTCACCTTATCTTTGATAAAGGAGGCAAGAGTATACAGTGGAGAAAAGACACCCTCTTCAATAAGCGGTGCTGGGAAAACTGGATAGCTGCGTGTAAAAGAATGAAATTAGAACACTGCCTAACACCATACACAAAAATAAACTCAAAATGGATTAAAGACCTAAATATAAGGCCAGACACTATCAAACTCTTAGAGGAAAACATAGGCAGAACACTCTATGACATAAATCACAGCAAGATCCTTTTTGACCCACCTCCTAGAGAAATGGAAATAAAAACAAAAATAAACAAATGGGACCTAATGAAACTTAAAAGCTTTTGCACAGCAAAGGAAACCATAAACAAGACCAAAAGACAACCTTCAGAATGGGAGAAAATATTTGCAAATGAAGCAACTGACAAAAGATTAATCTCCAAAATTTACAAGTAGCTCATGCAGCTCAATATCAGAAAACCAAACAACCCAATCCAAAAATGGGCAGAAGACCTAAATAGACATTTCTCCAAAGAAGATATACAGATTGCCAACAAACACATCAAAGAATGCTCAACATCATTAATCATTAGAGAGATGCAAATCAAAACTACAATGAGATATCATCTCACACTGGTCAGAATGGTCATCATCAAAAAATCTACAAACAATAACTGCTGGAGAGGTTGTGGAGAAAAGGGAGCCCTCTTGCACTGTTGGTGGGAATGTAAATTGATACAAATTGGAGAACAGTATGGAGGTTCCTTAAAAAACTAAAAATAGAACTACCATACGACCCAGCAATCCCACTAGTGGGCACATACCCTGAGAAAAACATAATTCAAAAAGAGTCATGTACCAAAATGTTCATTGCAGCTCAATTTACAATAGCCAGGACATGGAAGCAACCTAAGTGTCCATCAACAGATGAATGGATAAAGAAGATGTGGCACATATATACAATGGAATATTACTCAGCCATAAAAAGAAATGAAATTGAGCTATTTGTAATGAGGTGGATAGACCTAGAGTCTGTCATACAGAGTGAAGTAAGTCAGAAAGAGAAAAACAAATACTGTATCCTAACACATATATATGGAATCTAAGAAAAAAAAAATGGTCATGAAGAACCTAGGGGCAAGATGGGAATAAAGACACAGACCTACTAGAGAATGGACTTGAGGATATGGGGAGGGGGAAGATATAAAGAAGATATAAAGAATCAAATACGGGCTTCCCCGGTGGCACAGTGGTTGAGAGTCCACCTGCCGATGCAGGGGACACGGGTTCGTGCCCTGGTCCGAGAAGATCCCACATGCCACGGACCGGCTAGGCCCCTAAGCCATGGCCACTGAGCCTGCGCGTCTGGAGCCTGTGCTCCGCAATGGGAGAGGCCATAACAGTGAGAGGCCCGTGTACCAAAAAAAAAAAAAGCATCAAATAGAAACACACACAGACACACACACATACACACACACACCCCCCGATGTTTAAGTCTTAGAAAAAAAATCTGGAAACTATATAATTATCCAAAGTTATAACGGTTCAGTAAATTATAGCATATCCATATAAAGAATATTTGTAGTTAATATGAAACGATGTTTAAAAATATGATTTTTCTCCAGGGGCTGGGTATATGGGAGGCGTGATTATAAAGTTTCTTTTTGGCATGATGAAAAAGCTCTGGAAATAGATAGTGGTAATGGTTACACAACATTGTGAATGTACTTAATGCCACTGAATTGTACACTTAAAAAGGGTTAAAATGGGGCTTCCCTAGTGGCGCAGTGGTTGAGAGTCCGCCTGCCGATACAGGGGGCACGGGTTCGTGCCCCGGTGCGGGAAGATCCCACATGCCGCGGAGCGGCTGGGCCCGTGAGCCATGGCCGCTGAGCCTGCGCGTCCGGAGCCTGTGCTCCGCAACGGGAGAGGCCACAACAGTGAGAGGCCCGCGTACCGCAAAAAAAAAAAAAAAAAAAGGGTTAAAATGATCAATTTCATGTTACGTATATTTCACCAAGATAAAAAGGAATTATTTAATGATATAGGAAAACACTTATAATTTAAAAAACCCAGATGCTATGTTAAAAATGAGGATATTTCTAATCATATTATAGGGAATCCATCGCTCTTTTTTTCTTTCCATTAGAATGTACTGATTCACAATTGGTGATATGGATCTGAATCATCAGAGGAGCTTAAAAAATCTAAAGACGCTCAGAGTCCATTCACTTCATATATACTAAATCATCATTTCCAGGGAAAGGCTTGTTTTTATTTGAAAATTATGTTTTAAGAAATAAAATCTACAATTGACTTTAATGTACATCCTTGAGTAAGAACTCTTCTTTTAGACTATAGGTAGTCTTTAAGATAGCGACTGAGAAGAAACAATAATTATAGTATAATTCTAACTGTATCCCAGGGGAAAAGAAATAGGCCCACAAACGAAACACACACAGAGATTTACTGAAAAGTTACCCGCAGAAATATTTGTGAGATGGGATAAAAGATGTCTGATATTTCATTATTTATTTTTGTGTGTTACTTCAAGTTTTCTACATAAGTATTAGATACATAATCAGCAAAAATTTACAGTAAGTAAATTAGTCAATGTATTTCTTTTGAAGAAGAGAGGGTTCCCATGTTAAAAACCAGAGATTACCCCAAATCCCAACTTCCACTACACTGAGTGTCTTCCTTGTCACTAGAACCAAATGTGTTGTGTCTGTACCCAGAGTCAGCTGAAAAGTGAAAAAGAGTATTTACCTTTGCTGGGGTTATAAGATGACAAGTGACCAATCCTCCCCACCCCCAATCCCCTTTCTTTCTTTCCTTCTCTGCCCTTGCCCATTACAACCATTCAATTTATGGACTGTTTTGGTTTCAGTCTTATGTCTAGGGTCACAGATGTATCTACACAGGTCCTTGGGGCTGCTCTGTGAGGGTGGCTTCTTCTTTTTTTTTTTTTTTTTTTTTTTTTGAGGTACGCGGGCCTCTCACTGTTGTGGCCTCTCCCGTTGCGGAGCACAGGCCCCGGACGTGCAGGCTCAGCGGCCATGGCTCACGGGCCCAGCCGCTCCGCGGCATGTGGGATCTTCCCGGAGCGGGGCACGAACCCGTGTCCCCTGCGTCGGCAGGCGGACTCTCAACCACTGTGCCACCAGGGAAGCCCTTCTTCATTTTCATTTAACCTCTTTCTTACATTAAGCGCTTAAAATTAGTCAGGCAGAGCCTCAAAAAAAAAAAAAAAAATCAGGTCCAGAGACTAAGACATTTTGGCCAACACTTTGGTTTGTGTGAAATACATTCCTCTTGTTCACTGTAAAATCCCAAGCCCACCTCCATCAGATTTCCATCGTATCAAACCCTTTTTCTTGGTGTAAATCACTTCTTTCAGACGACTGTGAACCATTTCCCAACCTTATTTATGCAATGGAAATCTAACCTGGTTTTCCATTATAATATATCATGGTAACATTTACGTTTACATTGAAAATGATGAACCTCAAGCTCAATTTGTTCCTTTCCTTAGAAGATAGAGCCTCTGGGGGCACAGACGGAGGGGTTAAGCTGTATTAACTGCCTAGCACCATGCCTGGTTTACTGTAGGGTGTTTGTCAGTTCTCTTGTACTGGTTTCTTAAGTCATACACATTTTTGCAGAGCTGCTATAACGTGCAGGCTGGAAAAAGTCATTCAGGAAGAAAGACATCTGGAAAGGAAGAGGCCTTTGTGAGTTAGTGAGTACGTTAGAGATTATGAGTGTGGAACTTGAAGGGCAATGGGTTGCTCACACTCTTTTCCAAAACACCTTCCAAGAGATTTATACTCCCTGACAGGCAGGGTGGATGCTCCTACACAGCCCTGAAGCAGCTAGAGAAGACAGACCGTCGCCCCTCTGCTTCCCATAAGATTATGGGAGTAAAGTCTCTGATGGGGGAATGAGACAGCAAGGGAGCAAGGCATAACCTTTAAAAGAACGACAGCCATTGAGGACATGACATAAACTGGTTAGGACCAACTAGGCCCAAGATGGCCGATGACTGACTTCCACTAGACCTTGAGCCTCAGTCTATGCTCATTGTAACACATTAGTTATGTGACACACCCATGGACTCATGACAGTTCTGAGGCCGAACATAAAAGGCCAAAAAGTGGGCGGTGGCCCAATTCCTGGAAATCCCCGCCCCTTCCCCCGAAATAGTTGGAATAATCCTGCCACTCATTAGCTTATGAAATTACCTACCCCTATAAAAACTGACAACCCCCTACCCTGGTGCCTCTAGCCTTCTGAGATGGCCCATGCTTTGTCTATGGTGTGTGTATCTCTCTGAATAAAATTTGTTTCACTTTAAACAAAACAAAAAGCAAAGAAACAAAAAACCCCACAAAACACCTTCCAAATTTAGGAGCTAGAGAGTCAGTCACCGAGGAAAGGTTTTGAGATCCGAACCAAATGATATTTTTGTGGTGGATATTTTCCATTTGCTCCTCCACTCTGAAATCCATTTGATCCACTCTCAATACTTCTTGACCAAGCTCTGTGCTCCCGGGAGGCTGATCATGGCCTCCACCAATGGGATCCTTTGCCCTCTGACTCTGTGTTTTGTTTTTTTAAATTAATTAATTAATTACTTTATTTATTTATTTTTGGCTGCATTGGGTCTTCGTTGCTGCGTGTGGGCTTTCTCTAGTTGCGGCTAGCAGGGGGCTACTCTTCGTTGTGGTGCGCAGGTTTCTCACTGCGGTGGCTTCTCCCGTTGTGGGGCACAGGCTCTAGGCACGCGGGCTTCAGTAGTTGTGGCTCACGGGCTCAGTAGTTGTGGCACACGGGCTTAGTTGCTCTGCGGCATGTGGGATCTTCCCGGAACAGGGCTTGAACCCATATCCCCTGCATTGGCAGGCAGATTCTTAACCACTGCGCCACCAGGGAAGTCCCCTTCCTGTTGAATGCAGCCAATCAAGGACATCATCAAGAGGTCTGAGAATGAGGTCATTCATGCATATTTCCCTTCTTCTGTCCTTGTTCCTCCCTCTACAGTTGGGTTGTCTTCCCACTGAAGGCCTCATCTCCCATAAGTCAGCTCTCTAATGTACCTCGAACACTCCTCTCCAGCTCCAGTGATGGTCATGTTCTGCCTCCTTGATCCTTCAAGTTTGGGCTGATACAGTTCCTCTGTAGCTAAGCACAACGTTCTACACCACCCCTTGTTGATTCCCCTTAACCCTACCTACACTTTTATAAAGAACTCTGCGCTTTCATTCAATTCTCCTCAACTCTCCCATGGGAGGGAGCCAGGTGTGTCCTGCCAAGACTTGAAGCCACACTGCTCTTGAAGTGCAGCAAGGTTTTTCCCATTAAGCCTTCGCTGAAGAGCGAAGCATGCTGTCTGTCAGCCGAATGGAGGCAATGGCTGCAAGGGGAGGCCTCTTTCTGGCATTCTGTGCGATGAGGAATGCTTCAGAGCAAACAAGAAGCATGTGAAGCCAGACGGGCACACTGAAGTCAATCAACATGCACAAAAGGCACGATGCCAGTGATCACCCCAAACCTTGATGATTGTTCTGATCTAAGTAAGCACAGCTTTAAGACTACTGGCCCCTGAGAGTGTCCATCCAAACCTCACACCAACATCCACACAACTCAACATTCCCCTTGGGAGCACAGTAGGCATTCTGGCTCAGGCAACCAACACAGAGTATGTGTGCTATTTGCGGAACGCTCTGTTACTCAGTCTACAAACCCACCATATTTAACCTCCCCGACTCCCCATGAGGTTGATATTATCACCACTTTACAGATGAGGAAAGCGAACTCAGAAAGGTCAGACCCAGGATACAGAATGAGCAGCTGAACTGGCACATTCACACGCAGGCCTGAGGCTCTGAAGGCTTAGAGAATGTTATTAGAGATACAGCTTTGGAGATGAAAGCCTTATTGGCTCTCCTGCTCCGGTTGGGTGACCTTACCCAACTTTTACAAGCCTAAACGTTCCTCATCCACAAAGAAGAGAAAACATTTTCTACATTACACGTGAATTTTGACTCTTATAAAGAAATAACATGGAGGAAAGAATTCTTTAAAAGCTTAAGAGCTGTGAAAGTATGATTGATTCCTTCAGTTGCCTTCTTGTTAATTCTCCTCCACCTTGGAGGTAATGAATCTGATTCCAGTTTCCATTTGCATGAGAAATCAGACAGACAAGTGAGGTCTGACTTTCTCAGTAGAAATGGTAACAGTAATGATGACACCAGTAAAAACAGTAATAATTTCGCTTCTAATAACAGCTCAAATTCACTGACCACTTGCCACATACCAGGCACTTTACTCGGATTATCTCATTTAATCCTCACACCTACACTGTGAGTAGACATCATTGTCACTTTCTTGGATGAGAAAACTGAGGTGCGGAGAGTTGAAATAACTTGCCCAAGGTCACACTGCCATTAAGAGGCCCCGCTGGGATTTGAATTCACCTCTACCTGTGAAGTTGCACTCACTAATACTGTAATCACAAATCCCATGTCACAGAGCACTTGAGATGTGGCTGGTCTGAGCTGAGATGGGCTGGATTTTGAAGACTTAACATGGAAAAGGGAATGAAAATATCTCATTAATAGCAGTATACTGATGACATATTTTGGAAACCTTGGTTTAAAAATATATTATTAAAATGAATTGCAACCCTTTTTACTTTTCAAAATGTCTACTAAAAACTTTTAAATTGCATATATGGCTCGACAGCTCTGGAATAGAGCAAAAGGTCCAACGTGCTTCTTCATGAGTCTTTGTTTGGCCTGTTTCCGTAACTCTACCCCCTACAGCAGTAACGAAGAAAAGAAGACTTTTGCTTTCAACGACATTTACCGGGAGCAGCGGTAAAGGAAGGAACCAAACCCATATTTGTGTGGCTTGGAGAAAGCTACAGCTTTGCAGGTTTATCTTCACCAAGAGAGAGATCTGTTCTGTGGGGCTACGGCATGTGCTTCTCTAAATATTCTGATGGTTGAATCCAGCCTGAAAGCAAACATTTCAAAGCCTCTGGCAGAAGTAGTTTAGAGAGAGGCTTCCAAGCCATCAGGCCAGCAGATGATGTTTACTTCTTGTGACATAATAGTCAAGTCAAATTTTATTTCACGGCAGTTACTTTCATGTCCTGAGAATAGAAAAATCCCTTCAGATGACCAAAACACCCCTGCACAACCCAAATCCCATTAAATAAATCTGTGAGAGGCTTTGCCTCTTTGGTGGAGAACAGTCAAGACAAGTCCTTTAACCTCCTAAGATGCTTCCTGCATTAGCAGGAGTATGTGTGCCTGTGTGTGCACGTGTGTGTGTGTGTGTGTGTGTGTGTGTGCGCGCGCGCACGTTTCTTTACACAGATTGATTACGGCCGGGTTCCAAGGTGTACCACCAAGTTCAGTAGGATGATTTGAAGAGCCCAAATGCCCTCCCGTAAAACGCTTGGCAGAGGACAAAGATGGGTAGAAACATGAAGCAATATGCGCTTTCACAAAGCGTTTTACATTTTCCAGCGTCCTTATGCAACCATGGTTTCATTGTCTGCCCCCAGTCCCAACTTCTCAATGAGGGAGATAAGGAAACTGAGGCCAGGCAGTGTTCTAGCTCAGTACTGGAGAGAAAGGATAAGATTTGGAATCAGTTGACTCGCACTTAAACTTTTCCTCTGCTTTTCTAGCTGGGTGACCCTGGACAAGTAACTGAACTCCTCTGAGCTCGCCCTGACTTTTTCACACAATGCGGCTAATACAGACGCAAAAGCCTATGTGCTGTATGATTTCACTTATATGACATTTCAGAGGAGACAAAACTGCAGGGACAGAGAAACAGTGGTTCCCAGGGGATAGGGCTGGGTGAGGGGAGAGCTGGACTACCAAGTTTTAGCCCAAGGGAAAGTTTTGAGGTGACACAACTGTTCACTGTGGTGGTTACATGACTCCATGCACTTATGAAAACTCATAGAATTAACTGTACAGAAGAAAAGTGAATTTTACTGAATGCACATTTGAAAAGATGACAAAAAGATAACTGGACTAATAAAGATGCTTCTCCAACTGGGTTGCTGGGCGTTTGCAGAGTCAACCCTAGAGTCACAACCAAAACTACTTCTTTATATTTCTAACTCGCTGCTTCTAGATTTGCAGCTGCTGAATAGACATACAAGAAATGGAACCAACCAAATTTAATGCCAGCTCTTAAAAATGGTGAAACGGAAGTTGGACAAAATCCCGGGCTCTAATTGGAATGCTGATGTGGTGAGAGTTGAAAACAGGCAGGAGATGGGAATCAGGGGACGAATCCATATAGACTTCTATACAGGGACTTTACCAATAAGAGAACTCGAAACGCTCTTTGGCCTCCCTGCTCACCCATCTTCTCTTCTGCCAGAGCCCCCCTTCCCTGCCCCACCAACTCTCAACTTTCTCACACCGAGTTTCACATAGATCTAGTTGTTTCTTGGTTATTTGCTTCGGGCACGTTGCCAGCTGGCTTGAGCTGCTTACTGCCACAGAAAACAAACCTCTCCTCCATTTCTCATGTGTTACCAGCCTAACAAATAAACTACTGTCTAAGTTTTACACTGATTCCTGCAAACAACCCAGCCCTTTCCACTCGGAATGCTTTTTGCAGGCTGGGGTTTTTAAAAAGGTGAAATATAACTGACAGGCAGCAGTGGGGTCCTCAGAGCTGGCAAAGGGTATTTTTAGCTGCTAGGCTTTCATTAATTTCACTGGCTGCCTTTGGCTACGGCTCCTGGTTTCTGCTGTCTTGCCGAGGAGAGCATGTGGCTTTGAAATATAATTAAATCTGTCGGACGGGTCCCAGCTCCGATGCTCAGGGATTTCATCCTACGTCTTTGTCTTTAGGATATTCTGGATTTTAGATGTGTTTGTGGTGGGATACAGAGAGAGAATGGTTTTCCTCCCCTCTGCACAGCTTGAGCTCTCTTCTGCCTTAGCCTGGGAGATTGGCTCAAGCTTTGTAGCTTCTCTCCCACCTTGTTTTAAGGGCATGATTATCCATGCACAAAACGCAGAGTTTTTTTCATATTCATTTCCATTATGGCTTATTATTAATAATGCCATTTCCATAATGGCATTATTATAGGATACTGAATATAGTTCCCTGTGCTATACAGTAGGACCTTGTTGTTTATCCATCCTATGTATACTAGTTTTCATCTGCTAATCCCAAACTCCCAGCCCATCCTTCCCAATCCCCCCCGCCCCGCACCTTGGCAACCACAAGTCTGTTCTCTATGTCTGTGAGTCTGTTTCTGTTTTGTAGATAGGTTCATGTGTGTCATATTTTAGATTCCACATATAAGTGATATCATATGGTATTTGTCTTTCTCTATCTGACTTACTTCACCCAGTATGAAAATCTCTGGGTCCATCCATGTCGCTGCAAATGGCATTATTTCATTCTTTTTTTATGGCTGAGTAATATTCCATTGTATATACGTACCACATCTTCTTTATCCATTCATCTGTCAATGGATGTTTTGGTTGCCTCCATGTCTTGGCTATTGTAAATAGTGCTGCTATGGACATTGGGGTGGCATGCATACTTTCGAATTAGAGTTTTCTCCAGATATATGCCTAGGAGTGAAATTGCTGGAACATGTGGCAACTCTATTTTTAGTATAAAACGTAGAGATTTTAAGGCTCCAGTATCGCTCTTTCTGAATGGCAGCTGGGCGTATAGACTTGTACTGGTGATGTCAGGGGATGAAACTAGGAACTTGTTGTGGAGGCTTCTAATCGGAAAGTGCCCTGAAAGGCTGTGACAGGCACTGATCTCCCTGTCACAAGGGGTATTCAAGTGGACGGCCACTTGCTGAGGATCCCTGAAAGAAGTTTTATGCATTCCAAAGGGGTTGGTGCTTTCAAAATTTCCCCAAGCCCAAAAGTCTGTGAGTCCACATGACTGCTTCCCCTGAAAAGTAAGGCGCCGATTCAGGGAGGGTGTGGAATTAACTCTTCCTGGAGAGTAGTTAACACGGTACTGGGCTGGATAACTTTTGTCTGTCCCTGCAGCTCTACTTTCCACTCTTGTAGATTCTTCTGTGTTCCCGGAGGCTGACAAATGTGAATGACATCCACAGGTCTCTGAGCTCTCCGGTTTCCAGGTGAGTCTAGCCGCTAGGGAGCCCAGAAAGTGGATCAAAGGAGAGTGAGGTTAGGGTTTTCTTTCCCCCACTCTCCCACTGTGGATGTGATGCACAATGGATGTATTCCTTGGACAAAGGTAGCTCATCTCTCTCTCCCTCTCTGTTCTCTCCACTTCCTCATTATGTCCTTTCAGGCTTAAGGATACTTCTCCTGTCACTTCCCTGAGGTCCTGCCCTACCTCCTCCAGTTTTTCTACACCTGCCTACACCTTTGCAGACTGTCCCTCTGCTGGCTCTCCTCCAGGGAAACAATTTGAATAGGTCACCTCTTTGCTGGCAAGACCCCAAATGACACAAATATGAAACACGTACCGTGTGCAATGGAGATGATCACAGAGTCTTGCCCTCAAGTGCTTTCCAGGGTAGTTATGGAGATAAAGTGAAGATATTGGGGGAAAAACAGACCCATGTTTATTGTGGTGGTCGTTCCTCCGTGAGCTCTTGTAACCCTGGGAGACGAGAACTGTGCTGAGATACGTGAGCTAACAAGACCGAATTCCGCTCAGAACAAAACCAACCAATTCTTACACGAATCCAATCAAACAAATGTCTTAGTTTTTGACTTACTGACAAACCAGACTGACCGAATGTTCCTACTGGACTAGTTGTTTTGACACGGTGTTCAGACGTGGCCTCTGACAGCATCTGTGTAATGACAAGGTTAACTCTGGTAGAGCAACACACAAGGGGGACTGGTGGTTTCTGGCAGCCACAGGGTGACCTGGGAGAGTGGGGATCAGAACACACATGGTGGGGCTGGATCCTGGCATAAGGTAAGGATACTGCCCTGCAGGACCGCGCAGCTGCCTGATGACAAAGCGGAACGAGGCTGAATTCCCTGAGGAGGGACGCACCTGCAGAATTGTTAACAGGAACAGGAAGTCAGTGCTCCTCCTGGGAAGAGTGCATCGGGGAAGAAAGATGTCCTCGTGTCTTCATGAGACAAGCGATGCAGCACAGAGGTGTCGCACTAACGCCCCGCTTCGCGGAAATGGGCAAAGTGCTTTGTACGTAGTCTGTACACAAGAACTCCTGCGTGGATGGCTTTGATTTTTCTGTCCAGCCCTTTCACTTTTCCTCTAGACTAAAATCTATATCAAGTCAGGGGTTATATCACATGTGTTTACTTTTCATTTTTAAGTCTCCAGGTCTTAACACAGTTTCTGATACATAGAAGGTGTTTAATAAATAATTGTGGAATGAAGGAAAAATTGATATGCCTTCCTTTGCCTGTGAGGTCACATTCCCCTTCCTAGTCAAACTGCACAATTCTGACATCCCTTCCCTCATCTGAATATGTCTAAGGAGTTTCTGGGATGAGTCTGAGAATCCTAGAGGTGTTCACTAGCAAGAGGGGTCCTTCTTTGTTTGTTTAAAATGTTTTTTATTATTAAAATAATACGTGTTCATTAGAGAAGACTAAAATGTGGAAAATACAGAAAGGCACATATAAGAAATTGCAAATCACTTGTGATATTACCATGAGAAATAACCAGAATAAAATACTGATGTCTATTTTTTTCATATATATGTTTTAGATAGAAAATTTGGAAGTCATTCTTGTATATTCTTTTGATTTTAAACCTTTCTGATGTTTTAATATATGATTTTAAAGCTACAGATTTCCCTCCAAGGATTGCTTTAGCTGAATGCCGCAAAATTTGAAGCGTTTTGCTAACATTCGGTTAAAAGTATTTTCTAAATTCAGAGGGGTCCTCCTTGACTGCTGCCCCCTACTGAGAAAACCCTGGAAGATACCACTCCTCTGCACATGTAGCTCCCATTGTGCTACTGTTTTCGTCACTATTACCACACAGCAGCTCTTGAAATCAAGAGGTCCAGAAATGTGGAGATTTAAACCACTGAAGAGAAGCTTTTAGTTATCAGGGCACACGCCATGGTTGGCCCAGTAGCACTCTTGTTGGGTCTTAGAAATGGGGAAAGGAAGCCTTTCTCTGCCTTAGTTACGTTCATCGTATCCTGTTCTGTCCAGTCTAGAAGAGTGCCAGCCCGTCTACTCTAGTCACTTTCTATTCCCTAACATTGCAACCAAACTCTACATTCTTCATAGCACTTACGGCTACTTGAAATCATTTATTTATTCTTTATCCCTTCTTTCTCTGGAACCTAAGCTTCAGGGCAGGGAGAGCTGTATCTCCAGCACCTAGAATATGCTGGGCGCACGGTACTCAATTCAAGCTTTGTTGAATGAATGAATGAGTGAGAGGGTCACTTTATGGTACTGTGTGCTGTTATGTTGGGGTACGGGTTCCCAATAATATCTACAATTCTTTTTTTTTGTTTTTTGCGGTACGCGGGCCTCTCGCCGTTGTGGCCTCTCCCGTTGCGGAGCACAGGCTCCGGACGCGCAGGCTCAGCGGCCATGGCTCACGGGCCCAGCCGCACCGCGGCATGTGGGATCTTCCCGGACCGGGGCACGAACCCACGTCCCCTTCATCGGCAGGCGGACTCTCAGCCACTGCGCCACCAGGGAAGCCCCGCAATTCTTTGTAACACGGCTCTTTTGATATGCGGGCGTTCGCTCACTTGGATAAGCAGGGATTTCTCACTTTAGCCACATATGATGTTTGGAACTAATCTTCTCCCACGAAAAACATGATCCTGGCTTTGAGGTCAATCAGTAGACAAGTCTATCTCATCCCTTAGGATGAATTCTCCTCTGGGCTCTCCAGCCTCCTCTGATCTATCCTAGTTCATCAGAAATACTATATAATGTAGAACCTCGGAAGGTAAGGGGTATAACCACTTTTTTCATAAAATTCACCTTGGTCCCTAAGTCAGAGATGACCACTTGTCTACCGAACTCATTAAGCTACCTTTCTGGGCACACAGGTGCTCCGTCTGCCCTCCTCACGTGCAGGTAAGTGTGGTCACATGACTGAGGCCTGCCCAACGTCATGTGGGCGGAAGGGAAGTCTGTGGAAAGCTCCTCTCGCCCGTCCTCTGTTTGTCTACTAGACTCAGAAGACCTACCAGGTGTTATAGAAGACGGTGGACCCACAAGAGAGAAAGAGCCTGGGTCTCTGATGAAGGCCCCCGAAAGTTAATCTTTATGCAAATGAGAAAATTACTGAGTTGAGCCACTGAGATGTTCAACTTTACCTGCTAGGGCAGGTAGTTAGTTACCCTAACTAATACAGTTCCTACACAAATTTCTCCTCCAGCCCTTAAGTATTCTACGAGCTTTGCAGACCAGGAGACGGGGGAGTGTAAACCTTTTTCAAACCATACTTGCCTTACATCTGCTAACTCCAAAATGCTACCCTGAGTTCTCCCCAAGAAAAGAAAGTATGACTGGATGGTTCCACTACTACAAAGCTTCTCGCAAAGACTACATGGAAATTTTTTTTTAAGTTTCACCAAACTGAAACCTCACAGCAAATGAATCAATGTACAAACTTTCAGTGCTGGAAACACTTGCTGTTGGACAAAACTGCATGATACAGTGAAAAGCATCTTTGGACCAAGAGAGATACTACCTGTTTCTAGCCCTTACGGTTCTACCCTAACAAGCTGTGGAAGCTTGGACCCCTCTCTTGCTCTCTCCAGGCTTCATGGGGGTATTGAAAGGATCAAGCAAGACAAAATACTTCAAAATAGGTTCAGGTTTTATCAACTGTAATGGGAGAGGTAATGTGATTTAACAGACCTTTAGCAGGATTCGTTAGAGGGGGTTGGTTTAAATGTGAGAAAACATAGCTTCTGCCCTCGTGTCTTCTGGTCTACTGGAGGGAATAGATCACTGAATAACAAACGAGCCCTAATAGGGCCAAATGACAGCAAACTACCAGCAATGTGATCTGGGTGTGTAAAAGAAGTGATTAACTTTGACCTTGAGAGTGAGAAAGCCTCCAGTAGTGTTCTGAATGTTCCTAAGAGAAAGGGCAAAATTTCTTAACATAATTTACAAGGTCATGTATGATTTGTGCTCTTACCCAGCACTTCTTTGGCTTCATCTCTTGCCACTCCATAAACAATATTCTACGCTCCAGCCATAGCTCCCAATTTTGAATTCTTAAACTTGCCATAATTTCTCCTTCAAGTCTTTGGATCCTCCTTTACCACCTCTCCTTCTATTACAAAATATGTACATATCTTTCATGCTTTAGCGCATAAGTCATCTCCTCCAGGAAGCCTTCTTTGCTGGCCTCAGTCCAGGTTAGATACGCACTGTACCAATTTGCATACTACTGGCTATAAGTAACAGATAATGAAATATGACGGTATTTTCACATAACTGGATGTCACATTCTGGAGATATACAGATCCAAGATTAGTTCTGTGCGATGACAATGTCGGGGACTGGATTCAACTTTTCCACGATTCTCTTAGCTTTTGCCTCGTGGTTACAAGATAGCTGCTGCAGCTCCAAATCATGCCCTCTCACAAAACAACCGAGAGCAGGAAGGGAAGAAGGGCCCCTTCTGTGATGATCTTACTCTTCAAGGAAAATTCTTCCCAGAAATCCTTTGAAGACTTTGCCTTAAATCTCCCTGGTCAGAAGGGGCCCATATATACATGCCCTAGCTGCGACAGAGGCTGGAAAGTGAACGTCTGGCATTTTCAGGGAAAGAGTCTCTTCAAGCATGGAAGAAATGCAAAGGGCATGATTACTGGGTAAGCCAACAACAGCACCTCTCTTTGGACTTCCACAGCTCCCAGTTCCCCCACGGGCCATCATTATATTGTATGTAATTGCTTACTTGACTGCTAGCCTATAATCTTTGTTAGGGAAGGGAAATTCTATCGAATGAGTGAAAAAGAAACATAGCATTATTATTCCCAATACTTCTAATAACAAAACAACACATTGAAATCACTTTAGCCTGTGAATAGCTGCTTTAGTAACTCTTTACTGACCAGGCTCCATGGTGCAATCCTCACAGGTTAAGACCTCAACCTTAAGGGCTATAAGTTATGAAAAAAACAAAAACAAAACAAAACACAATTCCCAAGTCTCTACCAGGTGGTAAGATGAGGTGGGGACAGTGAAAGCATAGAACTTGAGAGCTGGTGGGAGCGGAGAGACCTGAACTGACCTAGGGGAGACGTAACAGGAGTGTGTATCATTTGGGGTTCTACTGGATGTAAGAAACAGAAAATCCAAGTTAGTTTACATAAAAGGAACATCTATTCTCTCAACAGCAAGATGTCTCAAGGCAAGGAAGCTCCAGGGTTAATTCTGCTTTGTTATCCATAGCTTGGCTTTCCCTAGGGTTGCAAGATGGCCACCATAATTCCAAGCTCTATATCCGGAATGTCCACAGAAGGACATATTTCCCCCTATGCCTCTTCTTCAGGGAAAAGATACCTTTACCAGGAGCTTCCCAGCAGACTTAATTTTTTCATTAGGCAGCACTGGGTTACGTGCTCTTCCATAAACCAATCACTGGTATGGCCAATGAGATGATGGCAATTGAATGAAATCAAGTAAGATTTATCTTTTTTACATGTGGACACCCCAACATAAGTACGGGCTCTTCTTCAAGGTAAAAAGGAGGAATTGGAATGGCTGCAGGACATGAAACCAATGACATCTGTTATAAATGGCTACCTTGCAAATTCCAACTTTGGAATGAATAAGTCTTACAAGGCTGAGTCTCAACTCACACCTGGCACTGTAAAACGCTTCACGTAAGAGAACAGCTTGGGTCACAATGTGTGTCAGCTGGTTTCTTCTGCTGCAGTCTCATATAGAGATTCATATCATTACTTTAGAATTCCTAGGACATAAATACAGGGTAATTTATTACACTCACACCCTCTAGGTTACTTCTTTGCATAAGGGACTGTTTAGTCATTTCTAAACACTGGGAGTTACGTGCCCTGAATTATTCTAGAAAAGTAAGACACTGGTACTCACTTTCTACTCTTACGGTTTAAGTTTGGGCCCTGCTTCATTGGGATCTAAACAGCATTTCCATTTCTAGCTCATTTATCAGAGGAAGACTTCCTTGTTCCAGATTTGGAACTTGCTTTGCTTTGTCCCAAATTGTGAGGCAACACCTTCATTAAAAGTTTTTAAATTGAGGGACTTCCCTGGTGGCCCAGTGGTTAAGAATCCGCCTGCCAATGCAGGGGACATGGGTTTGAGCCCTGGCCCGGGAAGATCCCACATGCCGTGGAGCAATGAAGCCCGTGCACAACTACTGAGCCTGTGCTCTAGAGACCGCGAGCCACAACTACTGAGCCCGCATGCCACAACTACTGAAGCCTGTGCGCCTAGAGCCTGTGCTCCACAAGAGAAGCCCGCACACCACAACAAAGAGTAGCCCCCGCTTGCCGCAAGTAGAGAAAGCCCGCACACAGTAACGAAGACCCAATGCAGCCAAACATAAATAAATAAATAAAAATTTTTAAGAAGTTCTAAAACTGAGAGGTGTTTTCCCACCAGGTGGGAGCAAACCGGTTTCAGGGTCTTGGTCCAGTTGGTCTGGAGGGACAGCTGGTGTTGTTTATCCTCCATTACCAAGGCATGGCTCAGCTCAGGCCAAGAGCTACTTCTAAGCCAGAACTTTACACATGAATGGACACCGAGTTATTCTTCTGCCTGGTTGTCTGGGTCCTTTTCATTTGATGTTTTGAGATACTAAGTCAGAGGTCAGCAAACCACAGCCAAAATCTGGGGCGATATCTGGCCCACCACTTGTTTTTGTAAATAAAGTTTTATTGGGACACAGCCACACTCATTCAGTTACACACTGTCTATGGCTGCTTTTGAGTTACAATGGCAGAACTGAGTAGTTGTGATAGAGACCCTATGGCCGCAAAATATTTACTATCAGGCCCTTTCTGTAAAGGGCCTTTCTGTAAAGGGCCTGATAGTAAATATTTTGCTGCCCTTTGTCTAAGGGGAAAAGAGCAAGTGAGAAGCAAAAAGTCTATCAGGAAGATAAATGCCCAAATGCACATAAATAACTCCTGAACAAAAGGTGCAGAGAAATTAGAATGGATTCAGATGGTTTGGAACTGGCCACAGTGGGTCACGCCGGGCCTTACTGGGACTCTGTCCAGCCCCTGATATATATGGGCACTTCCCAGGGAGCTGAAGCAGTGCCACATCTCCCTGGGAAGAAGCATTTCACTTCACAAGTGTTTGTGTTCCCAAATGAGAAACCCGGAGGTGGTTTTCTAAACCGTCCAGTTTAACTGCTCCAGGCAGGGGTGTTTTGCAATCTGACACACACATCCATCAGAGCTGTTCCTATGGAGCCCCTGCACTGGCTGTAAAACAGACACAGACAGACCTCCTTGGTTTTCAAACAGAAGCCCAAGAAAGACCACAGCAGAAACCTGTTTATACAGTTCAGATTTCCTTAGTAACATAAGGCGGCCGTTGGACAAGACTTCATTGCTAACTGTAAGCATTGATTTCTGCTACAATTTAAGGCAGAGTCAGCTGTTTAGGGTTCTGGCTTCTTACCTTTTCTTAGCCCCAAATCAAGAAATAAAGTCATGGAAGATAATAATTATGAAGCACACTTATTTTAGACATCACGTTAGGTACTTTATGTATACCGTCAATATCTCACTTAATCTTTACAATGATACTGTGGAAAGGGTATGATTACTACATTATCTCCTTTTTATAGATGTGGAAGGTGTGGTCCAGCATAATGTTTCCCAAACCTGGCAAGGCTGTTGAAACAGAGATTGCTGGTCCCTGTCCCTAGAGCTTCCTATTCAGTCAGCCTGGGGTGGGGCCTGAGATTTGCATTTCTAACGAGTCCCCAGATGGTGCTGAGGCTGCTGGCCAGGACCACACTGCGATGACACTGGCCAAGCGTTGAAGTGAACAACCAAGTGTCGTGATCATCGTGGCAGGGCCGTCTCTCAAACCCAGATTTGAATGTGTGATTCTTTATCCATTTTTTTAATCATTTCTGATAAACTACCTCCCATGAGCTCCAAAAAGAAGTGAGTGAAAAACATTCAAACACACACTCAGAAAATCCTATCAAAAATTCAATGGATGCCATTTCCCAAATGACTCGAGTCTTTCTCATTCGGGGTCTTGCATTTTGGGCCATTTGGGGAATGGATGTTTGCATACTACACAGCCACACAGCCATGTAAATGATCTAATTGGCATAATCCTTTGGCCTAGAATAGTGGATCCCTCAAAATGGTCAGTTCTAAGAAGTCTTACCCAAATAACCTCACCTCCATGCCTTTTTTTTTTTTTTTTTTTTTTTT
>NW_020837966.1:14604156-14634844 GCF_003676395.1 Aethalodelphis obliquidens
GCGGGCCTCTCACTGTTGTGGCCTCTCCCGCTGCGGAGCACAGGCTCCGGACGCGCAGGCTCAGCGGCCATGGCTCACGGGCCCAGCCGCTCCGCGGCATGTGGGATCTTCCCGGACCGAGGCACGAACCCGTGTCCCCTGCATCGGCAGGCGGGCTCTCAACCACTGCACCACCAGGGAAGCCCTACCTCCATGCCTTTTTAATACACTTTCAGGGCTTGAGAAAGAGGCTATCGCCACACGTTCTTGCTGCAAGAGTCTCAGCTCTATACATCTTACCTTGGCTTCCCATACAGAATAGAAATTGCTTAAAGGGATTAGTTCTTCCTGTCCTGATATCCTAATGTTGTATTGCACCTCAGTGTACAATATTCAACGTTCAATACCATGTAGTATGGTATGGTGTTTGAGAATGTGGCTTTTCCCTTCAAATTTTGTGTTTGTGTACTATCACTGTTCCTCACTCTGTGACCTTCCTTAAGTTCCTAAATTGTCTGTTTCTCTATTAATGAAATGGAGATCAAAATAGTCCCATAAAGTTGCTCTGAGTATTAAATGTCTAGCACTCAGCCGTGGCATATGGAGAGACCTCAAAAATGCTAGTTATAAATTATTATATACATAACTATATCACATAATTATGTATTAATATTAACAAATACATGATTAATATTATTAATCATATTACCAATATATTAATTATGTAGTATAATCATTAATTATAACTTGTAATATCAATAAAGCTATAATAATTATATAATTATTATAAGACATACTATGTAATATACAATGATATATACTTATGTAATTATAAATTATTATTTAAAGCTCTAGAGAATGGGTTAACTAAATGCATCTTTTAATTTAGTGTTTTAGCAGAAGAAACACATAGCAGCCCTGGATGTATTAGTCAATATTTGTTAGCTACTGGCAAGGATGTCGTGAACAAGGTTCCAGGCTCATGAGTCCTTTACTCCTTTGCTCAGATCATTTTCTTTCTGGAACAACCTCTTTTTCACTCTTTGCCCCTCCTGTCTTCAAGTCTCTGCTTTGCTTGCTATGAGACCTTCTCTGACCACAGCCATACCCTCGTCTCCCTGAACCCACTACCTTTTGGATAAATCATACAAATGAAGTTATCCTCTTCCCTAGTTTTTGCTGTGTACAGTCTTGTCCTCTAGCCAGAATATAATCTCACTGAGAGCAACTGTTCATGTCTGACTTGTTCCGTACCTGCCACACTGCTTGATAAATACTTGAATATAAGCAGGGAGAAATACAATCAGTTTAAATGTATTCTTTGAAAAGCAGCAGAGTCTACACGGTGACGCAAAACGTGTGAAGTCCGTGCACAATAATCACTAGTCCTATTTTACAAAATAACATTGCATTCAAACAGTGGGAGTACAAAGCGTGTTTAGGCTGTACAGCTCCAAACAGGTTAGAGAGAGAAATAATGAGGTCATTCTCCTGCCCACAGCAGCTACACAATTTGGCACATGCTGGAGACGGGTGGGATAAACATTTCTTAACGCAGGTCTTAAAAGGGCCTGTAATCCTCAACTCACCTCCCCTTTATCAAAGTTATTCTGTTTTGACATTAGGCTAGATTAAAATGTCACATCAATTTAGCAGCTGAACTTTGGCTACGGTAGCGATGGGCGTTAGGGACAGGCTCTAGAGACCACAATGAATTTTAAAACTCTCCTTAGACAAGGTTTTATATTTTCATTCTAACGCATGACTCTCCAGCTAGAGAATTTTCAGCTAACTTGGAAGAGTGATGTTGAGAAAGGAGACTGAACACCTCGTGGGTGGTAGGATGATGGTCACATGGTGACTTCACTCTGATTCACTTGAATCCGGGTCTGATCCATTTTGACTTCTCTACTAATAGCTGCAGGAGAGAGAAGTTCCACTTTCTGTGACAGTGACAAGCAGGGCGGTGCTTCTCAAACTTTAATGTGTACACGAATCACACAGGGATACAGTTAAAATGTACACTCTGATTCAGCAAGTCTCAGGGAACCTGTGACTCTGCATTTCTAACATCTGAGCTCATGCCCATTCTCCTGGTCCGAGGACCACATTTTGAGCAGCCAGTAGGTAGAGGATGGTGGGCTAGTTAACGAACGGCTGCATAGACCAACCAGCCTGGGTGTGACAGTGATGCAGATGCACTGTTCCAAAGGCGACGGAAACCAGGACCTTCTAGAAATGAAGACCAGAGAAGGAATTCAGTCAACTTTATAACAAGAAACCTGCTCCGTGTCTCTTGTCAGAAACGTCAGATTCACCATTGAATTCACCACTGAATTCACCATTCACCAAGGAAAGAATACACTTTCCTTTCTAAATCTGCAAAGCAATAACTCCTGAAAAGTTGCTAGTTAAAAGGATGGAGAATGAGTGCGATTAGAGGTAGTCATAGGTTCTAGAGACAGCCTGGGTCTGACTCGCAGCTCTGGCACTCACTCATTAGCTGAGACTTTTAGGAAAGTCACCTTCTCTTGTTAAGCCTCAGTTTCCACAATTGGAAAGCAGGAACAATACTCCCAGGGCTGTTGTAAGGATCAAAGAAAGAACACGAGGAGTACTTCATTCTATGCATGGCCCATACTAGTCGATACACTGTAGCTTTTATTTTTTTATTAGGAAATTAATCAGCCAAGAATGATGGAGAACTTGCTCAGTGAACACCTTTGAGGTGTTCCTAGGGAAAAGAAAAAGGAAAAGAGGAGGAGGAAAAGGACAAGGAGATGCAATCACATTTCTGAAGAGAATTCCAAAATATACCTGGAGAGGCAAACGCATACACATGTGGAATGATTTAATATTTCCACAGTTACACGCCAAGAAGCACTGCAAGTAGAATTACATAGAACACACAAACCATTTGGAGAAAGCGAATGTTTCTCCAAAAGTGGAGGAGCCCGTAGACAAAGTCAGAGCTGTATAAACTTTTGAAAAATCTTTCACATCTTTAGCAGGATATTGACATGAGCTGCTATCATATGAACTATTTTTTTTAGAAACACCTGGCAAGACTAATTTGGAGGACTGATTTTTTTTTTCACACAGATTGAACACACAACAAAATACAAGGTGTGTCTGAGATGCAAGCCCGATCAGAGATTAGATCACTAAAGATAAATGATGGTGACTGCCATATTATTTCTGATTATGGTCTGAATAGGCCTGTTGGGTCACGAGCCACCATTTGCAAAGAACCCAAAGAAATTCTTGTAAAGCTCACAATAGTCTGAAGACTCTCTGTTTTGCTATTTTTCTCTTAAAGGCAACTCTACAAAAGAAAAATAAGAAAAGCTCATTATTTTCATAGAATTCCTCCATTATTTATTTTGTGATTAAATGTGACCACTTTCCTGGTCACACAGGCCAGCCTGCTTCCTGTAACAATGAGACAGACCCAGTCTCTTGAGGAAGGTAGAAATAGGAGTCTTCAGGGAAGGAGTGCTGTAGACTGATTATTCTAATGGCTGTGCCTGAGTCTGTAGATATACATGATCATTCTTCCCCGGAGAAAAGAGCATGAGAAGAATCACACTTCCAGTTGACTCTCAATTTGATTCCATCTACTAGATGGGACCATTCGATGCTACTTCAGTTAAGTTTTTCAAGGTTAGTGGTTTAGAGCCATTGTTTTAGTTTTATTAAGGAAAATGTTAAATTTCATCTTAAGAACACTTTCACTACCTCTTCTTTCCCTTTCTGTTTAAGGCCCTATCCTTAGCTTCTCTCTTTTCCCTCTTCATTTGGCAACTGCCTACAGCTTCACCTGGATGTTCAACAGGCACCGCCAACTTAGCGACGCTCAACCGTGTATTGACTGAGGGTCTACTGGGTGGTGAACCGGCTCAGATGACTTTGAGGTCCCTGCCCTCAAAGAGCTGATTTTTAAAAAAGCAGATAAAAAATAGGTCATTTCAAATCAATATGGTAGCTACTAGGTCAGAGTTACAACCAGGAAGCCACGGGCATCATGGAGGAGGGCATCTGTCTTTGAAAGGATGAAATTTAGTGGAGGAGATGGTATCTGAACTTAGTCCTGAACAAGGAAGAGTTATAATTGCAACAACTTTTATAGCTCTTACCCTATGCACCTTAGCTTCCTCATGTG
Source organism: Aethalodelphis obliquidens (assembly GCF_003676395.1). Classification (NCBI taxonomy): domain Eukaryota; kingdom Metazoa; phylum Chordata; class Mammalia; order Artiodactyla; family Delphinidae; genus Aethalodelphis; species Aethalodelphis obliquidens. Next base: position 14,608,298 of record NW_020837966.1, read on the forward strand.
TACAAAGATGATGATAATAATCATCTACCTTTAGGTCGTGGTAGGGATATGTAAGTTAATATATGCATATAAATAATTTGACCAATACCCAGCATATAGTTTAAATAATTGACTGAGTCATACAGTGAGTGAGTGGTGGAGCTGGGGTTTGAATCAGGTGGTGGGGCTCCTGAACTCATGCTCTGAATCACAATGCTATCCCGTAACGCTGGGGAGAGATGAGGAACCATATGGCAGGTAGAGGGAAGAGTATGGCTAAGGCATGGTTGGGTGAAATAGCACAGATAGAGCTGGAGACACAGAGTCCCAACTTACTAGCGCGTGAAGTTCAAGGCGGATGGTGTCAGGGGAAGAGGCTGGAGCATTAAGAGGGACTGAGACACAGAGGGACTCGTACCCACGCTAAGGAGGTTGACATACATCATGTGGGCAATGGATTCCAAGCAGAGGGTGCAGGAGGGGTGTGTGTTGGTGCAGGGATAGGCAGATGTCCAGTTTTGAGGGATCACTCTTGCAGGGGTAAGAAGGATGAGGCTGTGGGCAGAAAAGCCCAAAATAGCATGACCTGTTAGACTGAAATTGCATCCGACTAAACAGGAGATAAAGACACTGCACTGGAGCAGCAGAAGTGAGATGGAGAACAGGGGCCGGCTTTAACAAATATGGAGGCTGACTGGCAGGGCTTCCTGGCTGTGGAGCAGCCTTGGAGATGGCCCCTGATGACGCCTGCCTCCTGATATCATGCTCTTGCATAGTTTCCTCTCACATTGTGCCAGGGGTGGTCAGGATGACCAACAGCACACGGTAGAAGTGATGAGAGATCACTCCCTAGATTAGGTTCCAAGAGACTGTGCTTCCCATCTTGAGCTCTATCTCTTGGATCACTTGCTTGGGGAAAACCAGCTGCCATGTTGGGAGCTGCCCTAAGGAGACGCCCACGTGGCAGGAGGCTAAAGCCTCCAGCCAGTAGCCAGCAAGAAACTGAGGCCTGCCAACAACGTGAGGGAGCTGGGAAGGGGGTTCTCCAGTTCTAGTTGAGCCTTGAGACGCCTGCACCCCTGGCAACAGCTTGACTGCTGCCTCATGAAAGACCCTGAGTCAGAACTACTCTGCTAAGTCTTGACTGGATGACTGACTATCAGAAATTGTGTGATATGATAACTGGTGGTTGTTTTATGCTGCTTAAATTTGGGGGTAATTTGTTAGGCAGCCGTAGCTAACTGGTACAATAACTTAAGGAATGGTAGAAAGTGGGAGACATCTGTGATGGCATCAGGCTTGGGTAGGTGAGTGGATAGTAATATCAATAACTGAACCAGGCTCAGAGCTCACAGTCTCCCTCCTCTGATGGGCCTGACTTCCCCATCCTATTAAAGGTACCACTGTTCTCCCACTGACCCAGGCTCATAACTGCAGAGCCACCAGTGTCTGTCACATAAGTGATATCAAGGTCTGAAGATACCATTGTCCAACGATTTCGACTTCTGTCTCTCCGACTGTCCACCACTCCAACTGGACTTCACTTTTTCATTACTTTTCACCACATCTTAGTTGTAAAATCGCAAAAGCGTCTTAACTGAATCTCCTTGCCCTGGGTTTCTCCTTGCTTTATACTGACAAAAGCTGATCTTCCTAAAGTACCATCTATCAATGCCTTATCAAATAAAGTCTAAGTTCTGTAAGCCTGTGTTCAAATCTCTCCATTTTTTTCTCTCAGCTCAGCCTTCTCCCTTCATCTTCCCACCGTTTGCCCTGCATCTTGCCCAAACTGAGAAAATGGACAAAAGCTTTGCTCCTATTGTTTCTGCCTCTTGCAATGCTCCTTCCTCCTTCTGTTTAATCTTTCAGTTCTGTCATAGCCCACTTTGAAATTCACCTCTTTCATGAAAACTTTTGTGTCTCAATACCTAAATATGACTTAACTTTCCTTTGAGGTCCTCATGCGACTTTTGTATCTCTTTGGGGGCACTTGTATCTGCTGTATATGTGTGTTCTTCCCTTTTCTCTCTTGCTAGATTTCAAAATCTTCAACGTTGGGGTTACTTCTTATTCATCTTTGCCTGGCATGTGGAAGAGTGCTTAATAAATATTTGATGAGAGAATGAATTTACTTTCATGGCTGGGCCTCCCTAAGTTTACCCAAAAACTGAGGCAACTTACCACGATTTGCTATGCTGTTTCTTACCCTCTCTTTGGTCAAAACTTTATCATCCAACTACATAAATAAACTACATGAATAATCAAACGAATGCAATTCACTGTCTTTCCCTAAACTCAGTGTCACAGCGTTTTATATCAAATAGAAAAAAATAAAACCAATTTAATAGGTTTTTTTATAGGTCTAAAAAAATCAGCTCTGTTGATACACATGGGTAATGTAGTTTTTCGTGACTCACAGCTGCCATTTATAGACTGTTTCCTATGTTCCTGGCCTCTGTGGTTGCTGCACAATTCTCATAAACCCTACATGTAATTCCCATATGAATCCCAAGGTACAGGGACTACCGTCATTTCCATTTCATGGATGGAGAACTTGAAGCTGAGAGGAATTGAGTAACTCACCTAAAGTTGCACAGCTAGGAAGCGGTAGAGCTGGGACTGGAACTAAGGACCTATGCCCTTAAAGGCTACCCTCTGTACTTTGATTTCTGTAGACCAGCGACTTGCTTTGTACACGTTTGGGGGGCAGGGTTGCATGCTTTTACTTTTCACGAGCATTTGCTCTAGTCAGAGACAGGACCCACAAAAGAAGAGGTGGGTTTCTATCTTCCTGGGCTTGTGCGGTATGCAGGAATGCTCTTCCCAACATCTCTGGTATGTCTACGTGTCCACCTTGGTGTGCCCTCCCCAACACAAACTCTCTCCTTCATTTTACTCCTGTCTCTCTCCCAAACTTTCCCAGAGAACAACGGAGTATATCACAAGCCTGGTGCAAGAGTGCATCTAGAGAGACCCAACATTGGGACACTTGCAGTCATCTTATTTTCCTCTCTCTCCAGTAAGAGGTCTGAGGGTCAGTGTGGTGGAGGAGAGAGTGAGCAGGGCTCTGGCCCCTGTCTGGCTTTGTCTGGACAAGCAGAGGCTGGTCTGGCTAGCGCAGCAGCGAACAGCCTTGATCGTTCCTCTCCGTGTTGGCTACTAATCCCCTTTTCTGTTTATCTCCTCAGGAGCCCAGGCTCTAGGCATGGGCTCTAGGCCGTGGGGCTTGGGGAGAGAAAAAGAAGATGTCCCCGGGACTGTCACTGCCACGGGTACCGGCCATGTTTGTGTTGGTGTTATTGATATGGTCCCGAGATGGCACAAGCTTCAAGCTGCCAGGACAGCCCCCTGGCTCTAGTTACTGACGTTGTCACCAACACTTTACACTTCGCCGCAGGCTTCCAGCTTGGGAGAGTTCAAATCGCTAGAAAGAAGCACCTCCTTCCTCCCAGCGGTGCTGAAGCAAGAGAGCTATCTGCAGTGTCTGGGAATCTATCCCAATTCTCACTGTTTTACGGTCCCAACTTTACCCTGTGATGACTGTGCAGGTCTCTTCTGCAGGAGGGAAGTGGAAGAAAAGGGCTGGGGTTGCGTCTTTGGCCAATAATTGATGAGGGAGAAGCAATGGCAGGTGTCGATAGTTCTGGAGTGAGCCTGGAAGCCAATCACTGGGCACCTTATTATATACTGACTCGTTTGTTTATTGGCCACCTTTGCCAATAGAATGTTAAGCTCCACGAGGGCAGGGATTCTGTCTAGTTTGTTCATCACTATATCCCCAAGTCATAGCACAATGAAACTCCTGAATGAATATGTGTTGAGTAAATGAATGATTCTCTCCTTATTGACGAATTTTTAATTAATTTAATTTAATTTTTTCTGTAAAAGGGGTTTTTTATTTGCAGGGGAGTGGGACTCCTGTAACAGTTTCTGCTGTACAGCAAAGTGAATCAGCCAGATGAATACGTATATCCCCTCTCTTTTGGATTTCCTTCCCATTTGGGTCACCACAGAGCACAGAGTAGAGTTCCTTGTGCTACACAGTAGGTTCTCATTTAAAGTAGGTTCTCAATCCCAATCTCCCAATTTATCGCACACCCCCCCTCACCCCTCCTTGGTATCCATACGTTTGTTCTCTACGTCTGTGACTCTATTTCTGCTTTGCAAATAAGATCATAAAAATTAGGAATGCTTCATGAATTTGCGTGTCATCCTTGCACAGGGGCCATGCTAATCTTCTCTGTATTGTTCCAATTTTAGTATATGTACTGCTGAAGCAAGCACACTTATTAATGAATCTTTTTTTTTAACTGAAGTATATAAGTCAGACAAACATCATATGATATCACTTATATGTGGAATCTAAAAAAACGATACAAATGAACTTATTTACAAAAGAGAAAAAGACTCACAGACATAGAAAACAAATTTATGGTTACCAAAGGGGAAAGGTGGAGGGGAGGGATAAATTCGGCAGTTAGGATTAACATATACACACTACTATATATAAAACAGATAATCAACAAGGACTATAGCTCAGGGAACTCTACCTAATACTCTGTAATAATCTATATGGGTAAAGAATCTGAAAAAGAGTGGATATATGTATAACAATTACTCCGCTGTACACCTGAAACTAACACAACATCTATACTCCAATATAAAATAAAAATGAAAAAAACTGAAGTACAGTTGATTTACAATGTTTCAGGGATACAGCAAAGTGATTCAATTATGTGTGTGTGCATATATTTCAGATTCTTTTCCATTATAGGTTATTACAAGGTATTGAATATAGTTCCCTGTGCTATACAGTAGGTTCTTGTTGTTTATTTTATATATAGTAGTGTGTATATGGAAATCCCAAGTTCCTAATTTATCCCTCTCCCTCTTTCCCCTTTGGTAACTGTAACTTTGTTTTTTATGTCTGTGAGTCTATTTCTGATGAATCTTATAAACTAAACATGTAACCAGAAAGCCCTTGACTATAAATCTACCTGTAAAAGAACCAGAAGTATCGATCTGGCAAACACATTAAATCACTGACTCAATGATGCATCATAACTTTGCTCTTTCCTCCTTTCCTCCCTCCTTCCTTGCTCCTTCCTCCCTTTCTTCCTTCACTTGCTCACTTTTTCATTCATCTAATATTCACTGAACACATGAGTAGCAAGTTACTCTGTAGTGTACATTGATAAACTCGCTTGTCTTTGTTCAACCAGTGCATTTGAAAAAAAAACCTCTCTACTGTGTGAAAGATAGAGGTTTATTGGTGCTTGGAGAATGTGTTGAAAAATAGGATTAAAACTAGAGATACAAGTTGAACTAGGCGGTTCATAGCCATGTCCTGAAGATCTCCCAAGGGGAAAAAACGTCAGAAAGGAAGAGATAATCTTATTGTGCTATTTTTATGGTAGGAATATTTCCTGGACTAAAGTCACAGATTCGAAACACCCAACAGAAGTCCACTGTACTCAAAAGACAAAGTAAATTCTTCTTGAACAATAAGAATGTGAGGTCAGCCGGTAAAATAAGCAGTTTAGGGTCTGGGGTGACCAAAATAGAGACTATTAGTCCAGAGCAGGAGTCAGCAAACTATGGCCCATTGACTAAGTCTGGCTCATAACCTGTTTTTACAAATACATTTCACTGGAAGGCAGTCATGCTTGTTTGTTTATGAATTATCTCTGGCTGCATTCATGACAGCAGAGTTGAATAGTTTTGATAGTGACCGTATGGCCTGCAACGCTGAGAACGTTTACTCTCTGGCTCTTTACAGAAAACGTTTGCTGATCTCTGGTCTAAGGGAAAGATGTTCTGATGCCAAATGAGAGCCTTTAAAAGAAAACACGCCTCACATTGAGCTGGGTTCACGGATATTTACACACCTGCTTTCCCTATCAATGAAAAGTAGCCAACAGTTCATACCATGACGTCATCAACCCCCAAGATGTTACTGCTCACTGTAACTCCTTCTGCTGGATGGCCACTAAGTTAATGATCTGAGATAATTTTCCATAAACTAACTTGTTGACCGATCAAAGTATTCTCCCTCCAGGCTTCCTACTGCACTGCCCTTCCACTCTCCCAGGCCAGAGCCGTATAACACAATCTCACTGCCTCAAGCTTATCCTGAGGTTTTGACTTGGCATCCAGCAGCCTTATAACTGAAGATTTCTTCACCTGTGCTTGTTCTGCGGTTACAGGTCTCAGAATGCCCATAAACTTGACACAACTTGTCCCCTCTATGCCTTCGCATTTCACATGCGGATTGTTTATGATTTGGAGTTATATAATTCTTGGTTTCCCAATAAAGCAATCAGCAGGTGGTGTGCCTTTTTTGTTTTTAAAGTTACCTCCCTGCGTAAAAATTTGGAGCCAGGTGTCTCTCACTGAGTTCATCAGACCCAAGCGTCCAGACCTCCTAGGCCTTCCTTAAAACCCAGCCCTGACTTCCAAAAATTTTAAATAAATATTTTCAAAGAAGGGTTGAAGCTTCTGGCCATCCTCTCTCCTCTTACTGAAATGGAGAAACTGAAAAATGGGATCCTCCTTCACTGTTTTGGCAACACGGCCTTGCTGGAAAGATAATAATTTAAACAGCAGTTTCCAGATGCTCATTTAATATAATCCTCACAATCTAATAGAGTTCTTTTCACCCTTCTACAAATGAGAAAATGGACACTCAGAGAGTTCCAATAACTTACCCAAGGACACACAGCTATTGAGATGCACAGGCAGGATTTCCACTCTGCTGTTCTTCCCAACAAAAGCACGGGAATGCGGACCACAGAGTTCTCAGTGATCAAGAGCTAGAGAAAGAGTTGATATCCTGTAGTCAGAATTTTAGAGAATCCTATTGTAAGCCAAAGTTGGTTTACATAATCCTAACCAGTGTGCAATGAACAATTATTTTGTTTGTCATTTCCAATGGAAAGGGAGTTGGTGGTATTTGGAAGGTGGTGGGAGAAAAGGGAGGAAAGAGTAAATTAAATTTCATTTTCATTGGAGAACCGTACAAGAAGAAGCCAAATGTGGATGACAAGGTGAGGTGTGGTCAAGGTTAGCTTTAAGAACACAAACATTCTTTAAGTCATGGAGAGTTTGTTACGAAGTAATGGATCTCACCCCAAAGTGGGTGCTAACTGCTCTATAATATAAAGCCTCCTGCCCTTTGACCCCCTTGCCTTTCCCCTTTTCATCTCCTTGCTTCTCCCATCCATTCACACATTTACTGAGCGCTGACTAAAGGCCGGCTTTAAGTGGGATCTTGAGGATATAAGGACAACGTGACATTTATCTTGCTCTCTAGAATCTTAAGTTCAGGGCTTTCATGTTGAAACTATTCTCCCCATTTTTCCACCTGTGGGAATGGAGAATGCAGAGGATACCACTGAAATACAACCCAAACCCTATTTCCAGGGTCTAAAACATCATGGCGTATGCCCCAAAGTTTGCCCCTACAATTTGAAGTTTTGTCCTAGGAATTGCCAACTAGACCTCTCTTTCTGCCTTATCATTGCTCTTTCTTATCTTCCCAGCCCCTAAAACCACAACTCCAAGTTCAGCTTCTTTTGATCCACGGGGACACAGGCTAAGGGAAAGGCAGGGAGTAGCTGGCTTATTTAAGCTTCTCAAACAGCCCAAAGGCAGGGAGAACATGTATAAGTAAAATATTGCTGTAGTTAAACCCACCCTTTCCCTTTGAATGACTCATCCTCATTTAGGAATCCCAAAGAGATGGGGGTAGGTGGAGACAGGATGACAGCATAAACATCCGGTTTCTAGTGATAACTCAGAATATTTCATTAATCCATAAAACCTTTAAAATACTTTTAGTGGTTTTTTTGTTTGTTTTTTTTTTTAAATCACACCCATAGAATGCATAACACCAAGAGTGAACCCTAATGTACACTATGAATTTTGGGTGATGAGGATGTGTCAATGCAGGTTCATCGATTGTAAACATGTCCCCTCTGGTGAGGGATGTTGGTAGTAGGGGAAGCTGCATGTGTGTGGGCAGGAGAAATGTGGGAACTCTTAGCTCAATTTTGCTGTGAACCTAAAACTATACAAGATAAAGTCTGTTTTTAAACATCATACACATTCATAAGCTCATTAAAAACTTGTCAAACTGTAGAAAAGTACAAAGAAGCAGGTGAAGATCACGCAGTATCCTTCTGTCCCTAATGTGCGATGAGTAGGTCAATGATTTAGTGACCAGCCCTGAAAGCACTTCTCTGGCCATACCTGCATGTGTACAAATTTCCAAAAATAGGGATGGATGTATATGTGTGTGTAAGTGTGTGTGTGTGTGAATGTGCAAATATTTGTGTCTCACCAGACGTGCTTTTGTCTCAATTAATATTTACATAATTTTTAATAGCTGCTTGGTATTGTTGATATGAAATGTGTCATAATTTACCCAACCAGTCTCTCTCTCTTTTTTTTTTAAAGTCTTTCTTGAATTTGTTACAATATTGCTTCTGTTTTATATTTTGGTTTTTTGGTCACGAGGCATGTGGGATCTCAGCTCCCCGACCAGGGATCGAACCTGCACCCACTGCATTGGAAGGCGAAGTCTTAACCACTGGACGGCCAGGGAAGTCCCTAGCCAACCAGTCTCTTATTTGACAATCATTTAAGATTTTTTTTTTTTTTGCTCATATAAATAATGATGAAGTGAACATTCCTGAATGTACATCCTTTGCCTATTTTGATTTTTTTGAATCTGTGTATCTTTCCAGTCCATACCGTATCTTGGGAGAGGTTACGTGTTACATAGACTTCATACACACTGTGTGGGTAGTTCTTTATACAAAGTAAACTTTGCGGCAGAGACCCGTGAATAATTCTAACATTTCTATTAGAAAAAAAGGGGAAGAAGGTTTGACTATGACATCACATACAGAATGCCTGTAGCTCAGAGCATCACACATAGTATATGCTCAGTAAGTAACAGCTGCTAATAGGATCATTGTTGTTTCTTTTGTCTTGGTTCATGTCTCTTTGCTGAAAAAGATGTGAGTGTGGCACACGGAGGGCTGAACCACAGAAAATGAAAAGTGAACCACATTTCTATTCCTTAAAAGTTTCTGGCTCTGGCTGTAATCAAGTGTGAGTTTTAAAAACAAATGGTCAAGCCAAGGATGCAGTTCATACAACCACCCTCTCCAGATACTCAGTGAAATGGCTGTAAAACGGTCACAATGTAGACCCCATACTCAGTGGTGGCCGTAATAACAGTCAGACGTATTCTCTCATTTGTAATAAAAGAAGGGAGTACAATTTTTCTGGTTTTTATACATCATTATCTCTGTTCTGACTTTCTTATTCAAAGGCATGTTGGACTTTTATAAATATTATTTCCTGTCAGATTCTGAGGGCTATCACTCTGTCTTAGAGCTCAAGGTCAGCCCCAGATTAGTTCCAGAGCCTTCAACAAAAGCCTAGAACTGTCTGCTTAATCCTCTTCAATTATAATACAGATGTAAAAAATACACAAAAAACCCAAAAAATCCCCCAAACAAAAAACAACTAACACCAAACTGCTTCTGCCCAAATCTACCATGCTTTTCATGAGACTGTGTGTGGCCCTGGCTGGGCTATGATTTTGAACATCAACTTCAGGAAAAAATTCTTGCTATAGGTTGAGGCTCAGATTTATGGCTCTGTTCTTTGCCCTGAGGTGAGATGGAAGCAAAATCAATGAGGTTATTAGTTTGGGGGCTGCTAGAAGCAAGCAACATGAACCAATTATCAGCGACCTGAGATCAGTGAAGCAGGAAAAAAATGTCGGATGAAAAGAGAGAAATCAAGGCGGCACTCTCTCTCTTGTTATTGTCTATGATAGAATTCATTTTAAAATTATAATCATGTTTTATTAGCACTATAGAAAACAGAATAGACAGCATTAAATGTTGTACTAGAAATATTTGAAATAATATCAACCAAGTTTTGTTCCTTGACCCCTAATTAATAACCAGTCTCACAGTCATGGCACCTCTATCACCTCCTTTGTGAACACAGGGAGATTTTCTGGATCAGAATCTTCTGTCATCTCAAAGAAATTTAATTAGAAATAATAATCATGACTATCGTTTCACGAGCACCTATTGAGTGCCTGGCACTGTATGAGGTCCTTGGTACGTTTGAGTCAATCAGTAGTTCTTGAGAGCCTCCTGTGTACCAGGCATCATTCTAGGTGCTAAAGATACAGCAGGGAACAAGACACGTCTGCTTTTCTTGAAGCTTCTGTTCTAGCAAGAGGAGACAACCAACAAGCTCATAAACAAACAAACACACAACAGAGTCAGTGCTATGCAGGGAATTAAAACACAGTAATGTGACAGAGAACCACTGGGTAGTTAAGAAAGACCCCAGTGATGGGGGCGTAGATTTAAGCTGAAACTTTAATAAAAGGAAGATCCACCTCAGTGAAGGGGAGGGGGTGGAATTGAATCCTCAGGATGACTCTAGCAACCCAATTGCAAAGAGGAGGAAAATGACGCTCAGAAAGGCCTAGGCAACTTCCCCACGGCAGGGCTGGGATTCAAATATTGTTCCCGTGTCTGCGAAGCCCCGGTATGTCAGGAATAACGATGGTGTGATCTGTTCATAAATGTCTCTCTCAAGAGATCACAGTGAGCGTGGCTGCCACAAAGTAGGAGGGAAATAGGGAAGACAGGTGTTTGGGACATGGAATCTCAGAGTTTATTGTTGTAGGTGTGACCAGCTTGAGTGAAATACACTTGAAAAGGAAGAGTGAACTGACTTTCTGGTGGGCCTCCTAAGAGCTTGTCCAGTCAGAGAACAGAGGATGGCCTGAGTCCACGCAGGCAGGGCCAGGCCAACACCCAGTGGCCAGTGTTTGAACTGGGCTCTCTGTGGGTTTGGTGCTATCCATGTGTGTCACTGGAGGTCACGCCTTTGAGCTTCTGGCCCTCACGTTTAATATCAGTCTCTTTAAGAGGAACAATCCCTAAGAAGACTGGCTGCCTTTTGGTAGTTTCATGACCTCCCTGCTTTAACTCATTAGCTTATTGCCCCAAAGAGTAAAACATGAAAAAAAAAATCTCATTAGGTTCAAATTCTCACACATTCTGGACTCATTGACCATTTCTATCTTCTTTTGGGGATGCCTTTCTGTTTTCTGCAAGCTTGTGACCAGGGATTTGTGATCAACTTAGACAACTTTGTAGAGCAGGGACCTGTTTTATTACTCTTTGCATCATCATCTGTGGGTTTGTATCGACACATTCAAGTTTGAGAATCTCTAGTTCAGGACAGCGGTTCTCAACTTTGGAAACATATTAGAGCCACCCAATGAGATTTAAAAAAATCGTAATGCCCAGGCCATAGCCCAGTCCAACCAAATTAGACTCTCCAGGTGGTGAAGCTTATGCATCTGTGATTTTTAAAGCTCCTCAGGTGACTGACTCTAATGTACAGTCAAGATGGAGATGCACTGGTCTGAAGCCTCTCTGCGATATAATATGACACAGAGCAAGATTCAGTATAGGAAAATCAGCTGTGAATTGTGTCTATAGAAATACATAATTCCAAGTTCCCAAGAGCGGCCCGTAAACGTTAGTAATACTCTGTCCTTTGATCAGAAAGGTAACTTTACCCAATAGGTAGCATTTATGCCTGCAGGGCTTTTCTTAACAGCTATGTGAGTATAAGAATTACTTGGGGGACTTGCTAAAAGGCAGACTCCTGGGCCCTACTTCTAGGTAGTCATGGATTCAGCAGGGTCACGGTGAGGCCTGGGAAACTGTATTCTTAGCATGCACCTAGGTGATTCTGGTGCAATTTGCCCTTGGTTCAACTTTGAGAAACAATGCCTTAGAAGACTGCTTTTCAACTAAGGGTGATGGGGTTTTTTGCCTTCACGGGACATTTGGCAATGGCATGAGAAAATTTTGGTTGTCACAACTGGTTGTGTGTGTGTGTGTGTGTGTGTGTGTGTGTGTGTGTGTGTGTTACAGGGATCTAGTGAGTAGAGGCCAGGGATGCGCTCCACATCTCATAACGCAGAGGAGAGCCTCCACAATGAAGAACTTTCTGCCCAAAATGTCAACAGCGCCGAGGTGGAGAAACACTGCCTTAGATTAACATCTCTTCTGAATCAGTCTCCTTCTCTGCTAGCCTCAAAGAAAACTCTTTAGACCCTGATAGAAGAAAACTTTCCCTGGGCCAGGATCCTTGCTTCATTCATTTTTGAGTCTGGCCTCATCCACACTCCATGAATGTTTATGCTGTTTCAAATAAAATTCATTTAAAATACCCTTGGGACTGACCACAAAATAGCTTTGCGAGTGGCAATCATAACTAGTGTTTACAGGGAGAAGGAAGACCCAGGGGCCTAATTTTCAGTCTAAAAGTCTAATATAATTCCTCTAGATCTCATCTAAGGAAATCGCTCTCCATGTATTTTTTTCTTTAACATTCACCAAATATGACAGTGGCTCTGGACCTGCCTGTGGTGTCTGCAGGTGAGTCAGCCACGTGAATGTGAGGGCCACCCAAGGCGCTCCACCATCACATGAGGAACCTCGTTGGCTGTGTCTGCCGTGCTGTCTGGCTACCAGTTGGCACCGTTGAGCAAACTAACTCGATCCCTAAGCCAACCCTGAATTCCAGGAAATCATAATCCAGCAAATAATTCTACACAGATCTGGGAGGAAACGGAGCAAGGAAACAGTGGCCTTCATGGCTCTAAAAATAGCCAGGTATTACCTTTAAAGCTCTTTCAAGAAGATGCACTTAACTTCACTCTGCTTCACAGAGCGAAGAAGCAAAGGGCTCGTTTGTTTGTTGACAGGAGTCATCTCTATGTAGGCAGCAGACGTCGGAATGCTGGATACCCAATCAATATTGGGGTGCCATGGAGTTACCGTGCTACTGGGCTGACCAGACCACAGTTAAAAACAAGAAACTACCCTTGGTGAGGCTGACCTGGCCGCATGTTGTACTACATTGATCATGTTCATTTTCCTGACTTTGCTTTTTCTTCCAATTTTAACACTTGGCACGAATACTGTGGTGAAACGCGTTCACTGCTCTTTCATTTTATGTGTTGCACCAATCTATCAGCGCCAGCAATTCTTTAAAGGCTCCCTTAAAAGTATTTCACCTCCAGCAAGGTTGGTGAATAGAGAAATGAATAGATCACGGAGTGGTGATGAATTTCAGCCAAGTTAGCAGTTTTCCTCTTGTGGTTAATCACCCACAGAATACTTTGTTTGCTCTTTTTTCTTCTTCGTCTTTTAATTTTCGGTCTTGGCAATCTGCGCTAAAGTGACTGGGAGTTATGAAAAGTATGAAAATGTGTTTGTTTCAAAGAGTTGGCTGAGTTCTTCATCAGCCGGAGGCCCAGCACAGGTGTGAATATTTGTTTATAATCCAAACACAGCAAAGTAAACGGTTCCATTTTGCACCCTTTTCCCCCATACAATGCTATGAATATTTTCTTTGTGATGGTCAGTGGCTTTGTTTAACTTGAAAAAAGCCTGAATGGAAAGGAAGGGCCCAGAGACTCAAAACTATTTGTATAAGGGCCTGAAGTGACTGACGGCTCAACTAATCTGGGCGTAGAGCCCTGACATTTTGTCAGCTCCCCCGAGGAGCCAGACGTGCTGTCCACGACACACCTGTCAAGTGCTGATAGAAAAACAACTCTGTCATACGTAGCCTTTAAGGCTACATATGTGACCCATAACCCTGGAACCCCTTCTGGAGTTTTCCACGGGGTATCAAAATCCTTTCAAATATTTCCAGCTGGACATCTCCCTGAGCTGTAATGGCAGCTCAGCATTTTAGCACTGTGGTCATTGTTGAGAGAATTTCCCCCCTCCATGTCCCCACCTGCCCTTGCCAAGGCCCAGTTCTGAAATCTCCTTGGTAGCAAGAGAGGGGCTGCCCTCACTGTCTAAAACTCAGCCTTTGCCTCCTAGTTGAATCCAAGTGTCTTCCTGAAAGTAGAATATTTTTGAGGCCACTCAGATTCCTGTCCTCATCTCCAAGGTCTGAAACCCTTGAAGGATCCTGCAAGACGATAAACTTTTCCAAGCTATGACGTTCAGTGCCTTCCAAGGGCTTGTTTTTGTTTCCCTTCTTGCACAAGAGACAACAAGAAAGAGGAAGAAACGCAGATGCCCCTGACGTCAGGGGTTGGTGTTAAAAAAACTCAGTACTGAATTTAAGAAAATTTGCAAGTCTTTGCTACTATCCTGATAACCACCGCTAAAGATTATGGAAAAAGAAAACGAAAAGAAAATGGGGAAAGAAAACCAACACAGGAGACATATCCAGGAGAAGAGAATTCATACTTAAAGCAATTAAATCCTACAAATGGAGAGATGCCTCTTCAGTCAGCACAGCAAGAAAATAAGACAGTTGATTGAGTTCATTCAGAGTAGTAATCAACGAATTTCATGGAGGAAAACAAAATCACCATAAAACTATGTCAGTTGAACTCCAACAGGGTTCTAAGAGTCCTTGGGTTGGTTACAGCTTTTCTCAAGATAAACTAAAATGGCCTTGGACAGAGTGTCCACAGATCAACACATTAGCAACAGGCTAGTTTAAGCCAGAATATTTCCACTGCTTCTTCCAGAGATGGTTCCTTTTTTCTCTGGTTTCCCAGATTGTCAGACTAAAAGACCCAAGCATTTGCTGAGCACATGAAAACTCATATTCATAGTTCCTCTATAGAAATTTCCACTGAAACGAGCTAAAACATAACCAAACGAAAGGAAAACCGTGGACTGGATCTTTAGACAGTATGAACGTCATTTCCCTTGTTTTACCAATGAAGAAACTGAGATCCAAAGAAGTGAAGCAGCTTTACCCCCAGGTTGCAGAACTAGTAAATGACAAAGTCTAAATGAAAACATCAATTTCCTTCATTTCTTAAAAGCCGTGGGCACTGCTGCTTTCTAAAGCTGAACGTACACACATTATTACAGCCTAAGGATACAAACTATTTTATAATGTGTGATTGTTTAGAAACAAACTAGTGGCTCATAATAATCACAGTTCTGGGAAAAGTAAACTCTGAAAGATTATTATTTGTTCTCAGGGTTTATTTTAATTTTTTTTGGATGCCATTCATGATAACGTCTCCCTAGGATAGGAATATTAATTCAGCTAGTCCCAGTGCTTGAAATAACTTAAGTCAATGTTCAGCAAAACACCTGGAACGTCATATTTTTCCGACGGTCTGTTCTAGGACAACTCTGCCTATAATAAGCTTTGTGACCCATCCAGCTTCCTTGGAAAGTCAGGTTAGCTCCTCTACTCTCCCTGTTGGAGCCTGGTCTTACTTTTTAGGCATCTTCATCATATTTCCTTTCTTAAAAAATGTTTATTTTATATTGGAGTATAGTTGATTAACAATGTGTTAGTTTCAGGTATATAGCAATACATATACATGTATCTATTCTTTTTCAGATTCTTTTCCCATTTAGGTCATTACAGAGTACTGAGCAGAGCTCCCTGTGCTCTACAGTAGGTCCTTCTTGGCTATCTATTTTAAATATAGTAGTGTGTACATGTCAAACCCAAATTCCCAATCGATCACATTTCCTTGTAAGAGACTTGTGTACCATTAGCCTAAAGTGGCTCAGCTTCCTCAGTCCCCAAAGCCCTAGACAGATCAGCCTACTTCTCATCACCTCGCCCAGGCACCTGCTTGAGCTGGAAGTCAACCCAACTCTCTCGTATCAGAGCAGCGGTCCTCTACCTTGTTATTCAAAGGCTTGAGTCTCAAGATCTTGGAAGTTGCAAAGGAGGGGGGAGGATCGATCTCTGGAAGGAACAGTAGAAATGTTCGGGGTCAAGTAACAGTTTTGCAGATCTGTCGGTTTCTGAATACGTTTTCTGAGACTATTTAGTTTATCTTGAGAAATGCTATTAAAAGGTGGACTGCAAAGGATGGTGCACTATCCTGTTGCTCCCTACACCAGCAACATCAGCGTCACTTGGGAGTCCGTGAGGAATGCAGCATCTTGGGCCGCAGACCCACTGAATTAGAGTGTGAATTTCAATAAGGTCCCCAGGTGATTCAGGTGCACAGTAAAGTTTGAGAAGAGCCCTGGGGTGAAGAGATCCGTACGAGTCCCTCCTCAATTTTCCTCCCTTTTCCCTGGGATTCATAGTCACTGGTTAAGAGGTGAGTCCCTTCCATACATTTCTTTTTTTTTTCTCCACCTGCACCTGGTTCATTCTTTTCCTTCTCTTTAAGTTTCCTTGTCCTGCGTGTCCCCCGCCAAACCCCGTCAA
Organism: Aethalodelphis obliquidens; assembly: GCF_003676395.1. Lineage (NCBI taxonomy): Eukaryota > Metazoa > Chordata > Mammalia > Artiodactyla > Delphinidae > Aethalodelphis > Aethalodelphis obliquidens. Next base: position 14,624,564 of record NW_020837966.1, read on the forward strand.
CTTGACTCCTTAGAATACCATTGGTTTGACATAAAATATCACTTTATACTGTAGTCTTTTTCTAGAAACCTCTCATCCCTTAATAGAAGTCTGCTGTGCAAGTACAGGTCACTCCCTCATGCTTACTTTCTATAACCCAAGACAAAAAGTAAGACTCAGATTTCCCTTGACTTATCATGGATGCTTCCAGATCACATTCATCCTGGAACTTTTCTTTTGAGAATTTCTTAAATACAGCACAGAGAAGCTTGATACATTCGTCTAAGTTAAAATTAAGAACATAGGTTCAACCAAAGACAGCAAAGGCAAATGAAAAAACAGAGGTTTTAACTGCATATATCACTCAGGATTAGTGTCTAGAGTATATAATGAAATCCTATATATTAATAAAAAAACAAATCATACAATATAAAGCAAATGGGAGCAAGATACATTGAGGCAATCCACAGACCAGGAAACCTGAACATCACACAAAACACGAGAAGATGTTCAACTCCACTTCTAATTAAGGAAATATCAATACATGCCAAAACCTTAGTAAGTACAATTTCACACTCAATTAAGAAGTTGGACAATAGCAAGTGGGGATGATAACATGAAGTAATGGAAACTTAGACTCCTGGATGGAGTATAAATGCTTATGACCACATCTGAGAGCAATTTGGCAGTTATCTAGTTAGTTAAAAAAAAAGGCCCTTACCCTAGGACCTGACAGTTTCATTGCTAGGTGAGTCAGAGCAGCTCTCACAGAGATGCATACAGATTATGCATTGAAATGTTCACTGGGGCAACAGTCTGAAATGACAAAAATTGGGAACAACGTAATGTTCACTAAAGAGAAGGATAAATACACTGGATATTCATAGAGTGAAAAACAATACAGTAGTTATATGTGAATAAACCTGAAGTAGGTATATGTGTATGTGGATATAAATATATATATATATATATTTATATATCTCAACTTGAATGAATCCCACAATTTAATGGTGAATGAATAAAAGGAAATTGTAGAAAAATGGACAGTATCATATCATGTCACCCTCTTCCCACTCTCGTCGCCATCCTATATTGATGAACTCTCACCCATACTCAGCCTACAATTTTCCTCTCCACCATCCCTACCATTACCCGCATGACTGCAGCGGCCGCTCTTGGTCCTCTGCCCCAGCAACCTTGACCATCACTTGCCCTAGGAACTCACAAGATGCATTTTGGATCTTGTCACCCGGCACATCTCCATCCAATATCCCCTGATTATCTCTTCTTCTATTTTCTTTTTTCTTTTTTTTTTTTTTTTGCGGTATGCGGGCCTCTCACTGTTGTGGCTTCTCCCGTTGCGGAGCACAGGCTCCGGACGCGCAGGCTCAGCGGCCATGGCTCACGGGCCCAGCCGCTCCGTGGCATGTGGGATCTTCCCTGACCCGGGCACGAACCCGTGTCCCTTGCATCGGCAGGCGGACTCCCAACCACTGCGCCACCAGGGAAGCCCTCTTCTTCTATTTCTTCCATGTTCTTGCCCAGCTAATCTTCACTTGGACCTCCTGGTGGGCTCAACTTCCTTGACCTACTTTCTTCCTCCAATCCTCTCCTGAGTTTTTTTCTTCTTTTTCAACCACCCTGGACCCATACATAGCCAGCACCTTAGAGCTTTGGTCATACGTGTCTTGCCTAACTGCAACCATCCGCTTTTTCCAATCGTAGCCTAGGATGCTGAATAATGCTAACAGAAATCATGTAACAGTGCTGACCTGAATCATTTCAAATCCATTTCCCCCGGAGAAGCTGGCCTCCAGGCTCTGAAACCAGTCTTTTCGCTCACTCCTAGTTGAAATCATTCTCAAACTTCAATACCAGCACTGGCTACCATTGCCTAGAATGGTGAGTTATCTGTGTCCTGCAGAGCTAAGGTTCCAGGAGGGTGCCTGGGGAATAGCTTAGGAGGAGAAGTCTTCTCAGGCTGGCTCGGGGTACCCTTCCTCATTTTAATCAGGAAAGGTCTGCTTTATCATTTAAAATATCTGTCTTCCGAGTAAGATTTTAGTTAATTCAAAAAGCGGGGGGGGAACTTCCCTGGTGGTCCAGGGGTAAGACTCTATGCTCTCAATGCAGGGAGCCCGGGTTTGATCCCTGGTCGGGGAGCTAGATCCTGCATGCATGCCACAACTAGAGAGCCTGCATGCCGCAACGAAGATCCTGCATGCCGCAACTAAGACCCAGCACAGCCTGCATGCAGGCATGTATGCATAAATTTAAATAATTTTTTTAAAAAGGGGGGGTTTCCTGCTCTTTAAACCTTTGGCTTTCCATTGCCCTGGGTACAGAAGCACAAACCCCTTGGCAAGGAGTCTGTGGGACGTGGCTCCATCTCAGCTCTGACCGCAGGCAGTGGTCCTCAACCCGGGTTTCCCACGCTGCAGTCCCAGGGCACTTCTGCTCCCATCTCTAGGCCTATGTGTGGTTCCATCTGCTGACACACTTGTCCCTTTGTCCTGTGTGTGTCTGACTCTTCATTTTCAAATTCCATCTTAAATGTCACCTCCCCTGGTCTTCCTCATTCTTCTTTATCTCGCTACCGTCTTCCTCTCTTTCATAGCACTTCTTGCCATCTTTAACCAGTTTGGGGTTTACGTCCTTATTTAGTGTCTGTTTCTTGCGCCATTAGACTGTAACTCCCTTGGAGGGAGGCAACCTGTTTGTCATGTTTAACGTTTAGGGGCAGGGCCAAAGGGGGGCTTCAGCCCCTCTTCAAGTCCTCAGAGTAGAACCTTCACCTGAGACCACCCCGCATAAGTAAGTAATTAAAGGAGAAACCCTGGCTGTGCGCCTGTGGCCTCATGGAAAGGGCCCCAGCCCTCCCCCTTCCGTCCAGATGCCACCCCAGGACCTTTGCCACAGAGAAATCTGGGAGCTGCACCGGGACCAGCATCTCCCTAGTGGGTCCTATTCCCACGCATAGGAAGCACGCAGGAAATATTTTCTGATGAATCAATCAATTTGTGATAGTTTGAAAAGCACCAGGTTAGCAAATAAATTTCAGGTCCCATAGATCGACAGGAGCCAGAAAAGTAGTTAGAGGTCAGCCTTCCCCACCTTCTTCATCACCCACTACCTACCCACGTGCTGAAATAAGCGCTGAGGATTTTAACTGATTTTGAAATAAAATGGTTAATTACTAAAGGGTTTCTGGATACAACTTAAGCATCCTTGGTCCATCTTAAAATAAGTGGCAAGCCTTTCAAAAGGTTGGAATGGCTGTCATTATAGCAGGAAGCAACGGCACGACAGGACACAAGAGTATTTAGTTACCTCAAATACCTGAGACAGGTAGATGCAATTAGGAGTTTACAAAGTCAAACCCCTAACTGAAAAATCTCAGTTATCCCCCTGCGTGTACATGGGTTGTCATGCCTGCACCTTCGCCTGGCAACTGCGTCCAAGTACACTTTCTCCCTAAGCTGCCTTTCTCCTGGCCTGTTGTGATTGTCCACAAGGCTTATAATGGAACGTGGAGAGAGAGCAAACATGTGGTCTGTGTGGGTGTATTTGTTTTCCTGTGCAAACAAGACTGAGTCCTTTACAAGAAATACACAGCAGGAGTTGGCTTCAGGTGAAACACAGGGTAGTACAGCATGGGGGAGAGGAGTCGTGTGAAGGTGGAGGTGGGCACCGGGCACTTGGGCACATGAGTCAGCCATCCAGGTCAGTACAGGGAGGTGAGGTGGAGGTTATTGTAGGAGGGCAGGTGAATAGGATGATTATGTAGCTACTCTTTCTGAATGACCATCATAAACTAGGTGCAGTGCCCTTCACTTAGAATTGCTCGTTACTTTCAGAAATACTATGCAATAGGTACCTTTTTTCCTAACCATTTTTTAAATTGAAGTACAGTTGATTTACAATGTCGTGTTAGTTTCAGGTGTACACCAAAGTGATTCAGTTATACATATATATGTATATATATATGTGTGTATATATATGATTGTGTGTGTGTATATATATATATAAATTATTTTTCAGATTCTTTTCCATTATAGTTTATAGCTATGATATTCCTGGGCAGAAAGAAGGAGGTCAGCTGTTCCTCATGAAAGAGGAGTCAATAAATACCAACATAATGTGTAATACACGCCTCACTATGTGTAGAACAGAAACCTCGTCTGATGCATTATAACCAATGCCATTTCTACCTCCAGAGCTTTGCTACTCACAGTAGGCCATCCATAGGCCATCACACAAGAGCGTCACCCCAGATTCACTGAAACGGAACTTGTATTTTATTAATAGGATCCTCAAGTGATTCATACCCGCAGTAAAGCCTGAGAAGTGCTTCCCTATAATTGAACTATGCTATCTTGGCAACTTGGCGAACTCCTATTCATCCTTGAAAGCCCAGATCAGATATCACCTCTTTTTTAAAGCCTCCTCTAGCAATGCCTGCCAGAGTTAATCACCCCTTCCTCTCTGCTATTTCTCTGGACCTCCTACTTATCTCTATCCTATGCTCATCACACTGTGTTGTTGGTATGTCCTTGAGGAAATGGGAAACTCGGTGTTCTCACTTTTGTAGTCTAGTGTCAGGCAGTTACGTTATGTTAGGTTATGTTACTTCTATGAGGTAGACTCTAAAAAATATTCAATTACTCACTTTAGTTATTGTTATTCAATTTAAGTCACTCTGGGACAAAAGTTTTAAAATTTTCCTATGCACAAAAATCACCTGGTAAGCTTGTTAACCTGGGGGACTGTGGACCCCACTCCCATAAATTCTGATTCTGCATTTTCAGTTGGGCCCCAGGAATCTGCATATTAAACCAGCAGCCCTAAGGATTTCTGATGCAGATGGTCAATGTAAAACTCCGGTTTAGAAATATTTCTAAATCGGAGTCTGGGATGCTGGATCCTGGTCTGCTGGGCTGCTACTGCCCTGCTCATTGCACTGGTCTCTACATCCTCCGCATAGCAAAATGATGTACCAAATCCATCAGTGAGGATGTACATTTGGATGTACATCCGTCCAAGTACATTTGGACTATGTTTCTGTAAGGGTGCCTGTATAGAGGAATGAACATGTGCTCAATCTCAGGCCACATCAGTCTGAGTTATTCAACACTGACGAGCAGCTCCACCGTCATGAAGATCTCCCTCTTGACACCGACCCACTGGCTCTTAGGACCCACTGCAATATTCTGGAAACACATGAATATTTCCCACATGCACAGCTCTGAATGTGTGAGTCCTGCTATGGGCCAGGCAATAGATAATATTTCATTTAATTCACACAATGCTAGGAGGCAAGGGACACTATCACCTTTTAATGATAAGGTCACCGAGCCTCAGGGACATTTTGTGACTTTCTTGGAGTCACAGAATTAGGAAGGGGCTGAGCCAGGAGTCAAAGCCTGTTTTGTCTGTTTCCAAAGCTGTTGTCGCCTTCCTGTTTGTCAAACTGTCTCTCTGTTTCTTCAGCTACACTTTCCACACAGTAATCCCCCAGGGACCGGCATAGCTGCTGGGGACGGTGAAAGCCCTCCACAGCGTCCATTCACTGCATTCCTACCCTAAGCTGTGTATGTAACCAGCTGTAGAGTACACCTGTAACAACGGAATGTCTTGACCTCCTACTTATCTCTATCCTGTGCTCATCACACTGTGCTGTTGATATGTCCTTGAGGAAATGAGTAACTCTGTGCCCTCACTTTTGCAGCCTAGTGTCAGCCAGCCACGTTACTTCTATAAGGTAACTATCTCCAGCTGTAGAGTACATCTGTACCAACAGAATGTCTGGAAACACAAAGAAGTCATCTCTCTCCCTCCCTAAGAGGATTTTTAACTAGTTCGACTTTTCCCTTAATAACTGGCACTGAGTCCACATGCATACCTCCCTGGAGTAACAGAAACACGGACACGTAATTTTGAGTTGTCATAACAACTGAATCAAATCACGACGGAGTAGAGACAATCAACTTTTGCAGCTGGTTGGGAAGACAACTAAGAAATTGGATGGGTGGCACTTACTTGGTTAACTGTCTAAAGTTCTCAGAGCTTCAAAGCAAAGTTGTTTTTTGGGGGGTGGGGTTGTTATTTTGGGGGTAGGAGGAAAGAATGAATTAACCAAATTATGGTATACCCCGTAAAAGGAGACACCGTGCTGCTGGATTTCTTCATTGTTTACTACAGGTAGGGCACAAAGATGAGCACCGTACACACAGTGCCTTCCCTCACTTGACTGTATATTGGATGAAGCAGAACGATCTAGATCTATACATTCTGTCTGTGATCCAAAATATGTTATAAAAATGCAAAATGTGATTTGCAGAGTATATAAAAAGATTAAAATGTAAAAAAAACCATATGTGTGTATACAAATGAATTTGCCAGAGGTTATATACAGCGTTATTCACGGCAGTTATCTTTGCAGATGACGAATGAGTTTGGGTTGGGGATGGGGGAATGCATGGGAATGGTGGACTTAATACATTTTTGTGGCAGGGACTGCCAACTGTCTGCCCTCAAATCCCTACTTCGGTTCAAAAAGCAAAACCGAATCTTTCCCAGACTCCTCGTGGCTCGGTGTAGCCATGTGACTAAGTTCTGGGCAAGGTGTAGGTTAGAAGTGCTGTGTAGATCAGCTAGGAAGGATCGTTAAAGGGGAAGGGACTAGTCCTTTTGCCCATGTTCCTTCCTGCTGCCTGGACTGTGGAGTCATGGTGCAGCTCCAGCAGCCACTTTGGACCATGAGAACATCTTGAGTGTAGAAGCCACAAACTGGGATATCAGGATGAAAGAGCATGAGTCTCCACCATGCCAACCGCCACTGCTCTGCTGTCTACTATGGGAACCACGAGCCATGTGTGACGTCTTAGCTTTAGATTAATTAAAATTACATAAAATTTAAAGATTCAGTCCCTCAGCCCAACAACTACATTTCAAGTACTCGATAACAACCCAGTGGTGGCTAGTGGCTATCAAGTTGGACAACACAGATAACAGAACACTTCCATCAGAGCAGCAAGTTCTGCTGGCTACTGCCGTACTACTGCTTGTTTCCAGACTCTACAAGAGAGAATAAAGCCCCAAACATTTATGTCTTTGTTACCTGTACCTGAATTGAACATACCCTGTACAAATTCCTTTTTTTACAATAACAGATATCAGTTTTATGATATAAAATGAACAGAGTTTTAAATACACAATCGAACATCAAACATGGATTCAAACAGATAAAGCTATACTATAAATCATCTGGTCTGATTACTTAAAAATAGAAGAATATTGCATCAAAAATAGCTTTTTTAAAACACTAGGTATATGAGAGATCTGGAAAGCCATAAACTTTACATTTGTTTCCTTGTTCAAAAGCAAAAGGCTGCACACCCAAAGTTTATATAACCTTCACTTTGAGTTGACGAAGACCACACACCAGGTAGGCATATACATTTCTATAGAGTTGTTGTCTACACACTCAGCCATGGAGCATATTAAGAATTTTCTGAGAGATACAGTTAACATTCATGGGAGACATTTTTATAAGGATAAGATATGGTCTGGTGGTCTTTAGCTATTCCTCAAACTCTCTGCTGTTTGCATTTTGAAAATATACACTGCCATTACATTTTAAATACACTGCGTCATACAGTGTGCTGTCTTTGAACCTGCAGCAAAATCATGATTCCATTGTGTATTTTTAAAGATTAAATATTTCTCATATTTTTGCACTACAGCAAGCAAACCAAAGGCTTTTAGCATTCCAGGTCATGTAGATGATTTCAACAAGGTTGTTTATTCTCCGTACAACGTGTGCGGGATTCAGGAGAATCACTTCCATTCTTACAAGAAGGTGCCACCCAGGTAATCTTTGGCAAATGACTGTCAATGCATATTCTGATCTGCCTGGAAAATGCAGCGTATAAACTCCATTCACCAGGCTTAGGGAACCAAGGGCAGATAAAGCAAGATTCTATGGGGAATGCTTATAACAAAGCAGAAAAACCTTAAACTTTCTTTCAACAGGGTAACAAATATACTAATTCCCAAAGCCCCCCTTATCTGGTACTCTGCCAGCACAAACCAAGGACATGTGTCTTTTTTCTCCTCTCCTTGGGGCGGGGGTGTGTGTGTGTCTGCGCGTGTATTTTATCCTTCAGGTCATGATGATTTGACATATTTGCTGTTTCTGCACATTTTAACTTTCTAATTCCACTGAAAGTCTTAGAGGCTCCTTCAGATCAGAACTGAAAGCCGGGCAACTGTGTTCTTTTTTTTTTTTTTTTTTTGGTGCCGTACGCGGGCCTCTCACTGTTGTGGCCCCTCCCGTTGCAGAGCACAGGCTCCGGACGTGCAGGCTCAGCGGCCATGGCTCACGGGCCCAGCCACTCCGCGGCACGTGGGATCCTCCCGGACCGGGGCACGAACCCGTGTCCCCTGCATCGGCAGGCGGACTCTCAACCACTGCGCCACCAGGGAAGCCCGCAAGTGTGTTCTTGGTTGGCAGTTGGCACTCTTACAAAAACCCTTTTTCACCCCGCTGGGAAAGGAAGTGGTTTCAAAGGTGGGCTTTCTCTGACCACCATCTCCTTTTTACCTTTGTCTGAGAAACAAAGGGATGAGAGCAAAGAGTGAAGATGGTTGAGGGGCAGAATTTGGAGAGAGGGCTCCAGATTGCACTCTTGATATTGACTTAAAATCTCCGAGTGTTGTGTATTTCCTTCTAGCTCCATCAGCAGTGGTAATTTTTTAGTGTAAACTTTAGGATCTTGGGCTACTGTTCATTCAACACAAAACCAAGTCTGACATCCAGAAAATATTAGTGAGCAACTTCAACTTTTACTGAAGTCTCTGGAAATATCACGCGAAGGGGATTACAATCCCACCCATGGAAACTTCAGACAGTCCTCTTTCCCCTTTGTCCCACTGTCTCTGGAGTGCAGCCAACTCTTGCTGCATCTCCCAGGCCCCACGCTTTCCAGAATCCCTTGAGCCTGGCTCCTCTCTGAGATCCGCCCCTCAGCTTTTCACCAAGAGGGTCTTAGTCTTTTCTCATGTAAAGATTTCTATATTTTCTGGCTATCTTTCAATTCTCCTTTTGCTATTATCAGCATTAACACAACCGAAGGCCCTAGAGGCAAACCCAGGCACCCCCTGGGAAGCAGTGGGAAGGGGAGAGCCTGAGGAACTTGCCTGCTGATGTCCATTTCTGTGGATCTCGACTACAAAACCTCCGAAGAACCTTCTAACTCATCCCCTCTTCTTCCAACCTCCTTGTCCCCTTAACCTTAGCTGATCTTCAACTTTGCTAGTTCCTTTCCAAGCCCAACACTGGCCACTCTCCCACCTCCCTCTGCTAGGTGGCCTTGAGCTACTCACTCCCATGCTAAACCCTTGGTTCCCCCTCCTACACTGTTGGTGGGAATGTAAGTTGGTGCTATGGAAAACAGTGTGGAGGGTCCTCAGAAAACTAAAAATAGAATTACCCTATGATCCAGCAATCCCACTCCTGGGCGTATATCCACACAAAACTATAATTCAAAAAGATACATGCACCCCTATGTTCATAGCAGCACTATTCACAGTAGCCAAGACATGGAAACAACCTAAATGTCCATGGACAGAGGAATGGATAAAGAAGATGTGGTACATATACACAATGGAATATTACTCAACCATAAAAAAGAAAGAAAGTATGCCACTTGCAGCAACATGGATGCAACTAGAGATTATCATACTAAGCGAAGTAAGTCAGAAAAAGACAAATATCATATGATATCACTTATATGTAGAATCTAAAATATGGCACAAATGCACCTATCTACAAAACAGAAACAGACTCACAGACATAGAGATCAGACTTGTGGTTGCCAAGGGGGAGCGGGGTCGGGGAGGGAAGGACTGGGAGTTTGAGATCCGCAGAGATAAACTAGTATACATAGGATGGATAAACAACAAGGTCCTACTGTAGAGCACAGGGAACTATATTCAGTACCCCGTGATAAACCATAATGGAAAAGAATGTAAAAAAAAGAATGTCTGTATGTGTATAACTGAGTCACTTTGCTGCACAGCAGAGATGGGCACAACATTGCAAATCAGCTATACTTCGATAAAAAAATATATAAAATTAAAAGTAAACTCAGCTGGAGACAAGGAACCTGTTCTGGAACGTCTCTGAGGTTGAAGATTCAGATCATGCTGCTTAAGAAAAACATACCTGACTTAATTAAAAATGAGCACCTGAGCACGGGTTACTCTTCCACTTTTAAACTTTTTTTTTTTTTTTTTTTT